>NC_135531.1:99738261-100051261 GCF_045843805.1 Urocitellus parryii
GATTAACACAATAATATAAAATGCCATATGCCCTGATAAAATAAAAATAGTGTGAATAAAAGCTGTAAAAGAAGGGAGAGGGAAAATGGAAAGGAGAATAAATTCATTGATTGCTGTGTAGAAGCAGTTTCTCAAACTCTTTGGCCTCTGAAATCTTTAACACTTATAAAATTTTTGAGGACCTCAGAAAGTTTCCATTTACATGAGTCATAGCTATCTGTGTTTGTCATATTAGAAACTGAGTTTTTTAAATATTATTTTAAAGAGCAATCATAAACCTATTACATATTAACATAAAAGTTTTATCAAAAATACAGCAGGAAGAATCATTTTACATTTCTGCAAATAAGTTCTGGCTTAGCAGAGGACCACGGGATTTTCCTGGCTGCGTCACCCATTTCACTAGCCAGCACAGAGATGACGTCATTGCACACCACATAGTTCTGGAGAACTTTCATGTGCACAGAGAGAAAATGAGAGTGAGAAGTGATACGCTGTCTTAGTATTATTATGAAGAGTTTTGCCCCCAAACACCTGCTGAAGGGGTTTCAAAGACCCTACTGGAACACATTTTGAGAACATCTATTACAGAAATGAAAAGGAGGATCCAAAGGATACCTAAGAAACTGAGAAACCATATGATGAATGTTAACAAAGAAACCAGTGATTAGGGCACTTTCTAAAAGCCGAAGTATAAACTTATTCTTAAATTTGTAATTCTAATTCCAGAAGAAAATTTTAAACTTAAACAGCAAAGCAAACAGAAAATAGAAAATGATGCAGTAATTACAACTTAAATAACAGTCTACACAAACAAAACGACCATATTAATAATTGTAAATTAACCTAACTCATTAAAAAAAAATAACCAAACTGATTTCTGAAAAAATGTCAAATCCAGGAGTCACTTCTAGGAACAAGCCAGGCACAGAATGATATATCACACGGTGTCACCCACGTGGGGAAGCTTAAAGTGCTGTCATCCTAAAAGGGAGTAGGTAGCATAGTGATTTCTAAATGGTGGCAAGGGGAGGGGGGAGAGAAACAACAGATAGGATACAGCCAGAGAGGAGAACAAGCACTAGGGTTCCATGGCACAGTGAGGTGACTACAGTTTACAATAACTTATGATATATTTATGACAGGAAGAGGAGAGTTCAAAAGCTCTAAACACAAAGAAATGATGTATGTTTAAGGAGATGTGAATGTTAGTTATGCTTGATCCTACATTTTGTATACAGGAATCACCTATCACACTGTAGCCCATAAATGTGTGCAATAATTATGTTTCAAAACAAAAAATTAGTATTAAGGGGCTGGTGATGTGGCTCAGCAGTAGAGTGCTTGCCAAGTATGCACAGGCTCTAGGCTCAATTCACAGCACACACCACACACACACACACACACACACACAAATTAATTAAATTAAATTTAAATTTTACAAAAGACTCACACCAAAAATAGATAATTAAAAAATATACCAAAGGGGATGAGCACAGATATAAGAGGAAAAATGGAATCAATAAGAAAGGTTTGTCATCCTGATGCTAGATGAAGCAGAATATAAGAAGAGAATTTTTAACATGACTAAAGATTATTTTTAATGCTAAAAGCTAAAATTCAAAATAGAGATATAATATTTAGGAATATCTATGTATTAAATAACATAACAACCATCTTATAAAGCAGAAACCACAGGAGAAGCAAATGAAAATATACAGAAACACAATAATAATGGACATCAGTGTGCTACTTTTAGTAGAATACAGATCAAGTGGATAATAATAATAACAGTAATAATAATAGGGCTATACAATATGTAAACAACCCTCTTAATAACCTAGTTCTTATGAAAACAAATCAAACATTAAACCCTGATGATAGAAAATTATTTTCTTCTCAAGCATACAATTTATAAAATTTATAAACATTTATAAAATTTATCAAATATTATCAAATATTATCAAAAATTATCAAATAAATAAAGTATAAATAAGTCACAGTGAGAAGAATTATTACAAACAACACTCTTTAATTATAGTATAATGAAAATGGAATTGATAATAATATTTAAAATAAAAACTCTTTGACCTGAAAATTATTTTTTTCTCCTGAATCTTGAATGAAAGAAAAAAATTAAAACCCAGAATTTCATAATTTCTAAAATATAGTGATAATAACAATACAAAATATCACATTTTATGGAACACATTTAAATAGTCTTCAGAAGAAAATAATTGATTTGTACACTAATATCAATAAAAATGAAATAATAAAAATAAAATTAATCAAATTACAAAATAAAAATACTTATTAAAAAGAATAAAGTTAGTCAAACAAAATCACAAATAATAAAGCAATAAATACAAATGAAAATCATAAGAGAGAAAAAAAATAACAGGAAATCTAATTGATAAAGCAAAACCCTGATTCTTCCAAAGATATTAAGTAGGCAAATCACTAATTCATATAATTAATAAAGAGTAGTAAACAAATATATAAAATAAGAAATGATAAAGAAGAAACAACCACTGAGACACAAGAAAACTTTAAAATCATAAGATTGCATACCTCTGTGCAAATAAACTTAACAACAACCATCAAATGAATAATATTTGTAAGAAATAAAAATTACCAAAATAGGCTGAAGTAGAGTTAGAAAGTTAAAATTGACCAATTTTAATAGAAAAAAATTTATAAAAATATATTAAAGCTTTACCTCACAGAAAGCACCAAACCTAGAAGGTTTCAGCACAAGGAAACATCAGCAAAACCAAACTGTGCACCAGATAGCTTAGTAATACAAAAATTGTTCCAAAGCATAGAAAATGAACTTTTTTTTTTTTTTTTTTTGGTAATAGGGATTTAACCCAGATGTGCTTTACCACAAGCTACATTCCCCAGCCCTTTTTTTTAAGTTCCTATTTTGAGACAGAGTCTCACTAAGTTGCTTAGGTCCTCACTAAGTTGTTGAGACTGGCTTTGAACTTGACACCCCCTGCCTCAGCCTCCCAAGTTGCTAGGATTAGAGGTGTGAGTCAGCACACTCAGCAAAAATGAAGGAAACTTTGATCAACTTGTGAATAAGTTCAATACTAATACCTAAATTTGAGAGTCTGAATTTTGGATAATATCTAAATCAAAATTCTTTTTAATTATAAGACTAATATAGCTTATGAAAATGAATGCAAAAATATTATATTAGCAAACAGAATTCATCACCACACTGTGAAAGTAATACTGAATGACCACAGAGGTTTGTTCCAAGAATGCAGGGTACACTCAGTTTAGTCAATCCACGAGTATAAAACACATACACACAGTCTGTGATCCTAAAGCCATGATCTGACTTAATGTAAAAATACTACTGATATTTGCAAGACTTGCACATACAAAATGGTCCCAGTGATCTCCACCTCCATGTATTCACTCTTTTGTGCAGATCCCCACATTGAATAGTCCTGACCTGTGTACCCAATAGAATATTGCAGAAATGCTGCTATGTGAAATCCAGTTTTAAGTTACAAAACCAGTTGTAGCTTCTATCTTCCTCTCTCTTGGATCATTTGTCTAGGAGAAACCACCTACCACGCTGTGAGGAGACTCAAGCAACCTTTGGAGAGGACCTCGTGGAAGGAAACTAGGGCATCCTGCCACGGGCCAGCACTAACTTCCCTCTATGTGAATGATTCATGTTGGAAACAGCAACCAAGCCCCAGTTGTCAGAAACCCCAGTCACCATCATGACAAGAGACCCCACTCCCCAAAACAGAACCCACCCAGTAGGCCTCTCCTGAATTCCTCACTTATAGAAAGTGTGTGAGATAATAAATGTTTATTGGTCAGGGGAACAGCTCAGTGGTAGAGTACATGCCTAGCATCCATAGCCCTGAGTTTAATCTCCAGAATCATAACAACAACAACAAAAGTTCATTGTTTTAAACCACTAAGTTTAGAGTAATTGGTTATGCAGCAATAAAATATGCATGATAATATCTTAAACAGTACTGAAAGACACAGCTAGTCCTTGTTCTTGTATAGGACAATACAAAATCACAAAAAGATTGATTCTCCCTACATTTATAAATTTAAGCCAACAATAATAAAAAAAAGGGTTTTATGAAGTTGGATATGCTGCAACAAAAGTTCACATTGAAAAATAAATATGCACCAATAGCAGGAAAGCATTTTTTAAAAAGGAGAGAGAAAATTAACTATATGAAAATGTTAAAATTTTATGGAAAAATATTACAAAGCAAAATGAAAAACTGGGTAAAAATATTTATAAAATGTATCATGGACAACAAGCTATTATTCTTAATATATTTGAAAACTTTTAAAATAAAGGGAGTAAATGACCAAAGCTTTAGTAGACAAATGAGTCAATGGCACAAGTAAACAATTTATAAAACCACACACAATAGTCAAATGAAACTATTTCAATGTCACTCATAATAAGAGAAATTCAAATAAAATTACACTGACATACCACTTCTCTTCTATCAGACTGGCAAAAAATATTTTAAAAATTGGCATTACACTCTTTGGCAAGGCTTTGAGGCATTCTCATTTATCACTGGTGGGTGATAAAGCCCTTATATTGGGGAAATTGATAAAATTATATATATATATATATATATATATATATATATATATATATATCTTTTTGACACAACAATCTCATTTCTAGAAATTTATGTTTGGGTGAACATAACACTAAGAACGTTTTCATTTGGTTATCCATTGCAACATTATTTATGAATGCAAAATATTGGAAACAATCAAATATTTACACATAGGAGATTGGTAGAATAAATTATGATATATCCAAGCAGTGAAGTACTATACATTTGTGATAAAGAATAAGGGAGATTTCTGTAAACTAATATGAACCAAATTTTATATATATTGATAAATGATATATTCAACATGCAAATGTATTTATACTTTGTTATGGTGTGGATATGAGGTGTTCCCCCAAAACTCCTGTGTTAATGCAGAAATATTCAGAGGTGAAATGACTGGATTATGAGACCTGTAAATTAATCTGTCCATCTTGGATTGAATGGAATAACTGGGTGGTAACTGTAGGTAGGTGAGGTGGAGCTGAAGGACGTGGGCCACTGAGGACATTTGCCTTCCCTGAAGACTCTTTCTCTGCTTTCTGGTCACCATGTCCTAAGCTGCTTCCCTCTACCACACTCTTCTACCACGATGCTCTGCCTTACCTCAGGTCTAGAGGTCACAGAGACACTAAGCTGACTAACACAATTTCTAAAGTGTCTCTATGAAGGTGGTTAATTACAAAGGGAAAATGGTCATTCACGGAGATTCACCTTAACCACGTAGTCAAAGTTAACATTTTCAGCAACAGTATAAATTGATACCACATGTCCCTGGCATGATAAACTGAAGACACAACATCACCTGTGTATTACTATGTCTGCAAAAATATTCATAATCATAAAAAATCAGACAAACACAAACTCATCAACAGTAGGCAAAATAAGATGTTAGGAACATGAAAGATAAATAATCCTAAGCGACAGAGAAAAAGGAAACTGAAAAGACTTAATACATACAGTCCTGGATTGAAAGGTAAAACAGCTGTAAAACTGTATCAAAACAACTGGCAAATTTTAAATATAAAGATGAGGTCAGATAATAATATTGAATCAACATTAGATTTCCTAATTCCATACCTATATTCTGGTCATAACTTGTTCTTTGGGAACACACTGAAATGACAACAAATGCCTCTAACTTATTTGCAAATCTTCGAAATATTTTCAATGTTTGTGTGTATGTGTGTGTGCATGTGTATGTGTGTTTAGAAAGAGAGAGAGATAAGTTAATGAAGCAAAATGTTAAATGAACCAAATTTTGGATATATTGATGAATGACATATCTATCATGCAAATATACTTATACTTCTGTTATAGTTTGGAACTCTCACAATATATGAGAGTTCATATGTACTATTTTTGCAATTTTTCTGCAAGTTTGAAATTCAAAACAAATCATTTTCAAAATGTAAATTTCTGTTCAACAAATAATGTGGACAAAGTTCACCAGTGATTGAAAGCATGAGAGAAAGTATTTGAAATGTCTTAAACGCACAAGTCCTTTACTGAACGTGAAGGTAATTCTTGCAAAAGAACAACAGTAATTCCAATAGGAAAAAAGACAAAGGTTAGGAACAGACAATTTTCAAAGGAGGTAACCCCCAAAGCTCTCAAACATATAATAAAGTACTCAGAAAAGTAATGAGATAATACTGTATAACCCCTATTAAAAGTACAAACAGGATTCTGAATAATTTCTAGAGTTGGTAGAAATGTTGAAGTGTAGGAACCCTTATGCATTCCTAATAGGTGCTTATGGGGATATAGACTGGTATGACCATTCTGGTTAACAAATAACACTATTAGTTAAGTTAAATATATGCTGAGAATCAACCACCACTTGCACTGCTGCTACCATGGCTGCTGCCTCTGATTCCGCTGCTGCCAGCCTGAAGTCGCCTGGAGGTCTTCTTTCGGAGTGCTGCTGCCATTGAAGAAACCGCTACCCTGGATGCTGACCCCAGAGATAGCCTGGTGACGCTGCCCCCACAGCTGCAGTTGCAGCTGCCCCTGCAGTCACCACTACTGCTGACCGGCTCGTTGCCTGCTGCCAACAACCACTGTCACTACTGCTGCTACCACAGCCTAGAGGACTGCTTCAGGGGAGACTCCAAGTTTGCTTGCACGTGGCTGCACCCATTTTGGAGCACCAGCCAGGGCTTGGGGACCAGGTACCAGCAGGTTTACCACCACAAAAGCCTCTGTCTGGGGACTCCAGCTGGGACCTACAGGACCAGTTTCGGGGTGCCTGTGGGTTTGGAGGAGTCTGGGATCTTCCTATTGAGAATTCTTGTGGCCCTTGTCTTGCTGCTGAATCTCGGGGTTGCTCCTTTGCATGAGTGTATTCCTGGCGGTCTCTCTGCGAGTAGGAGTAGCATTGAGATCTTGGGACTACAGGGTGACCTAGCCTGAGGTATCTGAAGCTCAGATCGGTAGGATAGAGACTGGGTTTGTGAGAGCTAATCTAGGTTTGATGATCCCAAGAGATGTCAGAGACAGGGCTGAGAAACTTTTGAACGCTGACAGAGACAGTTCTACTTTCCAGCAAAATTTATTTATTTTTTGATTCATTAATCTCGCTACCATATTTGGAACAGGATGTTTTTTTATGCATCAGTGTGTGGAGGACAATGTTACATGAATGGTGTTTTGCATTTTTGTTGTATTCTTACATCTTTAATTTTTTCTCTTTGTTCATATTCTTCCTCTCCTCTATTTTCTTGGATTTCTTTCCAACTTCTCTTCAACCAATAGCCAATCTCTGTTGGCTCCTCTTCCACTCTTCTTGTGAATTTTTACTCCTAGCTTCTCTCTTCCTTCCTAGCAAATATTTCATATTACACTACCTCTGTTCTTTTATCTACCATTTGAAATTATAAATCATTTTAGCAAATATTCTGTTTCTACCATAGATAGTTATTGAACTCATCATTTTGGTTTGATGTGAGAGATCAGTAAACGCCTTAGTGGGAGCTATTAGGTTTAAGGCTATATATTGTGTACAAAAGGTTGTGGGAGGCTGTCGCGCTGTGTGACCAGAATTTTCCCTTCCTGACTGATTGAGGCTCTCTTGGTCACTTCCAAGTGATCTGGCCACATCAAAGTGGCCCTAGATGGCTGCCCCGATCTTGGAAGTTGCAAAATGTAGCAAAATGTGTCTTCATGCATAGGCGTGCCCTCCTGCAGCCCCATGGGTCAAGCTGCAAGCTATGCTCACCTGTTCCTTTGTGATATTACCTCTTGCCCTGTTTGGAATAGAATGTTCCATGGAAATGCCCTTTGTGTGTCCCCTTCTCTTGCTCTGCCTTTGGCCTTCCTAGATATCGGTCAACCTGCTGACAGCAGACAACATGAACTCAGCCCCCTTGAAACCTGACCCCTTGCCTCATTTGAATGGCTTCTCCTCAATAAAAAGGGTCAGCATGCACTCGCTCTCCCTCTCTTTCTGTGGACCCTTAAGGTCAAAGGAGCCATCACAGGACCCCCCAAAGAAAATGGTACCTCTGTCTCTTGTGTGGTTATTTTGTGCAGCCCAATTCCCCTGGAGTGACCCTGAGTGTTTTTGTTGCTGGGAATGTGACACTAGATGCTGTTGATATGGTCTTACCAGTAAAGGTGAAGTGCAAGGAACTTACGGGACACTATAGGGCTACAGGGTAGAATTTATCCTGCCTTCGATCCATATTTTTAGATTGAAAAACACAGTAACAACATGAAAAAAAACAAGGGAATAAAGCACCCCAAACAAACCAAGATGCTTCAACAACAGAAGCCACTGATAATTCAGTAGAAGAAAGGCCCAAAAAAGAGTTCAGATTGTACATAGTGAAACTGATATGTGAAGTAAAGGATAGTATAAGGAGTAAAATCAAAGAAAAAATACAGGAAGTGAAAGACAATTTCAATAAAGAGAGATTGTGGGGGGGGCATAAATCCTCAAAATGAAGGAATCAGTAAACGAAATTATAAATTCAATAAAAAGCATTATCAATCAACTAGACCACTTGGAAGACAGAACCTCAGACAATGAAGACAAAATATGTAATCTTGAAAGTAGAGTTGTGCATATGGAGAAGGTGGTAAGAAACCATGAACAGAACATCCAAGAATTATGGGATAACATGAAAAGACCAAATTTAAGAATTACTGGAATAGATGAAGGAGAGGAGATACAAACCAAAGGAATGTACAATCTTTTCGATGATATAATAGCAGAAAATTTCCTAAACCTTCAGAATGAAATGGAAAATCAAATACAAGAGCCTTACAGGAACCCAAAAGTACAAAATTACAGCAGACCGACACTATTAAAATGGGAATGACTAACACAGAGAATAAAGATAAAAATTTAAAGGCTGTGAGAGAAAAAAAATCAAATTACATATAGAGGGAAAACAATTCAGATCTCAACTGATTTCTCAACCCAGACCCTCAAAGCTAGGAGGTCCTATAATAACATATTTCAAACTCTGAAAGAAAATGGATGCCAAGCAAAAATTTTTTATCCAGCAAAATTAAGTTTCAGATTTGAAGATGAAATTAAAACATTCTATGATAAGCAAAAATTCAAAAAATTTGCACTAGAAAGCCAACACTACAGAGCATGCTCAACAAAATATTCCAAGAGGATGAAGTGAAAAAAAAAAAACCAGCAGGGAGCACCTACCCATCTACCCTAGCATCTCATTTAACCAAATGAGAAACTAAGACAAATCAAAAACCAGAAATAAATCAAAATGATAGGGAATACAAATAATATCTCAATAATAACCTTGAATGTTAATGGCCTAAACTCATCAATCAAAAGATACAGACTGGCAGTTTGGATTACAAAGCAAGACCCAACAATATGCTGTCTTCAAGAGACTCACTTTCATGGGCAAAGATATCCACAGACTGAAGGTGAAAGGATGGGAAAAGACTTATTACTCGTATAGATTGCATAAACAAGCACAGTTTTCCATTCTCATCTCATATAAAGTAGACTTCAAACCATCATTAATCAGAAGACACAAAGAAGGACATTTCATACTTCTTAAGGGAAGTATATATAAGTAGTACATAAAAAACAAATGCCAAATGACTTCATTGATATAAGGGGAGTAACTAAGGACAGGGTAGGGACGAAGAGCTAGAGAAGAAGATTAACATTAAACAGGGATGAGAGGTGGGAGGGAAAGGGAGAGAGAAGGGAAATTGCATGAAAATGGAAGTTGATCCTCAGGGTTATACAAAATAACATACAAGAGGAAAGGAGGGGTAAGAGAAGAATAATACAAGTGGAAGAAATGATTTACAGTAGAGGGGGTAGAGAGAGAAGAGGGGAGGGAAGGGGAGGGGAGGGGAGGGGAGGGGAGGGGAGGGGGGATAGTAGAGAATAGGATAGACAGCAGAATACATCAGACACTAGAATGGCAATATGTAAATCAATGGAAATGTAATTGATGTAACTGATGTGATACAGCAATCTGTATACGGGGTAAAAATGGGAGTTCATAACCCACTTGAATCAAACTGTGAAATATGATATATTAAGAACTGTGTAATGTTTTGAACTACCAACAATAAAAATTTAAAAAAAAAGAAGATAAAAAAAATGGAGATCATACCCTGCATTCTGTCAGTCCACGATGGAATGAAATTAGATATCAATGACAAAATAAAAAATAGAAGCTACTGTAACAAATGGAGACTAAGTAATAAACAATTGAATGATGTATGGATAGTAGAAGAAATAAAGATGAAATTTTTAAAAAATTCTTGAATGTAAATAAAAACACTGATACAACATATCGAAATCTTTGGGACACTATGTAGTCATTACTAAGAGGAAAGTTCATTGCATGGAGTTTATTCCTTAAAAGAAGAAAAGGTCAACAAATAAATGACCTAATATTACATCTCAAAGCACTAGAAAAAGAAGAACAAATCAACAACAAATGCAGTGGAAGTCAGGAAATAATTAAAATCAGAGCTAAAATCAATGAAATTGAAACAAAAGAGACAATTGAAAAATTGACAAAATGAAAAAGTTGGTTCTTTGAAAAAATTAATAAAATTGATAAGCCCTTAGCCACACTAATAAAGAGATGGAAAGAGAAAACTCAAATTACTAAAATTCATGATGAAAAAGGAAATATCACAAGAGACACTACAGAAATACAGAAGATAACTCGAAACTATTTTGAAAATCTGTACTCCAATAAAATAGAAAATATCAAAGACATCAACAAATTTCTAGAGTCATATGATTTACCCAAACTGAACCAGGATAATATACACAGGTTAAACAGATCAATTTCAAGCAATGAAATAGAAGACACTATCAAAAGCCTACCAACTAAGAAAAGCCCAGGACCAGAAGGATTCTCAGTCAAGTTTTACAAGACTTTCAAAGTATTTCATGAAATAGAAAAAGAGGGAACCCTTCTAAACTAATTCTATGAGGCTAATATCACCCTGATACCAAAACCAGACAAAGACACATCGAGGAAAGAAAATTTCAGACCAATATCCCTATTGAACATAGATGCTAAAATTCTGGCAAATCACATACAAAAACATATGGGAAAGATAGTGCACCAAAATCAAGGGGGTTCATCCAAGGAATGCAGGGTTGATTCAACATATGGAAATCAATAAACATAATTCATCATATTAACACTTAAAAACAAGAATAATATGATCATCTCAATACATACAGAAAAAGCATTTAACAAAATACAGCACACATTCATGTTCAAAACATTATAAAAACTAGAAATAGTAGGAATACACCTCAACATTATAAAAGCTATATATGCTAAACCTAAGGCTAGCATCATTCTGAATGGAGGAAAATTGAAACTATTCCCACTAAAAACTGGAACAAGACAAGGATGTCCTCTTTCACCACTTCTATTCAACATCATTTTTGAAACTCTAGCGAGAGCAATTAGACAAAAGAGAAATTAAAGGGACACAAATGCATAAAGAAGAATTCAAAACATCACTACTTGTTGATGACATGATTCTATATCTAGAAGATCCAAAAAATTCAACCAGAAAACTCCTAGAACTAAAAAATAAATTCAGCAAAGTAGTAGGATATAAAATCAACAGCCATAAATCAAATGTGTTTCGATACATCAGCGATAAATCCACTGAAAGAGAAATTAGGAAAACTACTCCATTTTCAATAGCCTCAAAAAAAATAAAATAAAATATCTGGGAATCAATCTAACAAAAGAGGTGAAAGACCTCTACAATGAAAACTACAGAACACTAAAAAAATAAATTGAAGAAAACCTCAAAAGATGGAAAGATCTCCCATGCTCTTGGATAGGCAGAATTAATAGTCAAAATTACCATACTACCAAAAGCATTATGCAAATTTAATGCAATTCCTATTAAAAATCCCAATAACATTCTTCATGGAAATATAAAAGGCAGTCATGAAATTTATTTGGAAAAAATAAGAGACCCAGAATAGCTAAAGCAACCCTTAGCAAGAAAAGTGAAGCAGGAGGCATCACATTACCAGATCTTAAAATGTATTACAGAGCTATAGTAACAAAAATGGCATGGTATTAGCACCAAAATAGACTTGTACACCAATGGTATATAATAGAGAACATAGAGACAAAGCTACATAAATATAGTTATCTCATACTACACAAGGGTGGCCAAAACATTTATTGGAGAAAAGATAGCCTATTCAACAATTGGTGCTGGCAAAACTAGAAACCCATATGTAGAAAAATTAAATTAAACCTCAATCTCTCACCCTGAACAAAAGTCAACTCAAAATGAATAAAAGATTTGAGCACTAGAACTGAGACCCTGTGCCTAATAGAACAAAAAATAGGCCTAAATCTTCACCATGTCGGCCTAGGATCTGACTTCCTTAACAAGACTCCTAAAGCTCAAGAAGTAAAATCAAGAATCAATAAATGGGATGGATTCAAATTAGAAAGCTTCTTTTCAGCAAAAGAAACAATCAATAATATGAGGAGAGAGCCTACAGATAGGGAGAAAATCTTTACCACATGCACCTTCAATGAACCATTAGTCTCTAGGACATATAAAGAACTCAAAAAACTTAACTTCACAAAAACAAATAACCCAATCAATAAATGGGCTAAGGAGCTGAGCAGACACTTCACAGAAGAAGAAATACAACTGATCAACAATTATATGAAGAAGTGTTCAACATCTCTACCAATTAGAGAAATGCAAATCAAAACTACTCTAAAATTTCATCTCACTCCTGTCAGAATTGTAATCATCAAGAATACAGGTAACAACAACAACAAAAAGAATACAGGCAACAATAAATATTGGCAAGAATGTGGGGGGAAAGGTACACCCATGAATTGCTGGTGGGACTGCAAATTGGTGCAACCACTATGGAAAGCAGTATGGAGATTCCTCAGAAAACTGGGAATTGAACCACCATTTGATCCAGCTATCCCACTCCTTGGTTTATACCAAAGGACTTAAAAAATCAGCATACTATGGTAATGCAGCCACATCAATGTTTACAGCAGCTGCTCAATTCATAATAGGCAACCTATGAAACCAACCTAGGTGTCCCTCAATAGATGAATGGACAAAGAAAAAGTGGTATATATACTCAATAGAATATTACCAATTTAAAAGAAGAATGAAATTATGGCATTTGCCAGTAAATGGTTGGAGTTGGAGAACATCATACTAAGTGAAATAAGCCAATCCCACAAAACCAAAGTCTGAAAGGTTTCACAATGAGGTGGGAGCACTGGGGAAGAATAGCATTACCTGGGATTAGGTAGAGGGAAGTGATGGGAGGGGAGGGGAGGGAATAAATGTGGGGATAGGAAAGATAGTAGAATGCAACAGACATTATTAATTTATGTATGTATGTGACTACATGATAAATATGATTCTGCAACATGTACAGCCAGAAAAATGAGAAATTAGATCCCATTTATGTATGGTATATCAAAGTATAAATGCCTACTGTCACATATTACTAACTAAAGCAAATAACAAAAAAATGCTGACTATTGAAGAAAAACTGCACAGGACACTTAAATAAGAGAAATTGAGCTTTACTGCATCAAAAGGCAGGAGGGTTTATAAATGGTGGGGTGAGCCAATGGAATTGTGTTAGAAGACATTATTGGCAAGAAGGGACAATGTGATTGTTTCCTAATTATCATTTTTGAAGTTAGACTCTTATCCTACCACAGATTCTGGGCAATATAACGTATTATCTCCTCTGATAACTGCATTTCAAAAAGATCATTCATATATTTGTTGATCTATTGTGTATCTTCTTCTGTGAAGTGTCTGTTCAGCTCCTTAGCCCATTTATTGATTGGGTTGTTTGTTTTTTTGATGTTAAGTTTTTTTAGTTCTTTATATATCCTGTAGATTAGCACTGTATCTGACATGTATGTGCTAAAAATTTCTTCCCAAAATGTAGGCTTTCTTTTCATCTCATTGTTTCTTTTGCTGAGAAGCTTTTTAGTTTGGATTCATCCCATTTTGTTTAACATCTCTATTAATTAGAGAAATGAAAAATCAAAACTACTCTAAGATTTCATCTCAGGCCAGTCAGAATAGCAGTTATTAAGAATACAAACAGTGGGAGGGGCTGAGGCTGGGGCTTGGTGGTAGCACATTTGCCTGGCATGTGTGAGGCACTGGGTTCGATTCTATGCACCGCATATAAATAAATAAAATAAAGGTCTATTAAGAATACAAATAACAGGGGCTGTGGTTGTAGCTCAGTGGTAGATAGCTTGCCTTGTACATATGAGGCACTGGGTTCAATCCTC
The DNA here is from genome assembly GCF_045843805.1 of Urocitellus parryii. Taxonomy (NCBI): domain Eukaryota; kingdom Metazoa; phylum Chordata; class Mammalia; order Rodentia; family Sciuridae; genus Urocitellus; species Urocitellus parryii. The sequence continues at coordinate 99,752,690 of NC_135531.1, forward strand.
AGTGCCATAAATAAATAAATAATGTCTATTTACAACTAAAACATATTCAAAAAACAATAATACAAACAACAATGTTGGCGTGGATGTGGGGAATAAAGTGCACTCGTACATTGCTGGTGAGACTGCAAATTGGTGCAACCACTCTGGAAAGCAGTATGTAGATTCCTTAGAAAACTTGGAATGGAACCACCATTTGACCCAACTATTCCACTCCTTGGTCTATACCCAAAGAACTTAAATCAGCATACTATAGTGACACAGTCACATCAATATTTATAGCAGCTCAATTCACAATACCTAAACTGTGGAACCAACCTAGATGTCATTCAATAGATGAATGGATAAAGAAACTGTAGTATATACACACAATGGAATATTACTCAGCATTAAAAGAAATAAAATGATGGCATTTTCAGGTAAATGGATAGAGTTGGAGAATATCATGCTAAGTGAAGTAAGCCAATCCCCTCAAAAAAAACAAAGGCTGAATGTTCTCTCTGATAAGTGGATGCTGATCCATAATGGCAAAGAAGCATGGAAAAAAAATATAGGAACTTTGGGCAAAGGGGAGGAAGGGAGAGGGCACGGGGGCAGGAAAGATGATGGAATGAGACATCATTACCCTAGGTACATGTAAACATATGGTGTGACACTACATCATGTACAACCAGAGAAGTGAGAAGTTTTGCTACATTGTGCATAATGAATCAAAATGCACTCTGCTGTCATATATATCTAATTAAAATAAGTAAAGAAAATAATTTTTTTTAAAAAAAGATCATTAAATTTCCTAAAAGAAAGGAGCTTCTGGATGGTAGAATATTTATATCTCAAAGAAAATAATTTAACAATTGGAATTAGAGGGGATGAAGATGGAGCTCAGTAGTCAAAGACTTATCTAGCATGCAAAAGGCCCTGAGCTCCATCACCAGCACCAAAATAAATAACAATTAAAAACTTTAAATGGAAATAATTTACATTTGCATGTTTTTTAAGTGAATTATCTAAAAAGAAAAAAAGGGAGAGATTAGGGATCTGTAGTCAAGCTGAAGGGAACATTAAATCAGTCTTGGTCAATACCAACTAGCAGTTCCACTCCCGGAGATGAACGCATGGATGGATGGATTGATGATAGAAAGATAGAGACAGACAGATGGACAGGTAAATCTGTACAAGTAGGTCCACTGAAGTACTTCACTGAGTCCAAAGAGACTCCACTGAGAACCTGGAAGTTGGAGTCCACACTCTGGGAGGATGGATGGGCCAATCATGGTGGATAGACACCATAGCTTTAGCAGGAACTGTCCTCACTAGTCCCCTTTCACCCAGTTTTGACTTCAGCTAAAATTTTTTTTTTTTTTAGAGAAAGAGAGAGAGGGAGAGAATTTTTTAATTTTTTTTAAGTTTTCAGTGGACACAACATCTTTTATTTTATGTGGTGCTGAGGATCAAACCCAGCGCCCCGCACATGCCAGGTGAGCGCGTTACCACTTGAGCCACATTCTCAGCCCAGCTAAAATTTTTTATACTTGGCTTTCCACTTCAAGTCCATGTCACATTATTACCTGCAGGGTGTCCAGTGGGGTCTGTGTCCTTGATGTCCTGAAGAAAGAATTGAGCAAGACACACTGAAGTAACAGGCAAAGTAGAGATTTATTGAAGGTGAGGGTGGGAGCAGCACTCTGCGAGGTAGAGCAGAGAGGACAGAGCAAGAGAAAGAGGCTCAAGGCCCAGTGTCTGGAAATTAATCTTATATGCTGAGTTGTGAGGCCGTCTCTTCCCTATACAGACTTGATTGAAGACTTTACCCCATTTGTTCCCACTGATTACCTTATAATGCCTGATCAGAATGGTGTCCTATTTTCTTAGAAAACTCAATTATAATACTGCCCACTTTACCTCCATTGATTTAATACTAAGCCTGTGGTGGGGGTTACCATGGTAATGGAACTTACCATAAACGGGGACATAATGACTCACCTCCCTGTCTTGTTCTTCAGCAGCATTTTTCTTATACCCTGCCTCTACCATCTTGGAATCCCCAAACTTTTACCTAACATTTCCCCTGGAGAGATGTGATCCCAAAATTATTTTTGGGTGATCAGAGAGCTGGAGATCTCATCTTCTTATGCCTGAAGGCTGACAGTGGACTGTTGTCCCTTCCTATTTAGGATTCATGGAACTCTTGTGCTAGCTGGTGAAGATCAAACAGCATAGTGTTGGGGTCCATTTGTGGTATAGGTTTGTATATCTGCCAGTGCATAGGCTTGCTGTAGTAACAGCAGAACTTTAATGGCTTAGTTTTTTTATGATGTTGTATCAGGTGAGGCATGGACAGTTACGGGCATTAGTCATCCAGGGAGTGCAGAGAGCCACAGTGGCAATTGGTTGAGGTATACATAGGGCAGGGATCATGCTAGGATAATAACAAACAAGACAGCAAAGCATCATTGTCTGGCAAACAATTAGCACAAAAGCAATTAGTATTATTGGTCAGTTTATGAAAGCCATGAAGATAGTAACTCATTAAAGCTTAAAGTGGAGTCCACCAGGGCATTGGTTTGTGATGGAGGCCATTTAAGGCTTCACAAACATTAGCAGAGTTGTTAGAAACATATACACAACATTTAGTTTTTATAATGTCACAGGTGTCTCCTGGAGCTGCAGTGAAGGTTTAGGGATAAATAGCAGGGCTAAGTAATCACAGCAGCAAAACACAAAAACGCAGATCAAGCTTGCCTGTGTAGGACATTGAGAAGATATTTAGGAGAATCCAAGATGGCGGGCCAGAGGGAGGCAGCATTCTGTGCCGCTCTGTGACCTGGATCTCACCTCTCGACACCCAACTCCCAAAGTTTTAGCCAGCGCAGGGCTCATGAACACTTTAGTAGGATCACCTATCAGCACTGTTGCAGAAATCCCAGATGTCGCTTGGCTCCCACAAAGGTTACTCAGCTGCTACCTGAAAAGAAAGCGACCAAGAGATCTTTATTGTGGTGGTGTCTGCTGATCGACTGGACAAAAAGGAGAGAGAGAGAGAGAGAGAGAGAGAGAGAGACAGGCAGGAGAAGGTTTTTATAGCCCTTTGCTGTGCTGCTTAAATCTAATGGGGTCTCTGGGTCTGCAAGCTGCCTTGCTGGCATCCAGTGATTGGGTCATACAGTAGTTGCTAAGGGTGTCATCTTCTGCCTTCAAGTGAATTGGGCTTGGGCTAGGCACAGGTTTCAAATCGAAAAATAACAAGAAGAAGTAAAGGGGAAAAGAGGCCAAATAACCATCCCAAAATGAAGGCCAAAGAAAGGGTGGGGATGGGTACTCAGTTTACCCTGCGTTCATTCAGCCTGTCTTGCAGCTAACACTACCTGTCATTGCTCACTCCCTCCACCCCACCCGACACCCCAGGGCTGGAAGCAGAGTGCCTCCATTTTGGCTCACCTTCCTTGCCATATTTGGCAATCCAATCCCAGATTGGATCTTCAGCCAGCCAGGTATCTGGTTTCCAACAACCCCCTCTCTCCAATGGTGGTATCTCAGCACAGTATCTGCCCAACTTCAGTGGGACAGGTGTGCAGTGCTACCAGGGCACTGCCCACAGGAGCCCCAAGAGAGAGTTCCCTCAACTGGGAACTGCTAAGGGAGAGGGAAATGGGGCAAAAGTTTGGAGAAAGTCCAGGAAATGGGAAATCTTCAGGCAAGATAGAGAGATAGGACCAGGCAATCAAGTCATACGAGTGGACCTAAAAAGAGACCCTTGAGGTGCAGTCTCCCTGCAGGGTCTGGCAGGTGCCACTCCCCACTTTCAGGCACCCTCTACCAGGACCAGCCTTCCCACCCTGGTTACCTCCACCATCCTGAGGGCAGAGATACCAGCTCACAAGAGACAACCCCACCTATTGGACGAGAAGAAAAACAAGAAAGATACAGATCTCTAAAACTAGCAACAACCCTGGTTTCTTCCTTCAAGAATTTTTTTTTCTTTTTCTTCTCCCCCTCTATCATCCCACCCTCACATGCCCAACAAATGTGAAAACAAGAACTTTGTGTGAATTAGGATTCTGAGGAGTGGGACATCTGAATAAAAATATAATATAGAGGTGTAATATATGCCCTTTTTTCTTTAATTTTTCTTTTCCCCTCCAATCTTTACTATTTTAACATTATTTATTTTTCTAAATACATATGTGTGTTTGTCTTAAGTACTCTACTATCTTCCCTGTACTTGTCTACCCAAAATTACTTCTCATCTATTCTCTTGCTACTAACCCTTTTCATAAGATTTCTTTCACACTTCCGAAGATATATTAATTCTATATCCTCACATCGTACCTCCTCAGCATATCATCCTACACTCCACCTCCAGTTCATTGTCCACCATCAGAAACTGTTAAACCTTTTTACAAATCTATTGATTATATTATAGCTAATAATCAAATTCAACATTTCTATACATTGTGAGCAAACTGTAAATGTCTTAATAGCAATAAATTGTTCATAGGTGGTTTAGAGTTGATATTGGGATCTGTTAACATTGTCCTTCCCCACAAAGGAGAGGTTTTTGGAACCCAATAGGAGCACTACAAACCCTACAGGGTAAAAACCTCAACACCCCAGACCCACAGTGCTAAAAGGGAAGACACATGAGCAACATGAAAAGACAAGGGAAGAAAGTGCCCCAAACAAATCAAGATACTACATTATTAGAATCCATGGCAACCACAGCAGAAGAATTGCAGAGAAGGAGTTCAGGATGTACGTGATTAAAATGTTCTGTGAAGTGAAGGAAGATATAAGAGAGCAAATACAGGCAGCAAAAGATCATTTCTACAAGGAGTTACATAAACAAATACAAAAAGCAAAAGATCACTTCAACAGGGAGATAGAGGTTCTTTAAAAATACCAAACAGAAATCCTTGAAATGAAAGAAACAAAAAAAAAATTAAAAGTTCAATTGAAAGCATAACCAACAAATAACCTAATCAATAAATGGGCCAAGGACCTGAACGGACACTTCTCAGAAGAGGATATTCAATCAATCAACAAATATATGGAAAAAAGTTCATCATCTCTAGCAGTTAGAGAAATGCAAATCAAAACTACTCTAAGATTTCATCTCACTCCTGTCAGAATGGCAGCTATTATGAAGACAAATAATAAGTGTTGGCGAGGATGTGGGGGAAAAGGTACACTCATACATTGCTAGTGGGACAGCAAATTGGTGCAGCCCATATGGAAAGCAGTATGGAGATTCCTTGGAAAACTTTGAATGAAACCACCGTTTGACCCAGTTATCCCTCTCCTCAGTTTATACTCAAAGGACTTAAAAGCAGCATACTACAGGGACACAGCCATATCAATGTTTATGGCAGCACAATTCACAATAGCTAACCTCTGGAACCAACCTAGATACTCTTCAGTAGATGAATGGATTAAAAATGTAGCATTTAGGGGCTGGGGATGTGGCTCAAGCGGTAGCGCGCTCACCTGGCATGCATACTGCCCGGGTTCAATTCTCAGAACCACATACAAAGATGTTGTATCCGCTGAAAACTAAAAAAAAAAATAAATACATATTAAAAATTCTCTCTCAAAAAAATGTGGCATTTATACACAATGGAATATTACTCAGCAATAAAAGAGAATAAAATCATGGCATTTTCAGGTAAATGGAGTTGGAGAAGATAATGCTAAGTGAAGTTAGCCAATCCCAAAAAAACAAATGTCAAATGTTTTCTTTGAAATAAGGAGTCTTATTCATAGTGGGGTAGGGACAGGGAGCATGGGAGGAATAAATGAACTCTAGATAGGGCAGAGGGTTGGAAGAGGAAGGGAAAGGAAAGGAGAGAGCAGGGATTAGAAATGATAGTGGAATGTAATGAACATCATTATCCAAAGTACCTGTATGAAGATATAAATTGATGTGAATATACTTTATATACAACCAGAGATATTAAAAATGTGCTCTATATGTGTAATATGAATTGTAATGCAAAAAATCAATAAAAAAATTGGTAACAAAAACATTTTTAAAAGGAAGATATTTAGGTCTCAAATTGACTCAGAAAAAGCTTATGATGAGCAGTCTTTTGTTATAGTTATCAGGTACTCATGTCTGAGAACCCTTCCTTTATAGACTCTGGCTTTACTTACTTTGGCAGGACTGACCCTAGTATACATCTTAAATTACATTAAAAGAACCATTGTCTTTCGTTTTAAATACCCATGTATGACCGTGCTTTGGTATACTCTCCTGCCAGGTGTTTAAGACCAAGTTGGTAAAAATTGACCTTATTCCTATCTACTGTTAAGAGTCAGTTGTGGGGGCTGGGGATATGGCTCAAGCAGTAGCGCGCTGGCCTGGCATGCGTGCGGCCCGGGTTCGATCCTCAGCACCACGTACAAACAAAGGTGTTGTGTCTGCCGATAACTAAAAAATAAATATTAAAAAATTCTCTCTCTCTCCCTCTCTCTCTCTCACTCTCTCTTAAAAAAAAAAAAAGAGTCAGTTGTGATTCCTCAGGTGTCACTCTGTGAAATCGTGGAAAGAATCTTGGCTCTTTTAGCTATGTCTCTAACTTTTATCCAAACTTTGAGAGATTGCTATGCTCACATACATTGTACACTGGCTCTTAAGGCTTCTTTCTGGAAGTGACTCTGTGTCCCTTCTAGGAACATTTCACTGACCAAAGTAATCCTCATAGTTATGCCCAATTCCAAAGAAGGGAAGATAAGTGCAATTCTACTTTCTCCTCAAAAAGTAGAGAGCAGGGAACATTTAAAATCAGCACTAAAGACTAACTAGCACTCTGAAAATGCCAAACTGAGGAACACAGCCACATCAATGTTTAAAGCAGCACAATTCACAATAGCTAAACTGGGGAGCCAACCTAGATGCCCTTCAGTGGATGAATGGATTTTTTAAAATGTGGCATATATACACAATGGAATTTTGCTCAGCATTCAAAGAGAATAAAATCATGGCATTTGCAGGTAAATGGATGGAGAAGATAATGCTAAATGAAGTTAGCCAATCCCAAAAAAAACAAATGCCGAAAGTTTTCTCTGATATAAGGAGGCTGGCTGACTCATAGTGGGGTAGGGAGGGGGAGCATGGGAGGATTAAATGAATTCTAGATAGGGCAGAAGGGGGGGAGGGAAAGGAAGGGGGAAGGGGATTAGTAAGGATAGTGGAATGTAATGGACATCATTATCCAAAGTACATGTATGTCATGTACTTTGGGTGTCAACATACTTTATAAACAGAGAAATGAAAATTTGTGGTATATATGTGTCATAAGAATTATAATGCAAAAATTAAAAAGTACATGTATAAAGGCATGAATTGGCGTGAACATACTCTATATACAGATATGAGAAATTGTACTCTATATGTGTAATAAGATCTGTAATGCATTCTGCTGTCGTGTATTTAAAAAAAAAACAAAATCAATAAACCTAAAAAAAAAAAAAAAAAGAAGGGCTGGGGATGTGGCTTAGTGGTTAAGCACTCGTGGGTTTGATCCCCAATACCAAAACAAATTTTTTAAAGTCTAATTGCAATGGATAATTTAAAGGGAATTTAATAACTTCCACAAAGATGTATTTCTATACATATTCTGAAATACACCTAGGAAGTCAAAGTGGAGCTTTTTTCACCTCAGGGGCAGATGAGAAGCAATAAATAGAGACCCACAGACATCTGACTTTGATGTGTCTATCATTACTCAACATTACTATGCAATTATATTTACAGTATAATAAAGATATAGCCATGCGATGACTCCATTCAGCCACTTACTGGCTATGTGCTCCTGGACAAGTCTTTTCCCCTTGGTGAGTCTTTGATTTCTCGTCTTTAAACCACCTGTTACATTTCACAAGGCTACTTTCAGAGATTAAATGAGATGGTGGCTATAAAGTGTTTAATAAGCTTACACATTATCCTGGGGAATTACCAAGTGTGTGTGAAATAAGTGGAATGGATGATCAGCATGACCAATGGCATCATGAGACTAAAACAGTCTTACTCAGGCTCCCTCAGCAATAAGAAGTTTAGCTCTTCAGAGAAATGCTGGGTTTTGTTTAAAACCTTGCTGATATCACAGGCCTGTGACCCAGGACCTCTCATCGCTGCTTCTGGGAAACACAAATTGAATATCATTTTAAAATAAAACAAGATGACAAGTTAAAGCCCAGACAGGTTCCTTTGCAATTACAACCTAACACTACAACTGGCTCTTATCAAAATATTTTCATTAAATCCAACTGTTTGATTCCCCTTTGCAATACAGAGTATTTTATAGTTGGTTCCACACATTTGATATAAAAAATAAAGTGCCCAAAGTCACAAGCACTTTGGCCCATATTTTCTTTTAAATTTACCCATATTCTTTCAGTTTAATTTGTCATCTTGTTTTGTTTTTTCCTCACCATCGTCTTGACTCCCAGAGTGGAAGTGACTCCCAGAGTGGAAGTCACTAGTTCAAGAGCACAGCCCTATCAGATTCAGTTTGAATTCAGATGTGAATTACTTAAGATGATAAACAATTAGTGAGGATAAGTAGGCTCCCCAGACCCGTTCTTCAAGGAAGACCTTTTCTTCTGGATAGATGAACCTGTAAAGCAGAATGCATGCACAGTGAAATGCAAGGAGGAGTGTTTTCATGTTATATCTCCCATATTCTTGAACAAAATATTGGTTAAAGAAACACTATAAGGAGGAGGGGAGGTAGCTGGCAGATGAGCAACCATGTGGAGAGGTAATTCATAAAAGATTCGGAAATGATCAATAAATCTATCAACAAAAACAACTTTATAAGCTACATGAGAAAAAAGGACTTTGTTCTGTGAACCAACCATTCTTATCCTATAGCCTCCCACAGAGCTTAGGACATAAAAGATACTCAACAGTTATGCATTTGATGAATGAATTTTCTTTGTATTCAAATAATACAAGTAGAGAAAGATATAATGGCACCCAGAGGCTCGGGAGGCTGAGGCAGGAGACTCACAAGTTCAAAGCCAGCCTCAACAACTTAGTGAGGCTCTAAGCAACTTGTTGAGACCTTGTCTCTAAATGAAATATGAAAAAGGGTTATGGATGTCGCTCTGTGGTTGATTGCCCCTGGATTCAATCCCTGGTACAAAATAATAAAAAATAAATAAATGAATATATGTATGTATACACACACACATAATGGTAATTAGATGTCATTTTTAATCTTACAGATAACACATTTTCAATTCTGTTTTTCATGATAAAACCTAATGTTTATAGGGAATAGAAAATTTCAGGTATTTGGGGAATTATTTGGGTGAGTAGAGAGAGAAAAAAGAGAACAAAGAGAAAATGGGGAGGGGATAAAGAGAAAGCCAAAAAAAGAGGGGGGGGGGAGCTTTGAATTCATCAACTCCAATTCTTTCATTTTACACACAGTCTGTCACCCACTCAAGACGGGATCAGTGTCTGAGCAACATTACACAGGAGATGTGCAGGGCTCTACGGGAGGGGGCCGCAGGGGACTCAGCCTGTTGTGCAGGCTCAGAGAGAGCTTCCAGAAGAAGCAAAGCTGAGTCTGGGAACTGAAGAAAAGTGGGGCTTACGAAAAGAAGGGGCCAGATATTTAGGACTTGAAAAAGTCAGTGGCAGTACAGCTAAAACCCATGAGCATTGTATGAAGAAGACTATGAAAAGTGAATAGCTAAAAGGAAACCGAGCTGGCTCTTTGAAAAGATCAATAAAATTGACAAACACCTCACAAGACTGACAAAAGGAAAAGAGGGAAGGAAGACACAAATTAGCAAGATTAGGAATGAAATGGGATATCACTAAAAACCAGACAGACAGGAAACGAAAAATAAAGGAAAAACTATGAGCAAAAATTGACAATTTAGATGACAGGGACCAATTTATCTCAAAAAACACAAATTACCACAATTCACTCAATATGACAGAACTTTTGAAGAGCCCTAAGAGTATTAGGGAAATTTAATTTTATGAATTTAAAATGCCTCCAAAAAAGAAATTTCAAAGTCTACATGTTTTCCCTGGAGAACCATCCTCAGTGTTTAAGGACTTTATACCAACTCTATATACAACAGCTTCTGGAGATGGCAGAGAGTTCACTATGTGCCAGACACACATCGCTCCAGCCCTTTCTTCATGTCCTAACCCATTAAATCCTTTCAATAACCCAGTAAAGGCAGCACTATTATTATTCCCTCTCATAGAGGAAATGAAACCCAGAGGGCAGCAGCAGCACAGCTGGTCTTGGCTCTGCCACGACTTCATGTGGGTTCTGATCTTCATGTAGGTTCTGACTCTCACCTAGGAAACTTTTAGAATTGGGTCCATAGCCCTTGCTCAATGGATAATTGAATCAAATCAGATTTTGAGATTTCTCGTCTGTTATAAAATTTACTTTCTTTTGGGGGGAACGGGGTGAACCAGGGATTGAACTCAGGGGCACTCAACTACTGAGCCACATCCCCAACCCTATTTTCTATTTTATTTTCAGACAGGGTCTCACTGAGTTGCTTAGTGCCTCGCTTTTGCTGAGGCTGACTTTGAACTCTGGATCGTCCTGCCCCCTCAGCCTCCCCAGTTGCTGGGATTACAGGTATGCGCCACAGTGCCCGGCTAAAATTTACTTTCAAACTTCACTTTGTGAAAGGAAATTTAGATCTGACTGGGACAAACTATCTGAACAAAGAAAGTAGGAACTACCATCCTTGCCATCCTTATTTGAAATGTATGCCATTTTAAAACAAAAAGCATGATTATTCCTGCTGGTAACTGCCATGTAATTTCCGTCCCAATGACAGTTAAAATAGGTCTGAGAGAATAAACCAGAAAGTGGTTTGTTATTGGGAAGGGTAAGCTTCAGTAAAGCTGAGCAAGCCTCACCTCTGTAATTACCAGAATCAAGAATCAAAACACTACTTCATTAATTTTTCCCTTGTGTTTGTCATTTTACCCCTTAACACTAATTATACTTCTTCCCACGATTTTAGCAAGTACCCTGAGTTAAACACTGCAGACTGACGGGTTAGAGAAAATCGTGGCATACAGGTATACCTGAATTGCCTCCCATTTGGAAGCAGCAGGGCATTACCAGTGTTATATGGACAAATAATATTGCCCCGAGAAGGAAAACAAAACTGCCAACACACATGCACGCATGCGCACGCACGCACAAACACACACAAGTGCACAAGAAAAAAAAAACTTATAATTTAATGTTCAATAAATGTTATTATTGAACTTACTTACATATGTCCTTCTCCAAGGAGCTTCTATATCTAAAGACTCTATGTTAACTCAGTATTCAACATAATCTGTGCTGCATCTGCTGACAAGATTGGCCTGTGTTTACTAGATATTTGTCCCATTAAGTTCATTAAGCATGTCCCCTAAGTTTGACCTACTGTGACACTTGCTATGTGCTAGGAAGCATTACAAGCATTTCCAAATTTTCCCCACGTGTGAAAAATTTTAAACTGTTTTTTAAAATTTTCTTTTTAATCAAGAAAACATCGTGGGGCTAGAGCTGTGGCTCTGTGGTAGAGCACTTACCAAGCATGTGTGAGGCCCTGGGTTCAATCTTCAGCACCACATGAAAATAAATAAAAGTATTATGTCCACCTACCACTAAAAATATATATATATTTTTTAAAAGAATATATTCCAACTTTACATTCCGCAAAGTTTTTTCCTTGTTTTAATATAAAAAAAATGTTTTCCCCACAAAGCTTTGAGAAAAACAAATGCTCCAAGAAGCTTTTCACACCTTCACACAATTGACTACAGATCCCAGGGGAAAAAGCACCCTGCTCTGCAAATCACAGGCAATGCCTCTCAGGAAGAGGTTTCAGGGAAAAATAAAAGTCTATCTGACTCTTTGCTCTTCCCTAATTCATCTTTACAAAACTCTTCCCTTTAATAGACCCCAAAACATTGCCAGCATTTATTTCCTCCAGGAAGAAATGGTTCTCATGGCACTTGACAGAACAATTAACACCTAAGGAAAAAAGTTACAATGCTGGCTTCTGACTTCACACATACAAAAAGACCACCTTCCCTGCTGGAATGGCTCCAATTGCAATCGGATGCATAGTGTTTAATCCAATTTAAACTGTAATTAAAAATTGCAGCCATCTAGTGCCTCCCATGTGATTTTGAGTTGTCCAAAGACTTTACGTCCACTCACCAGGAAACCAGCAAGAAAACTGCACTCATTTTTTTTTTTTCTGCTAAGTCTAAGGATACGTTTAGGGAAAAAGAAGACCAAGGAAGAAAGATAAAAATTGGGCACTCTAAACCTATATGCTCCAGTCTCAAACTATTTAAAATATTTTTTTAGTTATAGTTGTTTATTTGTATAGGGTGCTGAGGATCGAACCTAGTTCCTCGAATGTGCTAGGCTGGCGCTCTACGGTTGAGCCACAACCCCAGTCCCCAGTCTCAAACTATTTGAATGTCATTTGTAAAAGAAAACCTCAGACAGGAAGTTTTCCTCCCAGTTGCCCTAATTTAATCAGTAACAGGTACGGCTGTGATAGGTTTTTCCTATTCTTTTCTCCTCTGCCCCCATATCGTATTTTCATTGCAAAAACTATACTCTGGTATCACCCATTCATTACATTCTTTTTCTCTCCGTTTCATTGTATGGGCTTTTAATCTTGGTAGGAAAATAGCAATTCAGAAGCATTTGTTGGGAAGCAAAGGAGACTTAGTTCAATTTATAACTTTGCAAATGACCCTAAATGGTGAGTGTAATAATTTCATATTTTATTTTTCTAACTCCTTTTTTTTTTTTTTTTTTTTTTTTTTTTTTTTTTTTTTTGGTAAGGCTCCTATCCTAGTGACAAGGAGGGTTTGGTTTTTTGCCTGATTGACAAGATCAACTAATGACCATGTTCTTAAACAAACACAAATGACAGAGGGGACTTCAGTCCAGAAAATGATTTCCCTAAACCTCTAAAGAAACTGGCAATGTGGCAATTTCAAAGATGGAGTAATCTCTGAATTTTTGAATTTAGGGAGACACCTAAATTCCAAATGGGAAAACAAAAACAGTCAAAGAGTTAGCATATTCTTCTTTGTCGTCAGATCCAAAAGTTCATCCTGTCACTGACACGAAGGAGGGATGATTCCATCAGCTGCCTAACAGATGGCAGACACGAAATGGCTCTAACCTTCTCTGAGAATGCTGGAGAATAGCTCTGTGGAGTTTAATTTAACAGGATGGTGGCTGCTATTTTCTCTCTGCTGCCTCTTACACAGCACGCCTGTCCATAGCTCAAAGAACTACATCTTAAGGTCCAGCCATACAGTCACTCAGGTTAACCCTTTGAGATGATCACAGATCTGGAGTTATTATGTGACCCTTTTTTCTACATGGGATATTCTTCCAACAAATTTTGCAACTCAAATTTTTAATCCTAATGACGGATTGCCCATGGTGGAGTATTTTTAGAATCTTTTTTCTTCCATTAGAGGAGCTTTTTTTTTTTTTCCTCCTGAAATGGTGAATTATATTTTTCTGATGAGTAGAGGCAGAACACAATAAAGGAGAAATCTCCTATCTCCAACTGCTTCCCCTGGCTAGTTTCTTAGGGGTTACCATTGATGGAAGAAACTTCTGAAGTTGATGGGAATTACTCTTCATGCTTTAAAAAGCATGGAGGAAGCTTTTTGCAATCCTGATTAAAAAGGGCTGCAAGCCACACCAGTAAACCAGAAGGAATCTCTGGAGGTGGCACCCAGGCATTAGTATTTTTTTAAAACCTTTTCAGTGGGTTCTGAAGGTCAGCTACGGTTTGCAAGTAATACTGCATTTTAGATTTCTATTTGGTAAGTTTCCCTGTTAACTTCTATTCTGGATCCCCAACATGCTGGGTCTGCCTGTCTTTCTTAGGATTCCCTCTCTCCATCTGCCTCATTCTCTCCAAAGTTTGTGTTAAAGCTCTGGGTTGTAGGATTAGCCTGCAATAGTTAGCATGCCATCCTGCCTCCCTCAGAGACACCAGGGAAGTACTGTGCTGATTCTACATCCCTGAATTCAGGCATGTCCTTAGACCAGGGTCTGAAAGTAAAGGAGGCTGTGCCTGGTATCTTATACCCTGTAGTCACTGCACACTCTGAAGTTCCTTCCTGACTTGGCTGGTCTGATCTCATGTGGGCCTGCTCCACCCTTCTATGTGGCTGGGTCTAGAAAAAAAAAAATTGACAACTTCCAAAGTGTTGTGGCATACCCCACACTAACTCAGACGTTCTATCTACAAGTGTGCACCTGCTGTTGATTTGGGGAATGAGGAGGTATCACGGATTGAACTCAGGGGCACTCGATCACTGAGCCACATCCCCAGCCCTATTTAAAACAGGATCTCACTGAGTTGCTTAGCACCTCACTTTTGCTAAGGATGGCTTTGAACTCGGGTCCTCCTGCCTCAGCCTCCCACGCCACTGGAATTACAGGCGTGCACCACCTGCCCGGCCAATTCACATTTTCATGTGGATCTCTCCACTGTGCATCCTATACTGACTTTCTCTCCTACATCCTTTAAGTAAATCATGACCATTTGCTTTACTCCCCACAAGGATGGCTGTATCTGGTCTGGCCAGCCATCAGCAACGAAGCACAAGCTTTCTAGTTATCCACTGGATAAAGTCAAAAGAGAAGACAAACCGTGTCTTTCTGTTGTATACAGCTGGTTCTCAATAAATGCTGATCAAACAAGGACTGTACTCCTAAAAGTGAGGTCATCACCACACTCTAACTGGAGGAAAGGAAGAGCATTAATAGGGCTGGGATGAGGCATTTTAGTAACAAGGTATAAAAACCCAACCAAATAACCCAAGTCTAAAGGGGTCAAATAAAAGGACAAAAGTGCATCTTACAAAAACCAAGTACAAAAAGTATAGCTGAGCCACACGGGTCAACGAGAAGCTACTCTGTCCCTTCCTCTCTAGGACTACTTAGCTTTGTGCTGCTGCTCATTCCCAATGTGCTTCCTCTCTTCTCCCTCCGTGGACTCAGGTCCTTCGTTTCATTAGCACATGACCCTCCCAGATCACCGAACAATGGTGGCCTCTGCTTATTTCTGGGACTACTGACTCACCTTCAGGTAACTAACACCATGCAGTAGCTACATCACCCTCATCAGGGCAGCTGGACAGGGATCCTTACTAGAAAGAATCAACACAAACTATGCCGAAAGATGTGATGCCCCCAAGAAATTAGAATTCACACATAAATATTGGTTGTAACACCTTTATTTCAGAAAGACTGCAGGATGGAATTTCTTAGGCACGCAACTGATTTATAGATCTAAATCACAGTAATACTGAATATAAAATATTTTATCCTATATAAAAACCGGGCCTGAGAAATTTTCATTTGGATTTTAATCCACTACATTTCACATGATAGGACGGTATATAGAAAAAAATTAACACAATTGAGAAAAGCAATGGTTCATCCATCAGGAGAAATGATTTCTACCAACGTCTTGCTTATCTTGAGGTCGCAGATCTGACAACCGCAATTGAAGATCAAAAAATAAGTTGGAAGGAGGGAGCCGAGCCACAAATAATGTCACAAGTCAATGTAGCAAAGTTCACCCATTTTAATGTTCCAAAAGCCTCATTCAGCTGCTGTTCACGTCAAGAGGTAGAGGATGCAGTTACACGATTTTCCCACCCCACGGCAAACTAGTGGAAGCTTCCAGAGGCAGACACCAAAATAGCTGAGAGAAATGACAGCGAACAGTGAGGGAAAAGAAAAACTCTTAAAACCACCATGGAACTCAAAGAGCAAATACATCTGGGGCTATTCAGTGAAGAACTCTAATAAACCTAGACAGAGCATGTCATAATTAAAAACACAAATGAGGACCTGAAAACATTTCATTCTCTTCAATGCTTCTGTTTTTCAAAGCAGGGAAACGTATACTAGATTAAGAAACAATTCCATGGAAATGGTCGAAACAACAAAAAAGAGTCCAACTTAAAAGAATAACCTTGAGTCGTCTATACTGTGTGCCCTACGAAATCTGATAAATGGGATTGTTAATACATATACGCTGCTTATAAAATACACAGAGTAGAGCTGGGGGTGCAACTCGGTGGTAGAGAATGTGCTTAGCATGCACAGGGCCCTGAGTTCCATCCCCAGTACCATAAAAAAGAAAAAAAAAAGCCATAAAGTAATTCATATAAAAATAATGCAGCACCTTTTTCATTTATATATAATTTAAATCCTAACAGCCTTCCTGGGAAAAGTACCTCAATCACTGTAGGGATAGCTTGAGTCAGCCTCTCTCTGCACAGGAACTTCATATTGAGTTCTGAGTGATCAACTGCATTGATCAGGGGGCCAAACTGACTGTAAAACTTTCCCAAATGAGGGAGACATTGAGGCCAAAAATACCTCTCCCAAATGAGTGCTTCTCAAAATGTGGTCTGTGGAACAGCACAACCAAATCTCCTGGAGAACTTGTGTCAAAATGCAGATCCTGAATTCCAACTGAAAGTGGATGAGTCAGAATCTCTGGGGGAAGGACCAGCGGACCTGCAGGTCAACACATCTCTCCAGGGGTGTCTGGTACATCCTCTCTTTGAAGGGCAGGCTCACTGGCCCCGTCAGGAGGAGACCAGGCAGGTCTGTGAATTTACCCTTCCCACTCTTGTTCCTAGTGTGTCCATCAAAGAGGCAATCCTGGCTTTGACATTTCTTACACGACATATCAGATGACAAAGTAAAAGAAGGGATTCTATAATATGCATATAAGTTAAATGAATCTAAAAAACCTTAATTAATTCTGAAAACTCCATAAGTTTTTGAAAACCATGTATATGAAGCTTGAAGTAAAAGATGCCTGTAGGGGAAAAATACTGAGTGAGGAAAAGTGTTTGATGCAGGTCCAGAGGATTACTGTGGAACGAGGAAGAAAAATGCATCCAAAAGCAATCTTGGAGGAAAGGCAGGATGCATTTTATGTCCAGAATACAAACATGCAAATCTATTAAAAATTGGCTGGGATGTGCAGGCCAATCCTTAACACCCTACAAACACAAGCTGAAAAGTACTGGCTGGCAAACCTATTTGGCTAAAGGAGGCTTTAAGCAATTCTGAAATTTTTGCAACATGAAAATTAAGAGATCTCTTTTTAATTTTTTTTCCTTTTCCTGGAAAATTGAAAATAAAATAGAAAAACTAGCCACACTGCTACACTGTGCTGGTGCTGGACAGCAGCTGCTTACTCTCAACCAGACCTGCACTCCCTGGACCTCAACAGCAGCTATCTGCTTCACTTTTCAGACCAGCTGCCAGGTCGCTGCTCACATTGGCACTGGCCACCCCAGCTACAGGGAACCAAGGCACCAATTCAGCCTCTCTCTGCTACACTCTGCTTCTAGTAAAAGTCCCTGTTACAGAGATCCTTTCCTACCTCTGACACATTATGAAAGAAATCAGATAAATGTCTACAAATTAGATACCCTTTGGGATCACATGGGGAACTTCTGAAAACACAGAGGTCTTGATTTCTTGATCTAGGTGCAGCCCAGGTCATCAGGATGGCATTGTGTTCCCCAAGTGACCCTAATGGACAGCCAAGGCTGAGAACTCTGGCCTGCAGAGGATGCACATTGTTCAGTAGGAAAGGTTAAGCTTATACCCAACATCCATCTCCAAATAAAATTTTTTGCCTTTCACCTTCAACAATTTATATTACCTCCTACTTTTGGAAAGGGGCTATTAAGGTTTTGGAAAAACCTTACTAAATGGAAGAGAAGGTCAAAATGTGTTCTGGTTTCTACCATTCATTTTCCCTCCAACAGAACTGAATAAAACACTGAGGAGATGGAAGAGAAATTATCCCAGGAGACAAGACTCAAGCAGCACAAATAGCTCAAGTACAGGAGAGGAGGCTCACAGTGGCAGGCTTGTATGAGAAAGTACAATTGCTCTGAAATTCATCAAGGCACTAAGTGGAAATGTTTCAAATATTAAAAAAAGAACAATCTCCCCAAGAATTTCCAGTAATGGCCCAATTTTTATCTTAAGATGAATTCCAAATCATTGCCTCTCTTCAATGTCTCTGTTAGGTAGCATGCTTTCATATTTCGGCTTCTCATCATGAGAAAGGCAAACTACTGTCATCTAATTTTCAAACAAATACTCCCTGACATTACAGTTGAAACCTATATGTTCATATGGTTTTACATAATAATGGCTTCTATTTACTGGGTTTCTGGGCATCAAGCCACATGATGAGCACTTTATATTAGTGATCTCAAAGCAGTTCAACAACCTCACAGAGTTCATCTCATCACCTCATTTTATAAATCGTGAAAAAAAATGAGCTTCAGGAATATTTTTATGGATGTGATCAATGAACTAGTAGACGGGTTTGTATTCAAATCCATGTCTATCTATCTGACTCCCAAATCTGTGTTCTTCAAACTAAACTATCTTGTTAGTCATAACAACCCAAAGGCAAAAGACCTGTGCCTGATTATCCCCACTCTCCCAGTAAAAAAAAAAAAAAAAAAAAAAAAAAAAAAAAAGCAGAGCTGAATGGCTTGCTCCATATCACAGGATGAGTTACTGGGAGTCATGACCAGAACCTGCCTTCCACCATCCATTCCATGTTCTTCCAGAGCACCAAGCACAGTCAGTTCATGCTACATTATGAAAGATATGCTAACAGTGCTTATGCATTAAAAGTCTTTGATTTCTGAAAATCTTAAACATTGGTATACATATGGCTTAGCTTCAACACAGGTCTGGCACATGCCTGTTTCAAGCCCCCTAGAACAGGTAATCAAGTCAACAACTTTATATGTTCCAGAATCCACTCATGAATCCCTTGAACAATCATGCTGTTAAAATATGGGTACAAGCACCACCAGCCCAGGCCTTTGACTGCCCTGGTGCCATCACAAACAAGTAGCAGGACATCCTGAGGAAGAGTGGATGTCATCTCACATGGATCTTTTTCTTTATTTATAAAATCATAGAGACTGTTCATAAAAATCCAGCTAGATGGTCTCATCTCCATGAGTCCCACTATTTGAAGCAGGCTCCAAGGGGAGGGTATCGTTTTATGTCCTGGCAAGGATGTCTCCTCTTCTTTATTCTGCCAATACTGTATCCTCAAACCTGTATTCCAGGAACTGTGCCTACGATGTGTTGTGGCCAAGAAGTTATTATTGGAAAGAAGCCCACTTGGACACGGCTCCCCTGCAAGAGAAAACAAACAGGCTTTATCACCTAATAAACATGTCTACTGATCGATACTTATTTGCCCTCTTTTCTGAAGCAACTCCTCAGAGTCACTTGAATTCTATCATTACGGATAATTCTTGAAGAAATCGCATTCCTACCACCTAATGATCTTTGAACAAAGCCAGCACCTCATTTTATTAAGTCCAACTAGCTAGAGGAGCTGGTTCAGAGAGGAGTTTAAGATATAGCTAAAATTGAGGTCTTAATCATCACGATGTGACAGAATGCTGCTGTGTTATCAAACCTCACAAGTCCAGTCTCCCAACTGCCAGCGGCAAGAACAAACAGATGTCAGGGCTATTTGTTTTATTCAAAAATGACAGGAAATCAAAAATCTATCAAATGATGTGTCAGCAGCAACGCCACAAGCATACTGGCGACTGAGATTTATGTGCCTCCATTTTGGCTCATGACAAAATCACCTTCTAAGTTTTCTAATTTTCAAATATACGTTTGGATATACAGGTCAGAGAATTTGAGGAAGTTATCTTTAATTGTAGGAACCATATAAAATGTAGTCACATTCTGTGTGTATTTAAGTTATGCAAACGTGAAATACAGCGTGATATAAAGTATTAAGTAATCTCTCCTTATGCACATTTTTACAAATCCAGCAAAATATCTTTTAAAAATTGAGAGCAGCAAAATTCCACAGTCTAGAATATTGTGTAAATTATAAACAGCACCTCTACTACCGTCACATCACAGTGCCACTTATTTGCTAACAAAATGCCTGTATTTCTACTCCACTGGGTATGTGTGTTGGAACTTTATGAGCAATTTTAGTGACCACTGTGGCTGGTATTTTAAGTTCACTGTTATCATTTTAGTACTTTTTATGTATCCTGAAAATACCATCATCCAAATCACAAAAGTGATAATCCTAGACTCAATGCAGGGGAAATAAACTGCCAAACTATAAACTTTGGAACACAGGTAAGATATCATGAATACTGTTTGTTTGTTTGTCTGTTTATCTATCTATCTATCTATCTATCTATCTATCTATCTATCTATAATGAGGATTGAACCCAGGGGTACTTAACCACTTAGCCACACCCCCAGCCATTTTTTAACTTTTTATTTTGAGACAAGGTCTCACTAAGTTGCTCAGAGTCTCACTAAGTTGCTGAGGCTGGCTTTGAATTTGCGATCGTCCTGCCTTAGCCTCCAAAGCTGCTCAGATTACAGGTGTGCCCCACTGTGTTTGGCTGATTTTGAGAGTCTTAATTCTTCAACGTGCCTGGCTAAATACTGAATTTTTTTTTTTTTTAAAAAAAAGGTCAACACCAATAAAAAAAATACATAAATGAACTGAAATGAAAAATAAAAAAGGTTGTGAATGTAGGTCAATGACAGAGTGCTTATGTAGCATGCAAAGGGTCCTGGGTTTGATTCCCAGCATCACACACACACAAAAAGGCAATCACAACACTCCTTGACATTAATTTGGACTAATTTAGGATGCTAACTCAGGAAGCAATAAATCTTTCCTTAAAAGGCCAGATAAGAAATATGTTAAGCTTTGCAGACTTTAAGGTCTCTACTATCACAAGTATTCAGCTCTGCTGTTTTAAGTCTGAACATAGTCAAGTACATAGCTGTGTCCCAATAAAACTTTATTTATAAAAGCAGATAGCAGACTCAATTTAGCTTATGGACTATCATATTCTCATCCCTACTGTCTAAGTATGGTGTCCCATTTCTTTTAACATAGCTTTATACTGCTCAAAAACAAGTAATCCTTTGACAACCTAAAACCATCCCCACATTTTCCTTAGAGCTATTTTAAAGAAAATAAAAAGTTTCATTAAAACAGAAACATCTCAAAATGGAAAAGCTTTGTAAAAATAGTCAAGAAATTTGTGTGGGAGGGGATAAGCTGGTAACATCAAAGCCTCAAAATTTTCTGTACCATATTTGTGGCAATGCTTATATGACTCATTTTTCAAAACTCAACAAACTGTACTCTTAAAATTAGTTCATTTATGGCAGAGAGTGTGCCTCTCGTGCACAAAGCCCTGGATTCAATCCCCAGCACCACATACACACAAACACACAAATTATATATATAATTTAATTGTATATAAGTGATATCTCACTGAAGCTAATTTTGAGAAAAACTTAAAGCCTTAGCAACAGCCTTAAGTTTACAGTAATTGTAGATTTATTAGTGAGAGTTAATGGGTATGTGCTCACTTTACATTTTCTCCTCTGAGAAAACTGGTTATGAATTTTGAGTTTGAATTATATAAATTATATATAAATTATATAAAATTATTATATAAATCCTTCTATTGTATTGACTTCGAAAAAAGGCAACTATCCTATACTAATCTCCTGGCTGTATCCAGACCTAAACCACCACTCCACTTGAAAGAGAGGAGAATTAATTGGTTTTCTTTTTTTTGCAAACAATGCAAAGCCCTGAATTCATGGCTTAGGCCTCAACCACAGTAAACACACACACACACACACACAAAAGATAATAGGTAATCAAAAGGAAATGCTACTAAATTATTTAATTTGCTCATCTTTACTAACAACACTTTAAATCCAAGCTGCTTCAAAGCACAAGATGACCTGAGTCTCAGCTCTTTTACCAATTGTGTCCACTTCAGCCTAGAGCTTGTCAACATTCAAATCACCAAAAAAGGCAAGCAAGACTGAGATGCTAAAATCAGAGAAAAGGCATACAAAGAAAACCATTCTTCCAATTAATCTAAAGTTGACCAAATGCGGGCAACAATTTCAAAACCCCAGCTGTAAGCCTCCCTAGTGCCAAAGCACTGAATCTGACTCCATCCAAAAATGGGAACTCATTTAAAGCAGTCACTCTCAAAATGTGGTCCTGGGTCCACCATCACCATCACCTGGAACGTGTTCTAGAAACACAAACGATCAGGAGACCACCCAACTTACTGAATCACCATTCTGTGCTTAACAAGCCTTCCAGATGATTCTGATGTCTGCTAAAGTTTTAATGACACTAATTTGAAGTTTGAAAACAGATAGGTATATGTAATCAGAGGCCCCTCATGCCTTCATAGAACCAGAACCTGACTTTAGATCCCACCAGCCAGAGTAAAATGTGTGCCCAAATACAAGCAATGCTCAGTGAGCCTCGGGTGACGTGGCCACATTCTTCTCTACAATTTCTTAAGGAATGGGGAGTAAAACATTTAAGATTAAGTTCTGACATTTTATGAGCACCTGCCGTGTGTGCTATGTAAAACGATCTTGTTTAGCCTTTCCAGTAATAATGAAATCTATTAATATGTGTCAAGTATAGAAGCTTAATCAGAATGGAGTCCAATCTGCAAAAAACAGAAACACTTTACAGTTTCCAACTGATGTTCATTCACAAGCCTGGCCAGCATGCTTTGAATACCAAGGCATTTGTATACAAGGGTTCCTTTTGCTTATTCTTTCATAAATTGCTCTCAGAGTTCATTGTGCATTACAATTAGAACACCAGGACACTTATACAAAACCATATACTGTGTTTTTAAGCCAACATAAGGTAATTCTGAAATACCCAAAGCACTGTTTGCTTTACTCGGAGGTTTACCTTCTCTCTAATGTTAAAAATCTACCTTTAAATTCAGCAAGATGTTATTCATTTATTTTGGGTTTTATTCTCTATTAAATAGCTTTGTCCCATCCTTTCCACTATGAAAAACTTTCTCCTTGATGTAGACAATAGAAATTACCAGGGGAGGGAAAATGAATAGTTCTGTGATTCCCCAGTATCTGTTGTTAATCCTTCACCATTTGCCATACACAAGAGCTGTCTTGTTTGCTGCCTGTGACCATAGCATACATTACCAATCACTCAAGGTACCCTTACCCATAGCCTTAGCACTATTTCCAAGCTTTAGAATCTTACAGAATAGCATTTCAGGCAGACACCTTCAATCAGTGGGTTGAGTATCCTTTATACAATGCTTAGGACCAGAAGTATGTTGGATTGGGAACATACATATTTTCAGATTTGGAAATATTTGCATCTACGTCATGAAATATCCTGGAAATGGGACCCAAACATGAAATTTATTTTTGTTTCATATACTCCTCATACTCATAGCCTAAGGGTAAATTTAGGAAATATTTTTAGTACACCTGGGTTTTGACTGCCATCATCACGTAGGTCAGGTATAAAATCTTCCGCTTGTGACATCATGTCAGCACTCAAAAAGTTTCAGACTTTGGAGAATTTCTTATTTTGGGTTTCCAGATTAGGAATGCTCAACCTGTATGACTAATAAGATAACATTTGTTTCACTGGCCAATCAACATTTTCCCTTCTTGTTATCCTTCCTGCTCCAATAACAGTTTTAAATCTGCTTTTGTTGTTCTCTGAACAATAATATTAAGCTTCAGTTAATCCTGAGCTGCAGTCTTTACAAATCTATGCCACCTTGAGGGACTCAATCAGGGTAGATTATACTGAACAGTTTTAACAATTTGAATGCAGTTGTGACCCAGCACGTAGTACAAAACTGCTCTGAAAATCAAAGAACCAAGCAAATAAAGGTACTGAATAGATAACAAAACACCTGTGAAATAGCATTCTGCAGACATAGCTGGGAAATATACAGCATGAATAGCCCAGGGAGGCTGATACATAATGCCAGGCTCATAAGCATGAACACATGGCTTGAGTAAATGATTCTGATTTTGCTTTTGGTACTCACTGATGATTCCTTATTCAGCTAAGGGGGCACCACACTGTTCCTTTAGCAGCATCTCCATTATTCTAATTCCCTATAAAGAGAGAGAAAGAAAAATCAAAATGCCATATTTTACAGACAAGCAGTTTTACATTTATCACATCCTTGTGCCTTCAAGGAATCCAGATCACAGCTAGATATTCATTTCGATAAAGTAGGCTCAGAGTCATCTCATGCATTTTCATAATATTTTACTCACAAATTTCACCTACACTATATTTCCACATGTGCTCAGACCCTTTTAGGGAGACCGGCAAGGCAGAGTTTGGGATCTCCATGGTAAATACAAGGGTAGCCCAAGAGAAGTTGGGCAACTTCTTCAAAGTGCCCAGTTACCGATCACCATTGCCAGAGCCGGAACAGCAATGAGCTAATATTTGTTAACATTGACAAGTGTGCTCACTTCACTACCAAGACATCCTGTGTGCTACCAGTGCAGTGAGTGCGGGAGTGCCCAGTGAGTTACCCTCCAGGTCACAAGCACTCCTGTCCCCAATGACCAGGACTGTAAGCTGCCGTGGGCACACGGCCACCCTCAACCAAAGGGAGCTGAGGCCATGCCTGCCTCCAGGTACAGCCATATCCAACAGCTGCTGGATATTAGGATAAAAATTCAGGACAATTTTGAAGGGCACCTCACCCCTGTTGCGCTCCACAGCAGGAGCTGAGACTTTGCTGCAACTTCACCCTGGTCAACGTCACCTTCTCCTGATCCTGCTTCCCTCATTCTGTCATGGAGTTCCTCCTGTAAGATATCTCCAATACACTCTGCATGCAAACCTCCATCTCTGAGCCTGTGTACCCAGAGCTCATCTCCAACCCCTTGTCTGATACACACAAAACCCTCCAGCAAGTAGTATTCTTACCCACAGTTTACTAATGAGGAAACAAACTCAAAAGGTTTTCAGCAATTTGCTCAAAGTCATACAGCTTTCTAGAGACAGGCCAGGGAAGGCTAACAGGCCCTCTGCTCCGGTTCTAGAGATACCTCTTAACCTTCCAGCTCCACTCCATCCACAACTGTCCAGCCAACCTCCTATACCCCTGCCCTGTGCAGTAAAATTCTACCTTGGAGGAAAGTAGATAGATCTATCTTTTCCTCCTTCAAGGGCAAGTTCTTCGGCAGGCAAGTTGGAATCATAAATTTGAAAGAGGGTCTTCAGGGCCTCAAAGCTGAGTCTGGGGATTCACTATTCTCAGAGACAGAGGCTGGAAAAGCATTTGAAGAGAATAAAAATCATGACCGGAGGGGGCTCGGTGGGGTAGGGCCAGTGGGGCTGCGGCCTCGCAAAGGTTCCAGAGGCTCCAACATACGTGGGGGAGCCAAGATCTGGCTCAGGGTCTGTGTGCACGTGGGCTGCGCCTGCCAGTTCTCCATGGGTCTACATGCTCGTTGCAGTGTTTCCTGACACTGGATGGCTGCAGCACGGGCCTGCAGCCTGACCCAGCCAGACCATGGCTTCAGCTCTGGACGAGCTACAGAAAGATCTAGAAGAGGTAAAGGTGTTGCTGGAAAAAACTACTAGAAAAAGAGTACGTGATGCTCTTACAGCAGATACAGAAATAAAGGACAAGATGCAACAGAAATGACAGAAGAAACCAGAACTTCTTGAGGAGGAAAAGCCAGCTGCTGTGGTTGCTCCCATTACAACAGATATACCGTGAAAATCAGTAATTATGGATGGGATCAATCAGATAAGTTTGTGAAAATGATATCACTTTAACGGGAGTTCATCAGATTCCCGCTGAGAATGTGCAGGTTCATTTCACAGTGAGGTTCGTTTGATTTTTGGTAAAGACTCTAAATGGGAAGAGTTACTCCATGATTCTGAACAATCTCTTGAAACCCATCTCTGAGGAAGGCAGTTCAAAAACAGTTAAGACTGACACAGTTCTCATCTTACATAGAAAGAAAGTAGAAAACACAACGGTGAGAGTACTTGACTCAGGTGGGAAAAAGAATGCAAAGAGAAAGAAAAGCCTTCATATAACACCGAAACAGATCCTAGTGAGGGATTAATGAATGTTCTAAAGAAAATTTATGAAGATGGAGATGATGATATGAAGTGAACCATTAATAAAGCCTGGGTGGTATCAAGAGAAAAACAAGCCAAAGGAGATACAGAATTTTGAGACATTTAAGTCTTTCTGGGAACTGTGATGTGGAAATATGGATGTTTCCAATAAGGGGAATGTTGGAGAGCTGCACATGTAAATTTGACATATCTATGTACACAGTAAAGGCAGTAAATTCTCCATTTCTTTACTGGAGGATTTATTTAAATAAAATGTGGTTATTAAATACTTACTCCAAAAAAAATTAGGAATGGAATGTAAAATACAGTCCCCTGCTGGGCATGGTGGCACACACCTATAATCCCAGTGACTCAGGAGACCGAAGTAGGAGGATCACAAGTTTGAAGCCAACCTCAGTAATTTAGTGAGAGCCTGTCTCAAAATAAAACTAAATTAAAATTAAATAAAAATAAAAAAGGACTAGGGACATAACTTGGTAGCAAAATGTCCCTGGTTTCAATCCCCAGCACCAAAATAATAATAATAATAATAATAATAATAATAATAATAATAATACAGTTCCCAAACCCCTCCCAGGAAGATTCTGCTGTAACAGGACTCAAGCAGGCCCTGGGTCCCTACACCCAGAATGAGCACTCATATGATTCTCTTATGATCAAGCAGGGCTGGAAAACACTGAATGGCTTACAGAAGAAAGGCAAGGACTTCCTACTCCTTCTGAGCCAAAGGATGGAGATGGGGGTAATCAAAGGCATCACTAGAGAAAACAATAGAATATATTAACACCAAAGTAGAATGAATGAGTTCTGATCCAGAAGGTTCTTCAGATTCTGTCAGGGCCATCACCCCAAACACAGCCATTGTCTTGGAAGAAAAATTGAGACATATCCAGTGCCATGGAGCATTAGCCAAAGCACAGCAGCAAACTACCCAAGATGCTGTCATCCGAGCCAGGAGACCTGAGTCCTAGTCACTGCTCCACCAGCCATTCTGCTGGGTACCTTAGGCTGCTCACTTTACTAAGGAGTGCCTCAGACCACAGAGGTCAGGGGTCTGCAAGGCAAATTGGATTAGTGTCTTCTACACCCTCTGCACACCAGAATTTCTACAGCAATCCACAAAAGCAAATAAACTTTCAAATAGACTCCCTACCAGTGACTCCATCAGAAATCCCAGGACTGAGGCCTGGTATCTGTGCATTTATAACATGCTCCATGTGATTCTGAAACACAAGTTCACATACTGGAATTTGTAAGTAGCAGCTTCATACCACCTCTGAGATCCCTTTCCAACTCTACCAGTCTGGGAACTGATGAAGTAGGGTCTCCTTAATCACTTCTGAAGATGCAATATGTACTGTACTCTTTGGAGTTATTCTCCTTTAAATAATTGGGAGAAAGAAGCAGAGGCAGGGGATGAAACAATCAGAGGAACAAAAATTAACTGAACTCTTTTTTTTTTAATGCATATCTGTTTTTCTTTCTTTTCTCCTTTATTAATATTTTTCCATATTTTATTGGTGCATTATATTTGTACATAATTGTGGGATTTGTTGTTACATATTTGTACATGCACAAAATATAACAATATAATCTGGCCAATATCATTCCCCACTATTTCCCCTTTCCCTCTCCTCCTCCCTCCCCATCCCTTTACTCTACCCATCTCCCTTTGATTTTCATGAGACACATCGTCCCCCACCTTTATTTTCCTTTTTCCTCTCTAGCTTCCACATGTGAGAAGAAAACATGCAACACTTGACCTAAGTTTGGCTTATTTTGCTTAACATAATGGTCACTAGTTCCATCCATTTTCCTGCAAATAACATAATTTGATTTTTTTATGACAATAAAATTTCATTATGTAATATGCCACATTTTCTTTAGCCATTCATTGATTGATGGCCTTACTTTTTTTTTAGTTTTTTATTGGTTCTTTTTAGTTATACATGAGCATAGAATCCATTCTGACATAATATACATAAGTATGTCAAATTCTTAACATAAGTCCTGGATTGTACTCATTTCTGTCCTCATGCATTCAAAACCCAATCCAATTAATATATTTATTATGCGCCTACCGTGTGCATTAGAGATTAAATGGCAAAAAAAACAAGACAGGCCCCACCATCATAGAGCTTACAGACCTGTGAATTCTAGGCAATTTTTATTTTCCTGTTCTTATTTTGTTTTGTTTTTGTTGTTGTTTTGTTTTGTTTTAACAAACCCCTGGACAGTAATTAAATGTCCTCACTCTACTTTTAGGAATACTAAAAACTCCCACATAAATTCCTTTTCAAACTTCTGTTTTGCAGAGCAGGTGCATCAATCCAGCTAGTATGTCTTTAAAGGAAGAAAAGCACATTCCTTCCTTGAGAGGTGGGAGTCTGTGAACTCTCCCATCTGTCTAAATGAAGACCGCCACCACTTACTGAGCTGAGCACTAATTGACATCAGCGAGGACTCTGAGGTTTGCCCTGGGAATTGAAAGACGTTATTTATTGAATCAATTATGTTCACAATGTGACAGTTGATTTTTCTTTCTCTCTTTTCCTCTCTCTAATACCATGTTAGTCTTTTTAAGAAGAACAGTTAGGAGGCAGAGAATGGGCTGGGGTGGGGAGGAGAAGCCTATAAAGTGAACCTTAAAAAATAAAAAAAATAAAAACAGGGAAGCCAGCCATTATTTAGTATCTCTCTTTGGTCAGGAAGGACCAAATCAAAGCCCAATCAATAGAGTCCTTTCAAATACAGTTCGTTCCAACACTTAAATCTCAACCCCTAGGAGATCAGACTTAAAGGGGCTAAATTTATACCACTTATCACACAATGATGCCTGAAATGCAGAACAAACATTAAGTAAAAAACACCTTTATAGATACAGCTTAAAAGCTTTTTGGACTGACAAACCATAAACCAGCTTGATTTTATTATTTCTTTCCCCTTAGAGAATATTTTTTTTTCTCTATTTCGAGGCTATCTTTCTCCATTTGTCAATGTACAGATGAGGAAGTTGTCTCTGTCTCATTTCCCTAATACCAGAGCTCTGCTGCCCAAAGGAGTCACTGAGCCTTTCGGATTCAGAAAACTTCACAAATTCCCCACTCTGCTTCTGAGAAATAGCTGGCTATTACTCCGGAGGTAGGGAGGAGCTTAAGAAAAAAAGAATAAGATGGAACCACAGATGGCTAAATCCAGATGGTATGTTTATTTGATCAAACTGAGGCTTCCTGAAGAGGTTCTGATTTACCCAGGAAGCTCCAAGGAGACTCACATTAGACCTGACAAAAATCACAAACTTTTAAAGCCGTTCTCAAAAGGCACATCCATGCGGGGCTCTTAACAAAAGAAAGGCTCACTTAATGATCACAGTGATACAAGACGGGTACCAAAGACCCCAATGGAAATGATGCTGCAGGTCACGGCTTTTGGAGCAAGCACTATGAACTGAGCACCCACCCTGTGGCACAGGAATGCGCAAGGGACATAAAGCCTCCATTCAAGGGTTCACTGATCTCTGGAGCGGAAATGGAGGAATGAAAACTACCTGAAAGGCAACAGAGTCTCTGAGAGAAGTACTACAACTTAGAAAAAAATGTGATAGAAAAAAGTAAGCAGACACTATTCTTGGAGGAAGGGAGGACTGGCAGAAGCCATGGAAAGAGGAGAGATGTAAGACACAAAGTATGGTCTGGAGTGGGACATTCTGAGATGAAGGGGAAGACAAAGCAGAGGGAGACCAAAAAAAAGGCATGAGGGCCTGTCACCACGGCTCCTTCCTGTAATCCCAGAGACTTGGGAGGCGAAGGCAGGAAAATTGCAAGTTCGAGGCCAGCCTGGATAATTTAGCAACACTAAATTATCTAAAAATAAAAAAAACTCTGGGGGCAAAGCTCAGTGGTAGTGCACGTCCTGTTTCAATCCCAGAACTGGGGGAAAAAAAGGAGGAGGAGGAGGAGGAGGAAGAGAAAGAAAGAAAAGGCATGGGGGTGGGAACTGCAGAGAGCACTCTCACAGTTAAGCCACATTGAAGGGTGAGTAATGGGACTGAATGTAGCAGGTGACAAGACTATTACACATCCCACCCTTCCAATCCTCATGACACAGTTCCTTCCCACCTTAGCTCTACACTTCCCTGGAAAACACAATAGCACATAAAACCTCTGCATTTAACCACGAGTAGCACTGTAATTGTGCAATGACTCTATTAGAGAGATTTAGGGTCACATCTAAACTAGCTATAAGATCTTGTGCAAGATCTTAAATTCTGTAATTTTCGACTGCCTCATCTTTATTGAATATAGATAGCAACACAGCTTGTCCTAAGAATCAGTTAAAATAATGCCTAATAATCCCTGTATTTAATGTTATAATACTAGTTTCTGGTAAATACTTAGTCAATAAATAGCTAAATCTCTTCAGTAATCATCTAATCCCACTAAAACGTAAACCTCATGAAGCTGCAAGCTTTCTCTGTCTTGTTCAAGATGTACCCTGTAGAACAAGGCTGTGGGACAGAGAAGGCCTGCAGTAAATGTCTACTTAGAGAATGAGTGAATCTGTCATCCAGCCAATCAGTCTCCAGTTTACATGTTTACCACATTAGACAGAAAGGCATTCAGAGTCAGGGAGAGAATTCACGTCATTTGCATCTTATTATCTAGTGCAGAATTTGACACACCAGTAGGCACTCCATGTCAGTGCACTATAAACCTAACTTACTCCTGAGCGCCAGGCTGATGAGTCTGGAATTCCAGTGCCATCTGCCTAGTATTCAGTGCCCTTGAAGTGTGGTTGGAAGGATAAGAATAACGAGGACTTCCATGGGAGATCAAAGGTCAAAATAGGAAAGAACAAAGGATGAATGAAAGAAGGAAGGAGGCAATGATGCAGAAAGAATGGCAGGACTCACATGGGGCCTGAGGAACCTGCATTAGCAACAGGTGTTCAGAACGTGGGATAACAAGGCTTCCAGCCCCTTCTCCAACCACAGCTCCCTCCATTCTGCCCTCACCACCTACCGGCACCCAGGCCTGCTTCCTATTCAGGGAACATGCTCAGTTCCTTCTTTCTTATTCTCTGTTCTGAGGAACAGCCCCAGATCTGAAGTGGCCAGTTAGTGGCCAGCTAGCTCCTTGCAGAACTCAGATCCCAACTACTCATCCAGCACCTCCTCAGAAGTCACCTGCTCCCTTATTCCCCGGGCTCAAACTGCCCGGACACAACCCACATCACATCTGCCTATCCTGCTCTCTTTACAGCATTCATACCTGTGAGAAAATCCTATGCTTGTAAAATATTTCACGCTGTCTTTCACCACACTAGAAGGTAAGCTCTGGGAGAAGGAGGAGAGATCTGGCCAGTGTTCACTGCTGAATCCTTAGCGCCCCCCTGGAATGCAGCACAGGTAGGCAGCATTTGAGATGGAAGAAAGGAGGAGACGCCAGGAGCTAGGGACAGAGGGAGGGAAGAACATGCATCCAATTTTCTCATCAAAAGGTAAGAGAAACATGACTCAAAGCTCTCCAGGAAGAGGTCTTTCACCAAACAGAGCATCTTTTAATCTGAGGCTATCCCATTCTTTTAAATTCTTTTCTTTTAATGTTCTCTCATCTATAAAACTAAAATAACACTAAATAATAATAATAATAATACAGTTAAAATGTATTGGCACATGGCATGTGCCAAGCACTGGGTGGACTTCTACTGGACCCTTTCATCTGCCTTAGGGGATTCCTTTCCTATCCCCCCATCCCAGGCCCCAGAGATCAAAGCTCAGAGAAATTAAACAACTAAAGGTCCTGTCCAAAACTCACACAGTAACTAGATGGCCTTGATTCCACTCAAAGCAATCAGGAAGGAGGACTCAGAATCCACATCTGACAACATGAGAGGACTGGAAAGTTCAAGTGAGAATATGAATGTGCAAACACTGTTTATAATGCCAGGTTCACAGCAAGAGTCTTCTTCCTTCTCTAGTGCCAACACTCAAAAATCCTGGGTAAAGAAATCAGATATTTCAGTCCTGCTCCCAAACAAAACACCACGAATCTTAATATATGAATCAATATCTAATCACATCCACAAATTATGTTAAATACAATGCTTCTCAAATAAGAATAGCCTGACAGAATATACAGCTTCAATACATTTTCCCATAGTAGTGAATGGGCTCTTGAGTAAGATTCATTTTTATTTTCATCAAGTAACCCCCAATCTTTAGGTGTAACTGCAGAACATTAAACTCATACAATCCTTCAGATATCTCTACTTCACATTATGAATCTTTTCTTTCTCTTTAAGAAGAATATTTTTCACAACTTGTAAAGAATATGTTCAAAGAAAAAAAAAAAAGAACTAAAAGTTTAGAAAGGACCTTGTATTATCTAGTCCAGATAGGAAACTCTCACCCAAGGAATGAAAGTACCCATCTGATTTAGAGAGGTACCCTGTGATCAAATATTAGAATGAAGGAACAAAGTCATCTCCACATTGCCAGTTTCCAAATCAACCCTGTCCAGATGTGAACATTGAAGGCACATGGTGTTCTCTAGTTCATACAGTTAACTTCCCCCACCCTCTGATGTGACTCAGTCCACTTTCATTTTGAACTTTAAAACATGTAACCTGTGCACAGTTGGACCTTTCCTGACTCAGACTTCATATAAAATACGGCTTGTTCTCAC
This sequence comes from Urocitellus parryii, assembly GCF_045843805.1. Lineage (NCBI taxonomy): Eukaryota > Metazoa > Chordata > Mammalia > Rodentia > Sciuridae > Urocitellus > Urocitellus parryii. The sequence continues at coordinate 99,785,437 of NC_135531.1, forward strand.
CAGTAATTAAAGCCAATTTCTCACCCCAGGCCACACACCATCCATGACACTTCTGGCAACTGACCACCTTTATCTGCTTAGTAGCCCCCATTCAGGAGAAGTTTACTCTCCTCATTCAGCCCGTGTCAGTCCTACTTATAAGACACCTCTCCCTCGTGCACAAACAGAACCATCCTGGTGCCTGGCATCAGTGGGCCCCAATATCAACTCTTGGCTGTGACACACTAAAAAAAAAAAAAAAGAACAAGGTTCCTGTCAATTCTCTTTTATCAGCCATTTCTTCACTATTCATCAGAGTTAAACTCACACATAATTTCTCCTTTTTTCTTCCCTATTCTGAAAGATGAAATGGTGAGCAGCATGCTTATATATTTTGCCAGTGAATTGTCTAACAGAATAAATAAATCCCATTGATGCCCAGATAATAAATAAATCTAACAGATGCCCAAATAATTCTCCTTTTATGTTTTATTTCTACCCTTCTCCTTCCTCCCAGATTCATGCACTTCTATAAGTCAGTGATCTTTATATGCAGGACCAGACTCCCGTATCTTCCAATCAGATGTTCCCTTTGAACAAAACGCAATATTTGAAGCCATTCTTCAATCAAATATCTCACCAAATCTGAACAATACTGAGGTTAATGACAATTTATTATGGGTTCTCGACATGCCAGGAATTTATGATCTCATTTAATCCTCTGAACTTTTACTCTCACCATTTCCAGGTAAGGAAACAGCCTCAGAAAGGAATACAACTTGCTGAAGGTCACAAAGCCGTTACCAGGTGTCAGGCCTAAGATTTAAACTGGGTTTCTCCAGTTTCTTTCTGCAATGAGTATTTACCACACTTGAATTTATTTCTATGCCTGTAAAATGGGTGGGAAGAAGCAAAGAAGCATACTTCCTTACAGGATTACTTTTAAGCATTAAAGGAGACAACATATAAAGCCACTGCACACAACAGACTTGTATTAACCATGACCTTCCATTCTCCCTGTGGCTTAAAAAGTAGCCACTGATTTCTTTATGGACTAGATCTGAGTAGGGAGCCCCTCACAACTGGGCTTTCACTGCAAGGCACCCCCTGATTTAGTCGGTGGTCTGTGGCATACAGGAAATGTCACCAAAGGCTTATTTGTATTTCACAAATATTTCACTTGCTCTTCACCTCACCTGTAAGAGACGCGGATGCTTTTACAATGCTGAAATACCAGTGAGGTAAACCAGCTTTCCCGAGGGCCCAGTGGTCCTCTGCAACAGAAAGACAGAACTAGAATCCAGGTCACTGAAAGAAGTGCTCAGTTGGCAGGCTAAGGCGACCCTCGGCTGTGCTGAACACATTACACGCTGGGTCTTGTCTCACCCCCACGCCCAAACAATGAGTCAAATCACATGAGGAAAACGAAACTCACAAAGGTCAAGAAACCAATGGCCTAACTAGCAAGCAGAGAACACAGGCTTGCACCCAGATTTCTGTTACTCTGAGCCCTCAGGACACAACCTCCTTTAAAAAGTGTGTTTACAGGGTTCTCTTCTCAAATTTCAAAAAAAGGGCATGTCACTTCGCACAGCCCTCCCTGCCATCTTGAAATTATTTCCATATAAATCTAGGTGGTTTTATTAATTTACAGGAGGCAGTGTGAGAACAAACCATAAGTAGTTCTTGAAATCACCCTAAGAACAAGGACCCCCGCCACATCTCCAACTGTACCTTGTCTCCTGTTTCTACTAGGTGAAGCTCGCTCCTGCACTCTGGAGAAGCCAAAGGACAAGCACAAAGCATCCACAGAAGCTTTTCCGTTCCAACACTGTACCTGCCAATTAGAACTTCTTGGTCCATGCCTAACCCCAACCAGGAAGTCCCTTGACTTCCCACTGATGCTAAACATGATCATCATTTCTTAGGGACAAAACTCACAGTTGGTGAGCCAAGTCTCAGGTTACAACTTGGAGCTAGAGTGCTGTCACTAACCATAGCACCACAAACACAAGGGCTGGCCTTTGTTCTGCATCCTTCACATCATCTCTGGGGTGGCAGAACAGTAAGTTTGTGGCAAGTCCAAGAAGGAATGCTTTTTTAAAAATTTGAAGTATTTAACATTATAAATTAACTAGCATAATTAGAATAGAAACTACATATAGGAAAGCTACTAAGTAACTAAAAAAAATCATATAGAGATATGTAATCGAATAAAAGCCTGCTGCAATTTTTAAGTCAACTTCCTGAAAAAAAAAAAAAGGCTTCTAGTGCTAATTGCAACTCCCAAACCCTATAATAGAAAGGAGAGACGGAAGAAATGGACATAATGACGACATTAGACTTTTTAGAAGTCACTTTCCCAGGTCAATTACCAACTAAATAGGAAACATTATTGGTTAATCCCTAGGATCACATCACTTGTAATGTTCAGTCTCAGATACAGTCCTTCATGGATTAATAACTCCCACATGGAGGAAGTTCTAAAGCCACCAGCTGTCTTTCGTGTTAACATAATGGATTCTTTCCTTCAGTCAAAAAAATCTAAGGCTTATAAAAATATATATTCCATCATGCTTCACTTGGTGAAATGTGTTTTTTTTTTTTTTAAACCAAGCCCTGCAAGCAATTCGAGCTCTTGTTTGGAAACGAATGCAAAATTCTCAGTAACTCTGATCAACACCTTGTTTGTAATTTGGTCAACTAGTCCAGGTTCTCTGGAAAATAATTTGTTAACTTGTTACACTGGCTGAAGTAAAGGGATGGGCTGTAGGAAAAGTAAAATGAGGGAGAATTTTCAGCATCTTAAAGCAATGCCACCTAATCTACCAGTGCCCAGACTAAGAGTCCAACTGCCAAGTTTGGATCTGGGTACTACCAACTCACCACCCTTGTGATCCTGGGCAAGTACTCAGGATGATGCCTGAGACGTATATAGTGGACAATAACTATTACCTGTGCTCAGTAAGCATCCTTACCTTCCCTAGTAGTCCTATGATTGACAAGAAGTTCCTTTACTTTTAAGACTTATTAAAATAGAATGGAAACATAAGGAAGTCTTAACCACTTGTAGAAAATAATGTCAACTAAACAACTTAAAATAAAGGACTATATAGCTTAGCTATTATGAATTTTGCTGCTCTAAACATTGATATACCTACATCATGGTTGTATGCTGATTTTAAATCCTTTGGATATATACCCAGGAGTGGGATAACTGGGTCATATGATGGTTCCATTCCTAGTTTTTTGAAGAATATCCATACTACTTTCCAGAGTAGTTACACCAATTTGCAGTCTCACCAGCAATGTAGGAGTGTACCTTTTCCCTTACATCCCAGCCAACATTTATTGTTACTTGTATTCTTGACAACTGTCATTCTCACTGAAATAAAATAGAATTTCAGTATAGTTTTAATTTGCATTTCTTTAATTGCTAGAGATCACGAACATTTTTCACATATTTATTGACAATTCATATTTATTCATATTTATTGAGAAGTATCCATCAAGTTCCTTTGCCCTTTTATTGATTAACTTTGATTTTTGTTTTGTTTTATGTTAGATTTTTTTGAGTTCTTTGCATTTCCCGGAAATTAACATCCTATGAGGTGCAGGCAGCACAGATTTTTCTCCCATTCTACAGGCTCTCTCTTTATGCACTTGATTGTTTCCTCTGCTATGAAGAAGCTTTTTAGTTTGATGCCATCCCATTTATTGAGTTTTTATTTTACTTCTTGCACTTTATAGGAGTCCTGTTGAGGAAGTCAGTTCGTGAACCAACATGTTCAAATTTTGGGCCTACATTTTCTTCTAGCAAGTCTCAGGCCTAGGCCTATGATCCACTTTGAGTTGAGTTTTGTGCCGGGTGAGAGACAGAGGTTAAATTTCACTCTACTACATATGGATTTCCAGTTCTTCCAGCACAATTTCTTGAAGAGACTGTTTTTTTCTCCAATGAATGTTTTTGGCGCCTTTATCCAGTATGAGGTAACTGTATTTATGGGGGTTTATCTCTGTGACTTCTATTCCATTGGTCTTCATGGTGTCAACACCATGCTGTACCTTGCTGTTTTTGTTACTATATAGATCAGTAGCAGAAGGTCTGGTATTGTGATGCCTCCTGCATCACTTGTCTCTCTAAGGATTGCTTTGGCTATTCTGAGCCTCTTATTTTTCCAAATGAATTTCATGACAGCTTTTTATATTTTTATGAAGAATGACATTCAAATTTTAATAAATCTGTCATTAGACTTTTGGTAGTATGGCCATTTTGAAAAAAAATAAAGGTTGGGCCTGGGGATGTGGCTCAAGCGGTAGCGCGCTCGCCTGGCATGCGTGCGGCCCGGGTTCGATCCTCAGCACCACATACCAACAAAGATGTTGTGTCCGCCGAGAACTAAAACATAATAAATATTAAAAAAAAAAAAAAAAGAAAAAGAAAAAAATAAAGGGCTAATCATTTAGGGAAAAAATAATACAATAATATATTTTTTTCATTAAGTCAATAAATATCTATTGAAACTGACAATGTACTAGGTACTGAGGATAAAGTGGTGAGTCCCACATAGAAGTCACTCAGTAAGGGAGACCAAGAATAATAAAATGAATCATAAAAACAGTCATATTTGGATAAGGGGACTTTGGGAAATCTTTTCTAAGGTACTGGTACAAAATGTAAAGTTTGTACATCTAAAGACGTTTCACATTGTATCGTTTATATATGATGTAGGCTGGAAATAACTTCAACACTCAATAAGAAAGAGGGTGAAATAAATTATTATATAACTACTTAATGAAATATTAAGCAGTCGTTAAAATGATGAATTTGAAGTTTCTGTAGTTACCATGAAAGGCAATTGTGATATAATGGTATCTTTAAAAATTAAGCAGGACCCCCAGCCACAGATTCCTGTGTGGATCCCCATCTACTAACTTTGGCTCCCCTAGTTGCCTCCATCTTGAGACACTGCAACTGCTGCCATAATCCCCTCCACGTGGTAACCTGCACCTAGAGACACTGAACAGGGTCTGGAGACAACCACCCACCATAGCAAAGCACAACACTGAGCTGCATCTCCAAACATGCCACCCAACACCACTGCCAGGGCCACCCCAACGCACCATCTCTAAAAGCAGCAACCTCCATCTTGGGACACCTTTGTCACCATCTTGGGTTATCCTTGCTACTGCCATCACCAGTTAGGACAACCCCTAGCTTGGGACACCACCTGGGGCCTAGAAGCAATATCAAGGTACTTATGGTCCCCCAACCCACCACTTCCCCACAGCCACTAACCCAGCACAGTGCTCATAGCTATGTGGCCAGTCCTAGCACACAAAGCCTGGCCCTGATCTGCCCGATACAAAACAGCACAGCCATCAAGAACTCCAGAGAAAGAGGTTCCTGATTAGGAAGTAGAAAGGGAGGAGGTGAGTGAGATACAGTTCAGAGACTAAATTGAAGACCAGGAACTGTGAGGTTTACAGGCCATATAAGGACATAAGACCAGGCACCCACAACACAGGTCCCAAAGGAGATCCTTGGGGGATGGTCTTCCAACTGGGACAGGCAAGGGCTATGCCCCACCTCAAAGTGTTCCGCCCCTAAGACCAACCCTCCCACCCTAATACCTTTACCATCCTGAGGGTGGAGAAAACAGCCAACAACAGAAAACCTCACCTACTGGATGGGAAGGGAAGCAGGAAGGAAACTGAACTCCAACAGAAACAACCCCTTAATTTTCCTTCAAGATTACTTTTTCTTTTCTTTCCTTTTTTTTTTCTTTCTCTCTCTTTTTTTTCCTTTTCCCTCTCTCCCTTTCCCACCCTTAAATTCCCAAGATTTGGGAAACCAAGTATTTTTCATGCATTAGGCTACTGAGGATTGGAATATATGAATAGTACATTACAGTTTGTATATTTTTTTATTTTTCCATTTTCCTTTTTCTTACTTTTTATGTTTGTCTTTTGTACTTCCTCTATTGTCTTCCCACTTACTTGTCTCGCCATTTCTTTCTTTTCTCCTGCCAGTAGACAACTTCTTTTGATTCCTCTTTCATGCTTCCTAAGATCTAATAACTCTATATCCTCACCTCCTACCTACTTAACATCTCATCCTACACCTCACCTGTTCTCTCCTTCTCCACTATTAGAAACTCTAAACCCTTTTGCAAACCTATATTGTATATATTGTAGATAATAATTAAACTCATCATTTCTGTCTACTGTGACAAAACCGTAAATGTCTTAATTTGGTTTAAGGCTAATTGGGATCTGTTAATATTGATCTCCCTCTGAACCCTGCAGAGACACTATAAGTCTATAGGGTAAAAACTGAAACACCTCAGATCTGCACTGCTACAAGGGAAGACACACAAACAACATGAAAAAACAAGGGAAGAAAATGCCCCCAAACAAACCAAGATACTACATTATTAGAATCCATGGTCAGCATAGCAGAAAAAATGTCAGAAAAGGAGTTCAGGATATATATAATTAAAATGTTCTGAGAATTAAAGGATGATATAAGAGAGCAAACATGGACAGCAAAAGATCATTTCGATAAAGAAATACATAAGCAAATACAGTAAGCAAAAGATTACTTCAATAAGGAGATAGAGATTTGGGGGGAAAAAAACAGAAATCCTTGAAATGAAGGAAACAACAAAGCAAATTAAAAACTCAATAGAAAGCATCACCAACAGATTAGAACACTTAGAAGACAGAACCTCAGACAATGAAGACAGAATATATACTCATGAAAATAAAGAAACCATGAGCAGAATATCCAAGAATTATGAAATAACATCAAAAGAACAAATTTAAAAATTATTGGGATAAAGGAAAGCATAGAGTTCCATACCAAAGGTACGAACAATGTATTCAATGAAATAATATCAGAAAATTTTCCAAACCTGGAGAATGAATTGGAACCTCTAGATAGGGAATAGGGTGGGAGGGAAAGGGAGGGAGAAGGGGAATAGCATGGATGGTGAAAGGAGACCCTCATGATTATACAAAATACATGTATGAAGATGTGAATTTGGTGTCAACATACCTTATATATAATCAGAGATATGATAAATTATTGTATAATGGTGCACTAAGAATTATAATGCGAAAATAAATAAATAAAAAGAAAAAAAAGAATGAATTGGAAAAAAATCAAATACAAGAGGTTTATAGGAAATAAAATATACAAAATCACAACAGATCTACATGAAGGTACATTATACAGAAAATGCCTCGCATACAGAATAAGGAGAGAATTTTAAAAGCCACGAGAGAAAGGAATCAGATTACACATATGGGAAACCAATTAGAATCCCTTCAGATTTCTCAACCCAGACCCTCAAAACTAGAAGATCCTGGAACAACATATACCAAGCTCTAAAAGAAAATGGATGCCAACCAAAAATCTTATATCCAGCAAAATTAAGCTTCAGATTTGAGTACAAAATAAAAACCTTCCATGATAAAAAAAAAACCAAAAACTTAAAAAGAATTTACAACAAGGAAACCTGCACTACAGAATATCCTTGGAAAAATATTCTATGAGGAGGACAAATTAAAATCAGCAAAGGGAAGTATAACACTAAAGGAAAACCTAATCAAAGGAGAAACCAAGTCAACTTAAAAACTAAAAATGAACAAAAATGACCAGAAATATAAACCACGTCTCAATAATAACCCTGAATGTTAATGGCCTAAACTCATCAATCAAAAGACTTAGATGGGCAGATCGGATTTTTTTTTAAAAAAAGACCCAACAATATTCTATCTCCAAGAGACTCATCTCAAAGGAAAAGACATCTACAGACTGAAGGTAAAAGGTTAGAAAAAAAATACCACTCACATGGACTGCATAAACAAGTAGGGGTTTCCATCCTCATATCAGATAAAGTAGACTTCAAACCAAAGTTAGTCAAAAGGGATAAAGAAAGTCATGTCATACTGCTTAAGGGAACCATACACCAAAAAGATATAACAATTATAAATATATATGCCCCAAACAACGGAGTATCTACATTCAAACAAGTTCTTCTCATCCATATGCAAAAAAATGGAATTAAACCCCTATCTCTCACCATGCACAAAATCCAACTCAAAATGAGCAACGGACTTAGGAGAGACCCTGCATCTAATAGAAGAAAAAGTAGGCCCTAATCTCCATCATGTGGGATTAGGCCCCAACCTCCTTAATAAGATTCCTGTGGCACAAGAATTAAAATCAAGAATCATGAATGGGATGGACTCAAACTAAAAAGTTTCTTCTCAGCAAAAGAAACAATCTGTGAGGTAAATAGAAAGCCTATATCTTGGGAGCAAATCTTTATACCTCACACATCAGATAGAGCACTAATCTCTAGGGTATATAAAGAACTCAAAAAACTAGACACAAAAAAACCCCCAAATAATCCAATCAATAAATGGGCCAAGGACTTGAACAGACACTTCTCAGAAGCTGATATACAATCAATCAACAAATATGTGAAAAATGTTCATCATCACTAGAAATTATAGAGAAATGCAAATCAAAACCACTCTAAGATACCTCACTCCGATCAGAATGGCAGCAATGAAGACAAACAACAATAAGTGTTGGTGAGGATGTGGGGAAAGGCACACTCATACACTGCTGGTGGGACTGCAAATTGGTGCAGCCAATATGGAAAGCAGTATGGAGATTTCTTGGAAAATTGGGAATGGAACCACCATTTGACCCAGCTATCCCTCTCCTCGGTCTATACCCAAAGGATTTAAAAATAGCATATTACAGTGACACAGCGACATCAGTGTTCATAGCAGCTCAATTCACAATAGCTAAATTGTGGAACCAACCTAGATCCCCTTCATCCATTCATCAATAGATGACTAGATAAAGAAGTTGTGAGATATACACACACACACACACACACACACACACACACACAATGGAATATTACTCAGCATTAAAAGAGAATAAAATCATAGATTTTGCAGGTAAATGGATGGAGCTGAAGAATATCATGCTAAATGAAATAAAGAAAATCCCATAAAACCAAGGAAAATGTTCTCTCTGATAAGTGGATGCTGATCCATTAGGTGGGACAGGGGTGTAGCATGGGAGGAATGGAGGAACTTTGGATAGGGCAAATAGGTAGGAGGGTAAGGGAGGAGACATGGGGGTAGAAAAGATGGTGGAATGAGATGGACATCATTACCCTAGGTATATGTATGAAGATATGAATGGAGTGACTCTTTCCATATTTGCGGACAACCAGGGAAATGAAAAACAGTGCTCCATTTGTGTACTATGTATCGAAATGCATTCTGCTGTCACCTACAACAAATTAGAACTTAATTAATTAATCAATTAATTAATTTAAAAAATATATATTTAAATTGAAAAAATTAAAAGACATGAAATTGTACAAACATTCTATTGATTTTTAAAATCTATATATAAAAGACTAAAAGGAAATATGCCAATTTGGAGGGTTTTTTTAATTTATTGGTTTCTTTTAGTTATACATGACAGCACAATCCATTTTGATAATACACAAGAATGAAATATATCTTATTTTAATTAGAATATTATTTTTATGGATGTTCATGATGGTGAGATCCACTGGGTTGTGTGTGTGTGTGTGTATGTATATATATATATATATATATATATATATATAGAGAGAGAGAGAGAGAGAGAGAGAGAGAGAGAGAGAGAGAGAAGTTTTGTCAGATTCATTCCACTGTCTTTCCTTTTCCTATCACCCTCCCTTCCCTCCACTCCCTGCTGTCTATTCCACTGCACTTCTATTCTTCTCTCTCCCTATCCCCTTGTGCTGTGGGTTAGCTTCCACATATCAGAGAAAGCATTCAACTTTTGGTTTTGGGGGACTGGCTTATTTCACTTGGCATGATAGTCTCCAGATCCATCCATTTTCTGGAAAATGTTACAAAGTCATTCTTTGTTCAAAGCAGCTCCATTCACAATAGCTAAGCTATGGAACCAACTTAGGTGCCCTTCGGCAGATGAATGGATAAAGAAACTGTGGGACATATACACACAATGGAATATTACTCAGCTGTTTTGGACTTTCATGGAAGATGACAATAATCATTTATAGAGTATTTATTGTGTGCCAAGGCATTTTTTTAATGTGGTGCCAGGGATTGAACCCAGCGCCTCACACATGCTAGGCAAGCACTCTACCACTGAGCTACAACCCCAGCCCGTGCCAAGGCATTTTAAGCACTTCTTTACACAGATCCTTTAATTCATACTCCTAAGGTAGATGATACAGTTCACATTTCTCCCAGAGGCTGCATTTGTACAGACTTATGAGAGAAGGTACTGCAATTTAAATCCAGGTCAGGTTGACTCCAAACACAAGCTCATCATAGCCACTGAATGTCTCTCTATGACGTCACAGTGGGAAAAGCACACTTGTGTTTTTAACTTCCTTGCATTTTGCTTTTTAAATAAGAGTAACACAACAATAGTTGATAGTTTTGCAATGTGCCAAGCACCATCTTGGGCATTTTATATACGTGGCTCATTTATTCCTCAGAGTACTCTATGAGGTAGGCTCCATTACTGTCCTCATTTCATAGATGAATAAAATGCACCACAGAAAATTAAATGGCTTATCCAAGGTCTCACAGCTGGTCGGGACAGGGTATTCTACAGGTGTCAGAGGGAGCTGAGGCAAGAGAACACAAGTGGCCCTACTAGAAATGCAATTTTAAAATGCATATGCAGGTAGTATCTGAAAAAAAAACACTTTAAACAAGAATTGAAAGACTTAGAGGAGGGTAATAACTTCTTTAAATCTGAACCATTTCGAACATATCAAGATTAGAGAATAATAGAAAAACCAGTAGGTTTTAACAAACGTTAATATCTTTAAAAATAACAAAAGCTATACCTCACGAAAGGCCACTGATCAAGAAAGTATTTAATTATAGCCTTTAAATTCTACTTATACTGAGAATCAATATGAAAGGAGTTAATTAACTCTGCAAAAGCCATCATTTTTCTTCACTAAGGAAATTCAGAGAAAAATAGGAAAACAGATTAGTTAGAAGTAGCAAGGGAGATATCGAGCCAGGAAATGGGGGATCAAATCCCAGACCACTTATGGTATTCCAGAAAAATCTAGAAATGTCAAAAACATATCACTCCAACAAACCTGGGACCACTAGACGCAATTCTTTTCTCCCTAACAGGCATGTACTGCCGCCTCTGCCCTACCACCTTCCTGGGCTCTGCCCGTGTGACCCAAGTCTCACAAAGGGTAGTCACAACCAAAGAGCTCCAGCAGCAAAAGATGAAATCCTACCAGAGTGGGCAGTCAGCATAAGAAACCACCCTAGACAATTATCAAGAATACAAGCAACAATAAATGTTGGTGGGGATGTGGGGAAAAGGCACGCTCTTGGATTGCTAATGAGACTGCAAATTGGTGCAACCACTCCGGAAAGCAGTATGGAGATTCCTCAGAAAACCTGGAATGGAATCACTATCCCACTCCTAGGCATAGACCCAAAGGACTTAAAATCAGCCTACTACAGTGACACAGCCACATCTATGTTTATAGCAGCTCAATTCACAATAACAAAGCTACGGAACCAGCCTGCATGCCCTTCAACAGATAAATGGATAAAGTAAATGTGATATATACACACACAATGTAATATTACTCAACCAAAAAAAGAAGAATGAAATTATGGCATTTGCAAGTAAATGGATGGAACTGGAGAATATCATGCCAAATGAAATAAACCAATCCACAAAAAACCAAAGCCCAAATGTTCTCTCTGATATGTGGATGCTAACACACAATAAGGGGGTGGGGGGAGAATAGAAGTTCATTGGATTAGACAAAGGGGAATGACAGGAAGGGAGGAAGGATGAGAATAAGAAAGACAGTAGAATGATGAATATACAATCAGTGTAACTCCACAAGAATGGAATCCTAGTTAAAATAAGTTATACTCCATGTATATATAACAGGTCACAATACACTCTATTGTCATATATGGCTAAAAAGAACAATTTTTTTTAAAAAAAGAAATCACCATAAATAAAGAGAGGCAAGGTGACCAAGAGGAACGGCTGGATGCCTCAGAAAACCCAAGGAGCTTTTAATTGGCATGCTGCATGGCTCAAGGACACACTGCAGTTTAACCACTGGATATGCCATTAAGAAATGAAATTACCTTTCCAATTCAATGTAGCTCTACCCAGAGTTCTGTATTTACCCTGCGCTGAGATGACTGAATGACACTTTCCCAGTCTTTTTGATCAGACTAAGAGCCTTAATTTAGCACAAAGAGCCTGGCTGAATGCAAGCCCAATCCTACAAGTAATATTTTTGATCCACGACAGATTTGTATCTCAAATGCACTTAGACCACACAATGCTCAGACATAGCCCTATCTTTTTTTTTTTCTTTTCTTTTCTTTTCTCTTTCAGAATTTCAATGCAGCCTGGCCAGAAGTGTTCCAGCTTTCAATTTGGTGCCGCCTCAGGTTTACACGAGGTAGGTGAAGATTTATGGTGGCCACAAATTCCTATTTTTTTCATTGTCTTTGTCTGTCTTTGAATTTAGCACAACAATGAGAGAACAGGCTCAGAAAACTAATATACAGGCTGGAAATGCATCCTGAACAGCAGAGAGAAAACACAGCTCCTAAACCTCCAATTACCTGGTTGGGTATGAGAGCAGAGGAGCACAGGACAGCAAGGGTCACAGTAAGTGTACTGAAGACAGGACGCTCCTCGGTCCAAGTGTCTCCTTCAAGGTCAGAGTATACCTACTGCTGGTGCAGATGGGCCATGCATTGGTCAGTCTCCATACCTAAGCTCTCTGAGGAAAGGATTCTATCCTTCATGTTGGGCATGAAAGAGAGTGAGCTCAGAGATCAGACCACCCAGAGCCACTGTCTTGCTGGCTGAAGACTTTGTGCAAGTAATTTAACATTTGCATTCCTCCACTTCCTATTCTGCAAATTGGAAAAGTGGAATTAAGAGCAGTCTCTCTTTTAGAGGGCTATTTGGAGGACTAATATTTATAAAACCATGCAGTGCCTGGCTCCCGGTGAACACTCAATAAATAACTATCGTTATTCCATCTGGACTTCCCCAAAGTTTCTAGAACAGTGTGTTTGTAGATGGCATGGATTAAAAATAAGCCAATATCTATTACTGGGCACCAATATCTCAAAAACCTACAAGTCTTTGCTATCTCAAAGTGACACTCACATGAATAGAATTACAACATAAAATTGTAACATCTCTACCAAAAGCTTAGCACTCCTTTTGCTAACCAGTATTTTATAAAAATATGATTCTAATTATTTAATATTTTATTGCTTCTTCAACCCTTAACCATCTATCTGTTAGATGAATTAGCTCTGGGTGCTTGGGATTTCTACTTAGCTTAAACTACTGAATTTTTATTCAACTTAAAGAATAAGAGACCAAAAAAAAAAAAATCTTAGTATATAGAGATTAGGGGAAAGGGGGGGAGGATAAAATAAATCATACAACTTTAGAATCAAAAATGACTTATCTAATCCAATCTGACTTTGGGGAAATGGCAGTGACGCCCTTAGCACAACTAGAATGAGCAACCTGGCCATTAGAGAGTGGCCAAGACAGGGCAGGAGCCCAGGTGCCTGACTCCCCACTGGGTTGTCACACTCCCCACCACAGGAGGGTGAGACACGCTTCCTCCCATCCCCACACAAGTAATCACACCAATGGGCTTGGAGCTCAGGAAACCACCTTCTGTCATTTCAGGCAAGAGCTTCACTTCCCAGACTTTTGACTAGTTTCACAGAAGACACGTCCCAGCATTTCAGCCTGCTGATTTAAGGGATTCCTGAAAGCTTTACCACTGAGCAAAGTCTATTACAACCCAGATGAATTCAAATGAGCCATCCAGGGATTTCGGATTCCTAGGCCTCACAGTCAAGGTAAAAGCATTGATTTAAACTCGGTGGAAGGAACAAAAAAAAAAAAAAACCGTTATCTCTCACAGAATACTCATTTTCTCCAAGATGCTTTCCCTGCCAAAGCTATGTTTCAAGGGACTAAAACTCCAGAGGCCACAGCATGAGCAGAGCGGATGGGGAGGGGGGATACGTAAGAAAATAGCAGCTACTAAGATTTAACTGATCCAGAAATAAGTTGTTAGAAATAAGAATTCTTGGTAATATTCTCATGGCATCTAATGAATAAATATCAAGTAAATCAATCTATTTGAGCACTCAAGAGTGGGATTAAAAAGTATTATCAGCAGAGGTAAATTCAGAGCTGGGAAATAAACCCTCTGGAAACGAGAGAGAGAACATATTTCATCAGTTCTCTCAAGTGGCTCGAGGAATGTAAAGAATCTTAAAGAATGCACATGAACAAGCAGGAAGTGGAAGTCACCAACAAGTGGGCAGCACCCAGTCACACTGCGGTCCTCGTGTCACACATGCGGAGTCCATTTGTTCTGTGGAATGACAGTCTTATTTTCTCTTTTCCTAGATCTTAGAATTACGGAGTTTTGAAACGTCCACTCTTCTTTAGGGTTTTGACTACTCGTGCATGTGGTACTTCAACGCACCATTTAGGAACGGAGTGAGCATCCCCGAGCAGTCAGGCCCAGGTCACACAACAGAAAAAAGTGGGAGTGGAACTGAGGTCCAACCACAAGTGAATGGCAGAATCATCCACTTTCAATCATCTCCAGAGTGGATACTCAGAAGACAGGAGCTAACAGTTTTGCTGCTTCTTCATAATTCTATGAGGTGAAAATAAGGTAGCCTACTTTCCTATTCACATATGCAAGTTCTAGGAGGTTAAGTCATTCATTCATGTCGTATAGCAAGAAAATGATGGCCCACAGTGCCAACCAGGTGTAGACTATACTGGTAGACTTCTTTTGGAAGGAAATTTGGCGAAATGCACTAAAGGCCTTAATCCAAGAAGCAATGAGAAATGTATGCAAGTACATCAAAGGCCTTCAAATAGGATTTCACCCAATATTATTTATAATAGTGAAAACAGAAAACAAAACTAAGAGTTATTATGCCCATAGAATACTACACAGCTATGAAAAGTCGGTTTTCAAGGAATGACACCAAAAATGTAATCTTACTTAATATTTTTAAAACCCCATGATATAGAGCCATGGTTTATAGAGAGAAAAGCTGAGGATATGAGAGGTGAAGTGTGACATTGGGATAGTGAGAAAACCAGACCAGGTATGAAGAAGCCCTTCTCTAAAGCTCTACATTCTATCTCTATCTTAAGCACTAGGGCGTAGCTCAGTGGTAGAGCAACTTGACCAGCAAGTATGAGGCCCTGGATTCAACCCAGTACACAAAAACAAAACAACAATCTCTATGTTAAACACAAGACCAAAACCTGTTTCACACTGAATCATCTTTTGCAAGGCACAATATACTTTGCTTAGGAATTGATATTTGGTGTGTGGTTGTTGGGATATCTATAATTTGCTTTAAAATATTTCAGCACATACCAAATAGCTCTATGGGGTATGTATGTTAGTTCAAAAAATATAATGCACCAGGTGCAGTGCAGGTGGACTTCCCACTCCAGGAGTTGCCTTGATGTTCTTATCAATGACCTCATTCACCAGATATTTCAGTTATATTTATCCTTGAAAGACATTAGAGCTGTGATAATTAACAGAAGGAATGCTAAAAATTGTAAATTTTCACTGGTGAAATTAGTAGCTTATTAACCAGCATAATGGATATTAAAAATGGATTCTCATTGGGGCTGGGGTTGTGGCTCAGCTGTAGATCACTTGCCCAGCATGTGCCAGGCGCTGGGCTCGATCCTCAGCATCACCTAAAAATAAATTAAATAAAGGTATTGCAGCCAATTATAAGTAAAAAAGAATTATATTTTAAAAAATGGATTCTCATTAATACAATGAATGAGACTTAAGACATGAGGATAATCTCAAAATTCTAGAAATGTGCCCATCCTTTGCATGATCAAGGTTTCTCTACCAAGCAAGCCCTTCACTCTCCAACTGGAGGGAAAGCACCCCAAGTTCAGGCCTGAACAGTCCCCTGGCCAGCCTGGTTCAGCAGATGCTGACTGGCTGACACTATCTGTAACCCAGCTGTATCCTGGCTTTGGAATACTGTCTGCTTCACCTTTAGTGAACTATTCATGCAATTCATGGTGAGAGAACCCAAGAGGATGGAGATAAGTCTTGTTCAATTTATAGAACAAGTCAATGAGTTTATGCCTACTTGTAAATGAATTATTAATACATGCCTGGATATACTGCATAAATGTTTCATAAATTGGTAGCGAGGTCTGGGGTATGCAGTTGGCCATCACCAATCTCTATTATCCCACTTGTCAGAATTCAATAGTTGTGCATACACCATGGGATACACATTGGCTCAGCTCAGCTTCCAACATGGTTCCCAGTACCCCTTCCTCCTGGTATCTATGTCCTCCTGTACTCTTCCCTTTAGGGTGGGCTGCATTTGTGACTTTCTTCTAATGAACAGAATACAGAAAAATTAAAGAGCTATCTCTTCCGTAAGTATGTTACCTTGCCAGCACTCTTTTGCCCCCTCACTCACTCCCTTCCAAGATGTGTGATGCTCTACAGGCCAGCTGAATCCTACCAGCAGCCAGATGAGTCTGAAATTGAATTTTCCCCACCGAACCTTCGGATAAGTTTGCAGCCTCATCCATGACCTTGATTGTGATAGCCTGAAATAGACACAACTATGCTGTGCCCAGACTCCTGACTCCCAGAAGCAGAGAGGTAATAAATGGGTGTTGTTCTAAGCTTCAAGTTTGGAGTTAATGTGTTATATCAAAATAAATAACTAATACAGTCAGTTTGCAAAAATCATGCAAGTAAGCAGTAAGCAGGTTTTTTAAAAATCTCGTTTGGACTACATATATAGTATTCCACATTTTTATTATGTTCTACTATAAAAATAGATTATTGTCAAGCCCAAGGAAGTAGCAGATATGCTTGGGCTCTAGCTGTAGCATGTCTAGGTCAACCTTTCTTCAAAGTACTGTTCAATTTTTTGGACTTGCCCAAATTGTTTCAGTAACAAATATTTCATATGCTGTTGAATTTAATCTCTCTCAGCTCTCTGTTAAACACAACAAGAATAATGATGGAACTAATAATGGGGCCTTGCTAGGAAACCGGCTGAAATAACAAATTATTTTATCACACATTGAAACGTACTTCACAAACTTAAAAAAAAAAAAAAAGGCACGTTTATGTGATTGTGTAATGAGAGCTCTGAGTTCCACTGCATCTGTAGTAGTCCCTAGGCATGGAGACAAACGAGGCTAAAAAAAGAATACTTGCATGACAAGACTGTTATCACCCATATTACTCCTGAGCCTCCTCTGAAACAGAACATGTGAAACTTATAACTAGCCATGTGGGAATTCACCAAAATGTTCTTTTGATTTTTATTTGGAATTTTATTTTGTTTTTGGAGGGGAGATCTGGTGATTATTTTGCTTTAACTTGGAGGGGTGGTGGCAAAACCCCCAAAGATAGCTCTGTTCTTTTGGTATAAAGCATGCTTTCGGAACAGGGGCAACATCACAAAGAAGCAAAAATTCATTCTTATGAGAAAAACATTATTTTGTGCATAAATCAAAGATATAATACAGTAGGTAAATATATAATCAGTATGCCTATGGTACTAAAATTTCATAATGAAAGGAGAAATTAGAAGGAAAAATATATTAAAAGGCTTTTTTAAAGAGTGATAATGAAAGAAAAAAAAAAAAAAAAAACAAGGTTGAGAAATCATGGCTACCCAGAGAGCATAGGTGAACTCTCTCTTTCTTCTTTTTGGATGCCTGAGGCCTGAGGTTGTGACTTGGCCTAGGTTCCTTCAAGCTCTGCTTCACCACAGTTCACACAGAAAAGCTCTGCCAATTCTCCTCCGCTGCAAAAATAAATGTGAAGCCTTTCATGTATCCCAGACTTCTACCAATTCCTATTTTCCTTCAGATCTTTGTTTCCTTTATCCGTTTTTCTAACGTACTATTGACCTCAAAGCATGCCAAAATATGTACTTGGCTTCCAACGTGATACTTGTCCTTGGTAAGTTTTCAGCGGTATAAACCCTCCTTCTGTTGGCTACCATGGGTCAGAACTGTCCAGCATAACATGAAATCAAAGCTGAGAAACAGATACTATGGCAGAGTTGAGGGATGGGTGAATGCCTCTTAAACTGAGGAACCCATTGCATGGCTCACCCACTTCTGCTCATGGCTGAGGTTAAATACCCACTCTTTTGTATAGACTTGAGAAATATACTCAGTAAAGGTACAACCATTGCTGACATGCACACCAATAGTTACATCAAAAATAAAAGGCAATCCACTCTCACCACTTCCATCCAGCATAATTTTGGAAGGCTTAGTCGGGGAGATTAAACAATAAAAAGATACCAAAGGCCTTCAAATAGAATGAGGAGTGAAAATGTCTTTTTGCTGATGACATTATCTTATATAAAAAATTCTTAAAGACTCTATCAAAAACTGTGAACACTAATAAACAAATTCAATAAAGTTTCAGGGTATAAAAAACATACAAATATCAGTAATATTACTATACACTAATAACCAATTGCCCAAAAATAAAATCTGTAAAAATCATTTACAATAGCAACAAAAAAAGAAAAAGCTGCTCAGGAATAAATTTAACCAAGAAAGCCATAGAACCCTTCATTTAATATTATAAAAAACTGATGAAAAGAAATTAAAGGTGTAAATAAATGGAAATACAAACCATGTTCAGAGATTGGAAGAAATAATATTATTGAAATGTGTATACCACCCAAAGCTGTCCACAGATTCAATGTCATCCGTGTCAAAATATTAATGCCATTTTTCACAAAAATAGAAAAAAAGAAATTCTAAATTTTATGGGGAACAACAAAATACCTTGAATAGTCAAAGCAACATGAACAACAACAACAAAAAAATCTGGAAGCACCACAACATTTGATTCATTTGAAATATATATATAAATAGCATGGTAATGGCATAAAAACAAGCACATGAACAAATGGAAGAAAATAGAGATCAGAAATAAACCCATGCATTTTATGTCAATTTATATCAACTGATTTTTAACAGCATTACTAAGAACACACATCAGGAAAAGAACATTCTCTACAATACACAGTGTTAAGGTGTTGGGACAACTGGATAGCTACATACTTAAGAACAAAATTGTACCCTTATCTCACTCTGTATTAAAAAATCATATCAAAATTTATTAAAGATTTAAACATACTACCTGAAACTGTAAATCTACTAGAAGAAAATAGGCATATTCAGAGGTGAAAGATTAGATTATGAGAGCTGTGACCTGATCAGCCCATCCTAGTTTGAATGGATTAATTAGGTAGTGGCTGTAGGCAGGTGGGACATGGCTAAAGGAGGTAGATCACTCTGGGCATGCTCTAGAAGGACGCATCTTCCCTGAGACCCTTTCTGTTTCCTCTGCTTCCCAGGCACCATGAGCTGAGTAATTTTCCTCTGCCACACCCTTCAGGTATGATGTTCTACCTCCCCTTGGAACGAAAGCAGTAAACATGGCCCACCATGGTCAAAATCTCTGAAACCATGAACCATCATCGAAAACGTAACTAGCACACATTATTATATGCAATAGCCAAAATGCAGAGGCAACCTAAGCATCCATCAATGGATATAACTAGACAAACAAAATATGATATATATGTAACACTCACTGCTACTTAACTATACACTTAGAAATGATTAAATGGAAAAAAAGATGACAACACACAAAAAAAGAAATAATTAAATGGTAAATTTTATATCATATTTATATTTACCACAATAAAAAACAAAGTTTGGGTATCTTTTTTTAATGTAAAGATATTTTCAAAGCAAATAGCACAACAAATCTGTGGTACACGGGAAAGCAAAAAAATAAATAAATAAATAGTCAGGTGTGGTGGCGCACACCTATAATCCCAGCGGCTCAGGAGGCTGAGGCAGGAGGATCATGAGTTCAAAGCCAGCCTCAGCCAAAGCGAGGTGCTCGGTAACTCAGTGAGACCCTGTCTCTAAATAAAATACAAAATAGGGATGGGGATGTGGCTCAGTGGTTGAATGCCCCTGGGTTCAATCCCCAGTACAAAAAAAGAAAAAAAAAAGGATATGCTGTTACATAAAAATGATAGAAATGCCACAAAGCACCCCCTCAACCTCCATGGCACTCTGGAATTTAGGACAGCTACAGTATGGACAATGAGGCTGAGATCTCTGAACAGAAGGGAAGATATTCTCTGACTACTCAAAGGCCCTTTCTAGTATCATGGGCCCCACTCCTCCGGCCTATTCTGAGTTCTTCCTTGTTACAAAGTTCCTTATTCTTGCATTCTTTCATCCTTACCATACACACCGTGTCACCTCACTCTGGGTACATCAATCACACACACCCTGCCCTACATAGTTTAAGTGGAGAGAAGATGGAGGGGACAGCATGATACAGTGATCAAGAGCACACTCTGGAGTCAGACAGACTTTGGCTCAAAGTCCAGGTTCACCAGTTTCTAGTTCTAAAAACTTGAGGAAACTGCTTTGCCACTTGGGACCTCAGTTTTCCTATACATAAAATGAGAATAACATTTTTATCTCATTGAGTTGTTCAGAAAAGGCTAAGTATGCTAAGCACAATGATGGCATCTAATAAGCCTTCATAAAAACTAGCTGTCACTTTGATACTGTCCTCAGCACTGATCATAGTTCTGAACACTGAACACCACGCAGGGCTCAGTAACTTCTCAGCATCAGTAGATGTTGATTCATTACCTGTCACTCTTTCCACCCTGAGCTAGATAGCCCAAAATCAAAGCTGCAGACGGCAGTCTCTATCTTGTGAATGTATCTTATTCCTACGTGTGTCTCCAGTATTCCACCCAATGCCTGTCACACAACTGACACCCAAAAGGTGCTTTCCAGATTTAAAATCTAGTTGTATCCATCATACACATTAGCCCAAGTTTAAAAAAAAATTATGACAAAGAAGAATGTGATTATGTTTTTTTTTAATTCTTAATAAAAAGAACACATTTTGTACCCAAAAAAAGTCACCATGTATCAGAAAGGCCCCCAAATTACAAGCTGTCTCAGTAGTGAAGAGAAAGAAAAAAGCAACTGCACAAGTACCCAGAGGCACAGAAACACAGTGACCTCAGACTGGGGAGCCACATCAGGAGCCAGAGTCTAATTTACAAACACAGAGATATAAAGTTTGTGAGTATCTAGTTTTGTTTTTATTGGAATAAAAAAAAAAAACAGATATCAGATCCCACCTCTACCACTACTGAACAGCCTCAGGGATAGAGCCTAAAAGTGAAAATAAAATGCTCTCACAGGGACTTCTGCAGAAGCCATTTATGCAGGATCAGCCATGAAGGTT
This sequence comes from Urocitellus parryii, assembly GCF_045843805.1. Classification (NCBI taxonomy): domain Eukaryota; kingdom Metazoa; phylum Chordata; class Mammalia; order Rodentia; family Sciuridae; genus Urocitellus; species Urocitellus parryii. The sequence continues at coordinate 99,806,895 of NC_135531.1, forward strand.
TATCAGGAAGTCAGGATGACACTGGAAAACATCACTTGGATAAAAGGCAAAAGACACTTAAGCATGAGTGGCTCCTAAAACTGCAAAGCTAATTAAACTTGGCCTCTTCAGAAAGAAAAAGTAAAGTCAGAAAGGGTAAAACTAGAAGGAAAAAAAATGTATTCTTACTTCTAAGCATAATTAAAAAGTACAAATAAAGAGGAATCAGTTGGGTTCATCACTTTTTTTTTTTTTTAATCAATTTCCTAACTAGACAGTGTACTCTTTTTTTTTTTTTTTATTGGTCGTTCATAACATTACATAGTTCTTTTTTTTTTTTTAAGAGAGTGAGAGAGGAGAGAGAGAGAGAGAGAGAGAGAATTTTTAACATTTATTTTTTAGTTCTCGGCGGACACAACATCTTTGTTGGTATGTGGTGCTGAGGATCGAACCCGGGCCGCACGCATGCCAGGCGAGCGTGCTACCGCTGAGCCACATCTCCAGCCCAGGGTTCATCACTTTTAAAAATTAAATACCTTGTTTTTTTTCCAGTATTAACTGAATATTAATTTAGCAGAAACTGCATCAGCAACTGACATCACTATGCATTCTATTTCCTTTCTATTTATTTTCACATAAATACACTGAACACTGTCCAAGGTACTACAGGTTGGAGAGGAATCAGTAATAAGATTAAATAAAACCATAAGAAGAACAGTGTGGAAGTTCCTCAAAAAGTTAAAAACCATCCACTAATCTCACTATAGGTATATATCAAAAAGGAAGATCTCAGATATTTGTACACCCATACCCACAGCAGCCCTTTTCACAATATCCAGCTGGCAAAAGCAATCTACATGTCCATCGATGGATGAATGGATAAACTCAATATGGTGTGTGTGCATGTGTATAAATAGACATATATATACACATATATAGAGACAGATAGATATAGATATATGACTATTGCATAGTCCAAAAAGAGAAGGAAATCTCACATGCTACAATATAGATAAACCTGAGGATAGTAAGTGAAATAAGTCAAATACTATATGATTCCACTTATATGAGGTATCTAAAGCAGTCAAAATCATAGAAACAGAAAGCAAAATAATAGTTAACTGGGGCTTGGTTGGAAGGGAACTGGTAATGAGTTTACAGCTTCAGGTTTCCAAGGTTTAAATATTATGGAGATCTGTTACATAACAATATGAATATATACACTTAAAAATGGATAAGATGATAAAACTTTTTATGTATTCTTTACCACAATTAATAATCTAAATTTATGAAGATTCAATTTTTTTTAAAAAAAGAAATAAACAAAACCCCCTCTCTACCATCAAGGAACAAAGACTCTCCTGTGATAACACGCCAGAAAACTTTGGGAATATCTGCCCTTCCCACCAGCCCTTTCTCTGAGAAACAACCCCCCAACCCTGACCCACAGGGTCAGGGTAGAGGATGACATGTATTTACAAAACCTGTCCCTCATCCTCTTGGTGGCTCTGGACCTATAACAAAGCCAGCAAGGGTCTCTTCTACAAATTTTAGAAAGAAAAGACATCAGCAGACAGTCTCTTTGTTGGCCAGAACCCTATGTAGCATGTATACCTGAACTGTGGAGGCCCACATCCCACTGTGCAGCCAGGAGAGAGACAGGAACCAGACGACAGGAACACAAAGAGTCAAGCAGACACAGCTACAGTCAACAGCTGAGGAAGGACGACCACATGGGTGCTTGGCAGCTCTCAGACCCCAGTGCAGATCTTTCTGAAGCCTACCAGCCCCACCACCCACCACCTTTGTACCCTCACAATGAGCTAGCCTAAAGTGACTTCTGTTACTTCAACAAAAGAATCCTAAGAAACAAAAGGGAAGGAGACCACAATTCAAATTCACCTGGTGCACAGTAGCATTTGTGAGGTTCGTGCTGTTCAGAAGTAAGGACTCTGTTTCATTCATCTGAGAAATGCTCAGTAGTAGCCAGAGGCAAGTTTTGTTGACAAAAAGACAGGAATTTGAATCCAGATCCTATACTGTACTAGTTCTGTGGCACTGAGTGAATCCGTTTAGCCTATACTGAGCATGGTACCAATCACAAAACAGGCACTCAATATATATTTTACTAGAACAAAGGTGGGCAAGCAGTTACCCATATATTGGATATGTTTATCTCTTTAAGTCATTTGTCATTAGTAAAATAAGAATCAAAATGTTCACTTTTTGCACATCACAGGATCAAAATGTACACAATCTCTGTATGATTAAAAGTCATTAATAGGTTCAGATTGATTGGCAGATCAAATACAGACCCACTTGGATTAACTGAACAATGTTCACTTATTTAAAGCAAGGGTTGGCAAACCACAGCTCCAAGGCCAAATCCACCCCAATACTTGTTTCTACATGGCTCACAGGACAAAAATGGTTTTTACAAATGAACAACTGCAGCCAATTTGATGACAGGGAACACTATCATCAAACGTTAACTTTGAACATTAATTCAGCTAAATGTAATCCCTCCCCCCAAATTAAATTCTTCTAATAAACCTGTATTACAAAAAAAGTATTTAATTATTATTATGTTGTTGTTATAACACAAGATTTAAAGGATGCATAAGAAGCCCATTTAGTCAGGGACATGATAATAAAATTATTTTTCTCATCACCCCCATCATACTTAGAATGCAATTTTTTAGAACATGGGGAGTTTTACAAATGCATACGTTGTGACACATCAGAAAACCTAGCAACAATGTCTTAGTGATTAAAGGTGAAATCAGACCTTCTAGAAATTAAGTACTCCTTTCAAGCCCAGGATTAAGTCATCTAGACAAGTCAGGATATGTGTCAGAAACCACCTCAACTGAGCCAAGAACACACCAACCTCAACATGATGACTATGGTGTATGGAACAGTACCAACTACTGATTCATCACACTTATCAAACACCCCCTCCCCCAATAATGCCTTCGGTCTAGGTTCCTTCTTGGGGAAAAAAAAAATGAAAAGCAAGAGTCCATTAACCAGGAATTACAATATTTCCTTAGACCATCCATTAACTTGATCCCATACAACAAGAAAATGAGGTAACATGCATTATATTCTGAGCAAATTCTGGGAATAATGGGAATAATTACCATCACAATGAATAACAAAAATAATAAAACACCTCTGAGTACTTTCTCTATAATCAATACTGCGATAGGCATATGAGAACACATGAAAAATGGACTTTCTTCTAAAGAAATTTTTAAAACAGTGCTCCAAGGGCAAGAAAATGGGATACATAAAAGTCAGGTGTACTGCCATGTCAGACAGATTAAAAACAGAATGAGTCCACTTTAAACAGGGCAGACGGGACCTTAGAACCACAAAGGGATTTCTAAATCACCTTCATGGAATCCTAAGCTCCCTCAAATCAGAGCCTGAACTCTGTAAGAATGGACACTTGGGAGTTCCAGGTCTATTTTCCTCATCCATAATATAAGGACAGTAACAGCCACTTTAAAGATTTATATGGATTAAGTGAGATAATAAATAAAAATTCATCCAGTAATCAGTAGTACATAGTAAGCACTTAATAAATACTAATTATTATTATGCGGTTATTATGTATTTGTTATATTTCATGTACTATAAATATGTTTATTCATTATGATATTGTTCTTAATTAGACTCAAGTATTCTCTATATTAGCACAAGAAGACTTCAGCGTATTTTTAGTTTAATAGTTGTACTTTAGTTTTACTTTGATTTAGATTTACTTTAATTAATTAATTGAGATTATTGAGAGAAATTATTTCAGGATACATTTGTTTATTAACTGTACTTTTTCTAGTTATGTCTGTTCATGACAATTTTTCTTGTTAAATCATTTTCAATGCCCTATTGGAATCCCTGCAGTTTTTTAAAATAATGTTGGTTCAAAGTGGAAACAAGCTTACCTTCTGTGCCCCCTGTCTTAAGAATGTGCCAGCAAAAGTTTCCAAAATACAGTTGAGAAATCCAGCCCCTGTGATTGAAATCCTGCCTCTCTGAATGAATTCTGTCCTGCAAAAAATACAACTTTGATGTCATTCTACATTGGATATGTAAATTACAGATATTTTCAGCAGTGTAATTACCACTTACAATCAACACAAAATAATATCCATAATAATTGAATAATTGCCTGTTACAACAAATGATTTTGCTTAAAGTTGACTAATATAAACAACACTATTCTAATTTTAAAAATATTAACTTAATGCTGCAAAATATCTATTTAATGCCTTTTGAAAATTGAGTCTAAGATAATCATCAGCTGTATGACCTTACATAAATTATATAGATTCTCTGCCACTCGGTTTTCTTACGTGTAAAATGGGAGAAATCATATTATCTTCCTTTTAAACTATTATAACAAGTGAGTTATTACATATAATAGGAATATGAAAAATGACTGACACATAATCAGCATTTACTAAATATTAACCACTATTACTAAAGAGAGACAGACACTAGATTACAAAGTCAGAAGTCTGGAATGACTTCTTTAATCCTTGACTGGAAAGGTGGGGGAGAGAACAGATGTGCTTCCATCTATACAAATGCTAATTATCAAAGCTCTACAATATTAATTATCTCCATCTCACAAAACAGATTTGGATTCCCTTTAAGAGTGATATAAGTAAGATGGCTGAATAGGAAGCCCCAAGCCCTCATACCACCATAAAGACTTTGATTTAACAACAACATATAAACCAAATTCACTGTGTAAGAACTCCAGAAACCAATTAAGAGTTGGAAGCACCCCAAGTGAGTGAAAAGCCAAGAAAAGCCACATCAAAGCAGATAAGAATTTTTTTTGCATTTACTCATGACTATACCCTCACACCTAGCACAGAATAGCACAATCAGGAGTAAACTCCTAATCCCTCATTTCTCCCTCAGGAGGGAAAAAGAAGAGTTACTTTCTGTCTTTACAGGGTGCTTCCTAAAGGCATGACTAAGTTACTGAATGGAACAACAGTCTACTTTGGATGCCTGGTGGCCACAGAGAACAAAAGCAAACGTGGCAACTCATTTCAGCACTAGAGACTCTGAAGTACCACAGACAGACACCAAAAGGAACAAGGGATTATGGGCTCTGGATAATATCAGAGGTCTCTTTTTAAGTGAGGAAATACACACAAAAGCCAGGAAGACATATCCTCAGAGAATGTTTGGAAGATTCTTAAAATCTCTAACTTGGCTGGTTGTACAGTCTTCTACGGTACAAAGTGAATCCATAAAGACTGGAAGAGATGAGATGCCCAAATATCAACAAAATTAGAAAAGCACACAATGAAACAGGGAAACATGGTCCAGTATAAGAACCAAATAAATCTCTAGCAGCTGACCCTGAAGAAATACAGATCCAGAAATTACATGAAAAAGAATTTGAAATTATTATCTTAAAATGCTCAGTGTGCTAAAAGAGAACACAGAGAGACAATTAGATGAAATCAGAAAACTGATATATTAACAAAATTAGAATATCAACAAAGAGAAACTCAGAAATTCAGGAGTTGAAGAATATAACAACTAAATTGAAAAATTCATTTGAGGGATTCAATAGCAACTTGATCAAGAATCAGCAAACTTGAAAATAGGTCATTCAAAATTATTGAGTCACAGAAGCAAAAGGAAAACAGAATTAAGAAAAATGAGGACAGCCTAATAGACATATGAAATATCATCAAGTGGATCAACTTACATTGTGGGAGTCTGAGACACAGACATGAATGAGAAAAAGGCAAAGAAGCTATATGAAGAAATAATGGCCAAGACTTCCCAGATTAGAAAAAGCAAATGGGCATACAAATTCAAAAAGGTTAATAAGTTCCAATTAGCTTATATCCAAAGAGATGCACACCAAGACATAGTATAATCAAACTGTCAAAGGTCACAAAGAAAAAAATATCAAAAACAGCAAGAAAAAAAATCAGCTCATACAGGGAGCTTCCATAGGGTTTTTTAAAAAATATATTTTACTTGTAGATGGACACATTTGTATGTGGTATTTGTATGTGGTGTTGAGGATGGAAACCAATGCTCCTACATGTGCTAGGTGAGCACTCCTCCACTGAGCCACAACCCCAGCCCCCATTCATAGGGTTTTCAATGAATTTTTCTCTTCTTTACAAGCCAGAAGAGAAAATGATAATATAGTCAGAATGCTGAAAGAAAAAAACACAAACCAAGAATTCAGCAAAACTACCCTTCAAAAATGAAAGAGAAATTAAGATTTTCCCAAATACACAAAAGCTCTATGTATTCATCACCACTAGAGATTTGGATTACACTTACTTTCACCTCATTCATTCATTTGTTCAACACACTGACTGTGTGGCTTCTATATGCTAAGCATTATACTAAGTTCTAGAGGCCATAGTGAAGGAAATGGCAGCTGTTCTCCAGGATCTCACTGTTTAGCAGAAAATATGAAAAGATGTTGTGGGCAAGTGTCAGCAAACAAGCAAAGCATTCCATCAGAGGAAAACCACAAGGACCCAGGCAAGGAGTCATGAAGTTTGAAGAACCACAGATGTTTGAGGACTTCATAAATCCTTCCCATAATCTTCCCAAAAAGGACTAGAGCAAAAGGTAAATATGGGAAATGTTAACAGATGAAGCTGAAAGGATAAGTGGAAATCATATTGAAATGGTGTTTGGCTGAGGAGTTATCCTGAAGGTAACAGGGACTTTTCTTCTTTGTTCACCAAGTAATAGACACAGATGAACAGTTACATGTGCACCAACGACTAAAAAGCTAGTTGTCACTCCTTAGTACTTTCAATCTCCTATTCCCTATCTTCAACACAGTGCTTATACTCGAGTTCAATGAACATTTGTTAAATTCATTAATTTAATTAATATCTTTTTAATCAAAAATACTCAACAAAGAAAGTATTCTCCCTACCTTCTTACATCCCTATAAAAAATGAGAGCCAGGTCTCCAGTAGGTGGGTCTACATATTTCTACTCATTTAGGGATGCATGTTTACATAAGCACAGGTTCTGATACACCAAAAAAAAAATACATATGAGAAGATAATGAATCCAACAAGTTGTGAATTTAGCAAAAGAGCTATTATAACCCCTTAAACCAGACCTTCTAATATCAATAGTCTGTATAGTGAAATCGTGCAAATGTAAAGTCTTTGAATTTCTCTCTCACTTCATCCTTCCCTCCCCATTTACTCTTACATGCACACAAGCACGCACACACACACACACACACACACACACAGTTATCCCATCCAATCTGACATAAATGCCTTCACTCTAAGCAGCTTCTTAGATTAAAACTTATTTAAAATGATTTGCTCATGTAAAACTATATCCTCGTGACACTAATCTTCCCCCTCTTTATTCTGGATTAGTCAGAGTAGAATTTTACAGTGATTCTAATATTTAAAAATGAAAAGTTGAGCAGACTCACACTCTGGGGAAAGATGAACTCTTCAGTCCTCAAGGCAAGTGTAGGTGAGGGATTAATAAAAAGTCTCTCTTACATCATATTCTAACCAATATTTCTTCCTGCCACTTTTGGGAGAAGTAGTCCTTAGAAAAGCACTCTCAGGGTTTGTCCACATATCAGAGAATAACAGGGCAGTAAAGCGGGGTCATACCCTTGCCATCAATGAGAAGAGAGTTTATCCTATTACATTTTAAGACTGTCAAAGAAGAAAATGTGGCTTTCTCCCTCAATAACTCATTGTCAAAGCACATTGGACGTTTTCTTCCTACTACATAGAGCTAACCCAAATCTCTCCCGGTAGCATTAGCCTCCATGAAAGTCTCTATGCAAAACACAGCAGTTCACATGATGTACAGTTTAATTTTATCTCTGCAAAAGAAAGAGAGAGAGAAATGAATGATGGAGGGATGCAGGGATAGATAGATGAATGGACAGAGCTGAAGTGCCAGTGAACAGAACCTGTAGGCACTAGAAAGATAGGTGCAATTTATTTATAGGTGTTCAGTTCCTTTCAGTTGTTTACAAGTTTTCTATAATAAATATGTATTACTCTGGCAATTAAAAAATAAACAATTAAGGTCTTGCACATCATTTTTATAAATAAAACATGGCTTTCTAAAAGGGTCTGTGCTACCAAGCTACCATTTTCAGCAAAACTGCACACTAAGTTTCAGCTTGCCTTTCATTTAAAAATCTCCTTAAATCACCTCTTGGCTTTCATGTCCCCACACGATGTAATCTCAGGTCTTTGTGCCTTTTGTCCTAAGACTTGTTCTTCCCACCCACACTTGAAGTATGTCGTACTTCACTCAAGAGACACGAGGATCAGTCGGGTTTCCCTGGGCCTCTCTTTCATCTCTGTTAATCCTGAAGGGAGAATGGCACTGCACTTATGCTGTTACATACACAGGGAGACTCCTCTTCATAGTTACTTAGTCAGCTTTTCTCACTGCTGTGACAAGAGGACCCAACCAGAACCATTGCAGAGGGGAAAAAGTTTGAGGGTTCACAGTTTCAGAGGCTTGGTCCCCAGAAGGCCAGCTCTATTCCTCAGGGCTCGAGGTGAGGCTGAACATCATGGCAGGAGAGTACAGCAAAGGGAAGCAGCTCATATGGTGATCAGAAAGCGGAAAGACTTCACTCTCCAGATACAAATATAAACCCCACAGCCATGCCCTCCAGGAGCATCGTCCTCCAGCCACACCCCACCAGCCTCCAGTTACCACCCATCAGGGATTGATTCACTGATTAGGTTAAGCCTATAGCCCAATCATTTCTCCTCCAAACCTTCTTGCATTGTCTCACACATGAGCTTTTGGGGGACATGTCATATCTGAACCATAATAGTAACTGTGTATATTATGTACTAGATAAAGTGTTATCTTCAGAGATTGTTATGCTATGAAACTTATTTTCTCTCTTTATACATTTAAAAAAAAAACCTTTGGGAAAGAGAAGTTAAATAACTCATCCAGAATCACATAGCTTCATGATGTGCAGATTCATTATTGATCACCTCAAAACCTGACTGCTCCTCTGATCTCTGCTAATGATACATCCATCCTCCTGGTCTATGAGATTAGAAACCTCAATATGTCTTAGGGTTCTCTCTCTATAATCAATCCAAATATCCAATCAGTCACCAGATTGTGTTTATGTTACTCCTAACGACCCTCACTAATCCATGCACTCTTCCCCTTACTGCAGCTCCTTCCTAGTCTAGCACAGCACATTCTTCTCCCACTGGGATCCTTTTCTGCAGCATGGAGACCCTATGCTCCACACTGCCCAAAGTCAGCTTTGTAAGCACATAGTGGTCATGTCACTGCCTGTTTGCTAAGTAGACACAGCAAACAGCCTGCACACTCAGACTTAGTTCATGGAACTCATCCAGATTGCTGCATGTAGCTGTTGTTTGTTCATTTTCATTGTTGCATAGTATTCATTTGTCTGAAAACACTCCAAATTATTTAGTCACTCTAATGAAAATGTCATTTAGATGTAACCATTTAGGGCTGTTATCAACAGTGCTATTATGAAAATACAGTGTATCCAGGTATATATACCCAAGTGACTGTAGAGTATCCAGCAAATATCTGGGCCATAGGATATGCACAATTTCAACTTTTCAACAGCCAAATGTTTTTCAAAATTGCTGTATCCAATTTTTTCTTCATTACATCCTCAATCTAATTGCAATGACTAGCATAGGGTAGAAATCAATGCCTGTAGGAAGGAAAGGCTGGAGATGAGGAGGCAGGGTAGGGAAGAGGAAGAGAAGAAGCAAAAGAAGAGAAGACATTCATGGGATATCTCAATGCTTCTGTCGGGGAAGTAAACCAAATGTCTCAGGAGTTCCACCTCCTAGGTCAGCAGGGGGCAGCCTGCTCCAGGCTGAGGGATAAGCCACCCATCTGCATGTGAGGCTGGCTCACTCTCACAAGCAGGGCCTGTATGAGAGTCGCACCTAGTGCTTTGCCCACTCAACACACATAACTCAACACAGAACACACTGGAATCGTGACAGAGAAAGCACCACTCCAATCTGGAAACAGCTTTGTGAAAATGGACGGCAATTTATACAATCAGTGTCCACTGAGGTCATTTAAATATTTTTTTTTCCTTCTGAATTTGATAAAATAAAAAAGTTCATGGAAAATATGGATCAGGAATCAATCCCTAGAGCATGCAGCTACCAGCTCTGAATGCTCAAAACGACAGTTTCTGAAAAAGCAACAACTCTTAATGAGATCCTGTCTCTGAATTATTGACCGGGTAGGTATGGCAAATCTCGCCTAATTGTTTTCATGATGGGAATTTAATTAAAGTGTCTTTGAGGGGAGGGAAAATGTTCCACAGATATTCTTGCTGTGATGACATCTCAGTTCTAATCATGGTGTTCAGGGCCTTCTGCTGTAACCACAGTGACAGGGTGCCCCAAAGGAAACGCAGTGTCTTCAGGTCACTCCCCCTGCATAGTTCCCTGGGGCTGACACTGCTGTGGAGCCTGACTGGCTCCTATCTGCACCCCCCACGCTGTCAGGCTAAACCCAGTTCTAAAGCTGCTTCCTCAGAGAACCAATGAAATTTACAGAGCGCTCAAGAAACGCTGTGCAATTTTTAGTCCTGACATGTAAGTTAATACTATATTTACAAATAAAATATAAATAAATATTCCCTATATAATGCATGCTCTGTATGCACAGATTCATAGATAGATATAGTAGAATGAACTACAGAACAATGATTAAGGGTGTGGTTTCTGGAATTAGACCACTTGGATTCATGTCTTGTCTTTCTTACCCACACAGGTAAGTTCCTGAAGCTCTGTGAAGCTTGCTCTCCTTTTTAAAATGGGTTAATACCTATTTCATGATTTGTCCCAAGGTTGAAAAAGGTAATCTGTGTAAAGCACTCAAGGTATATGCGTAAGCACTCAACAAATGTTAGTAAACAATACCAACACTACTAATCTTGGTAATAATCCTATTCTATCATCATCCCTCTTATTATTCCCATTTATAGTAAGAGAAACACAGAGGCTGAGAAGTTAAATGCCTACAGTTCAAATCCAGTTCCAGAGAACTCCAATCCACTTATACTTCAGTAACTTTTCAGTGGCCCTCAATCACCAAGAACCATTTACCAACAAAGGCAATGACAGGCCCTGCAATTCTGGGAACCCTCCCATCGTCCCAGCCTCCCCCTGCCCCACAATGCCACCACATCATGCTCAAACACTGAGAGACTATGAGACCACACACCTGCCCCCTCTCTAACCTGCTCTCTTGGAGTCTGTTCCCACTGGGCTGATTTTCTTTTTCCAGTGCTAAGGACCCAGGGCCTTACACATGTTAGGCAAGTGATCTACCACTGAGCCACAAAACCAGCCTTGAGTTGATCTTTTAACCCATGGAGGATTCATAGGTATCCATCTAATTGTTAAGAGTGAACATTTGGTTTATTCCTTAGTGTTACCATAAACCAAATGGTGGAATCTCAGAAGCCCAGCAATTTAGGACAGGTATATATTTTAGGTTGTCTTGTTCCATCTCTTAAAATGTCATATTTAAGAATTGATAATAATAACCATTATCTCTTTTTAATAGCCTATCATTGTAAAGCACTGTATCAAGTTTTATATATATATATATATATGCATTTTAGTTAATTCTCACAATTTTGTGAGATAGATAATATTAAGCTCATTTTGCAAGTGAAAAAACAGAGGTTCAAGGAAGCAAACTTGCTTAAGGTCACACAAAAGTAAGTGGCAAGGCCACTATTTGAATCCCCAGTTAACCAGAACCTATGTCCTTTCCCATAATTCTAGTACCTATAAAAATGTCTATTCAAAGAAAATTTACTGGCATCCTTAGCTGATGGGCAAAGATTCAAAACATACAACGGTTTGTGAACTGGCCCAATTGGAAGCTTATTCCTAGATATCAGGCTGTGAAGGCATCCCACTCAGGGTGGTATTTGTGAGAAGGTGTCTGTGTGGTCACAGAGGGCTCAGCATTTAGAATGGCCATACACTTGGTTGAATACTCTGATGTCACTGTCTTGAAATGTAGGGGCTCTGCATTGTCATCTTGCACTGTGCCCCACAATTACATATCATGCTCTTGATACCATTTCAAGTACAGATCTATACAACATTGAGAAGGGCCATGCCCCTGGGGAGTTTTCTGGGATGCTTAGGAGCATGTGCTTCAGTTTGGCAACATCTAATGAAAGTCTCAAACAAAATCCCTGAACCCTTAGGATCTACTTCTAATAATACTACATTTCACCACATAATCATTACCACCACATTAACATGTATTCCTGAGTATTCCAAGCATTCTAATCTTCACCAAGGATAGTTTACTAATACATAATTTTTAAGTAATGTCAGTACAATAAAAATAACTTTACATAATGGTCTCACCCCACTCTTTTGCAAAAGAAAAAAAAATGGCAAAAAAACTGCCATAATTATGTGGTAAAATATGGTATGTACTTAAGGAACTGAACAGACACTTCTCAGAAGAAGATATACAATCAATCAACAAATATATGAAAAAATAGTCAATATCTCTAGCAATTATAGAAATGCAAATCAAAACTACTCTAAGATTTCATCTCACTCCAGTCACAATGGCAGCTATCAAGAATACAAGCAACAATAATTGTTGGCGAGGATGCAGGGGAAAAGGTACTCATACATTGCTGGTGGGATTGCAAATTGGTGCAACTAATCTGGAAAGCAGTACGGAGATTCCTTAGAAAACTTGGAATGGAACTACTATTTGACCCAGCTATCCCATTCCTTGGTCTATACCCAAAGGACTTAAAAACAGCACACTATAGTGACACAGCCACATCAATGTTTATAGCAGCTCAATTCACAATAGCTAAACTGTAGAAGCAACCTAGATGCCCTTCAACAGAGATGAATGGATAAAGAAGCTGTGAGATATATATATATGCAATGGAATATTACTCAGCATTAAAAGAGAATAAAATTATGGCATTTTCAGGTAAATGGATGGAGTTGGAGAATATAATGCTAAACGAAGTATGCCAATCCCAAAAAAAAACAAAGGCCAAATGTTCTCTCTGATAAGTGGATGTTGATCCATAAGGGGAGAGCAAGGGAGGAATGGAGGAACTTTGGATAGGGCAAAAGGGTGGGAGGGGAAGGGAAGGGCTTGGATGTAGGTAAAATGGTCGAATGAGATGAACATTAATACCCTAGGTACATGTATAATTGCACAAATGGTGCGACTCTACATCATGTACAACCAGAGAAGTGAAAATTTGTGCTCCATTGTGTACAATGAAATGATATGCATTCTGCTGTCATGTATAACTAATTAGAAAATAAATTTTTAAATATTAATATAAAATATATATATATGGTATGTCCTAAGAAAATAATCTTAGATGATGGCTTACATCAATCTATAAATAGATTCATCACATCATTTTATATAGGAGCAAATGCCCAATAACTAGAATACTTGATAATTTTATTCAATGAATATATTTGATAAATAAATAAACTACAGGCATGGAGGAATATGCCTGTAATCCCAGGAATTTGGGAGACTAAGGCAGTAAGATTGCAAGTTGAGACCAGCCTCAGCAAGTTAGTGAGGCCCTGTCTCAAAATTAAAAATAGAGCTGGGAAGTAGCTCAGTAGTTAAACGCTCCGGGGTTCAATCCCTGGTGCCAAAAAAAATAAAAATAAAATAAATAAATAAATAAAAATTACAAAGTGCTGGGAGTGTAGCTCAGTGGTATAGTACCCGAGTTCAATCCCCAGTACCACAAAAATATAAATAAATAAAGTTAGTCCCAAAAGTAGTGTGAAGTTAATGTAAAAGCTGCAATACTGTGTACGGTACAACTCCACGTTTGTAGGTTTGGATGATTTTTCTGCAGAATGAGTAAATAATCTGCAGCAACTTCAGACCGCTCCACAAAGGAACGCCACGCAGCAACAGAAAAAGAGCAAATTACTGACACACCCAAGGTGCTGCTCCCAGACACAACACTAAGTGAACAAAACAGGCTGAACAAAATGTAGGATTCTACTGGAGATGAAGAGCAACAACAAGCAGAGCTAACCTATAAGGATGGTGGTCGAAATATCTGTTTCCTCTGGGGTAACTGGCTAGGAAGGAGACAGAGCCAAAGAGGGCATGAGCATGTCCCAGTTTTTTCTTACAAGTATTTTGTAACTATTCTGCAATGAACATGCAATCAAAACATGTGAAAAATATGAAAGGTTATTTAAAATATTTAATGGAGAATTTTTGGAGTAACATCCATCCCAACTAGACCTAAGTGAGGCTAGAAGGTTTTCCCTCTCTTCACACAAGAGGCTGCTGAATCCCTCTGGAGCTAAAGGGAAAATCAAACTAGCTAGGAATTATCAACAAAACTCCTCTTGATGCCACACCCTCTCAAAGTCAGGCATGCATGAAATGGAGAAGCCTCCACCTGAGCACAGAAGACACCTCAAAATATACTCACAAGTTCAAACCTGGAATGTGAACTTGGCTTCTCAGTTTTTTTCTCCATTTCTTTACTTAACTACCAGTATCAGTTCTGATGGCAGTCATGCTCCCAGGTGGCATGCACAGACTGACAGAGGAGGTGGAGCCATCTCCAGGTTTCTCTCTATTGTCTCAAAATGTTTAGGTTGACCAGGTATCACAGGTGGCACACACCTGTAATCCCCGCAGCTCAGAAGACTGCAGTGGGGGAGGACTACAAGTTCAAGGCTGGCCTCTGCAAATTAGTGAGGCCCTAAGCAATTTAGTGAGACTCTGTCTCAAAAAATGCAAAGAGCTAGGGATGTGGCTCAGTGGGTAAAAGCCCCTGGGTTCAATCTCCGGTACCAAAACAAAACAACAACAATAAAGAAAAAAAAATTAGCTAGCATGTCTGCTCTGTCAGAGCAAAGAATGTCACACAATTTTGACATTACTCAGACCCCCTTAGGTCTCCCTCCCTCATCTCTTACTTCCACTGATCGTTCCTCTAATATACATCCAACAAGACCCTCATCTGAATTTTGCTAAACTTTTCAGCATAGCATTCCTGCTGAGAAGTGTTTGCTGTTTGCTGGAGAGCCAGATTATCAACGGGTCATGCTTTATAAGATTAACAAGAACCTTGCAAAAAAAATGGAGTTCTAGAAGGCATGCCAGTTGAGGTTTGCTTATCATTAGGACCTCAGGATACTGACTAGTTATCACAAGTTTCCAAATCTAGCTAGAGCTTCACCTGGAGCCAGCCCTGATTACAAAACTAGAAGCACCACGATGCGTCTACATTTGAATCTTCCTGAACCTTGGACTAACACAACTCCAAACCAAAAGACAAAGGAAAATGAAAAAAAAAATCAATAGTCACCCACTATAATATTTCAAAATCTCTTCCTCATAAATGCTATAGAATGCTTTCTTGGCAAAACAACATTGTTTTCAGCTCAATCACCACTTCCCTTTAAAAAAAAAAAAAAAAAAAAAGGCTCACTCTACTTTCCAAAGGTAGTGCCTTTAAAAAGCCATCTCATTTTGAAAACAACATTTATTCACCATTAGTTCCAATAACAACTTACATTTATTTTGTGTTTTATGCTCTCCAAGCATAGAGCATTCCGTTTATTATCTTATTAAATCTTCACATCACTCTGGAAGAGAGCTGAAGCCAACTCTTCCCAGGCCCAAAGAGCACAGAGATGACCAAGGAGAAATCAGGAGATTGCAAAAGGGATACCAGCTGTAGGTCTGCTTATCACTAGGACCACGGGATACTGACTGGTTAACAGATGTTTCCAAATCTCACTACGCAGCAGGTTCACTGGGAGCAGCTCTTTGGTCCCTGCCCCTGTATTACTGCCTCAGGGCTACTTTTGCAGGGCATAGCCCACCAAATTGTGTCAGAGCTTCCCAATTTGCCCTTACCCTTGGTCCAGTCCCATCCCTTTTCCCTTCCCTCCTTTCATTCCCATTTCATCCCAGAAGGAGTGCCATCTGAATCCCCATGAGCTTTCCTCATTCATTTGACAAAGGGCTGTGAACCAAAGGCTGGGCCTGGGAAGAGTTGGCTTCAGCTCCAGCAGAGAACTGTGACCTCAGGGCACAACCACCAGACGCTAAGTACAGGATAGAAAACCAAAGAAGGCCCTGATTATGGGAACACAAACATCAAAAGGCAAATGGGCGTCTTTTGGAGGACAGACTTGTGGAGCCAAAAATAAGGCTCCAGCCCAGATGTCAATGTGCACACAGGGCTTGCTGCTCTGCTAGTCACAGTTGTGTTGTGTTTAGCTAACTGTTCCGTCACCCACTGGTGTACTGAAAATCAAGGTCAATGTGAGCACTGGGAGGCATGTTTGGGGACAAATAACAGTGGCATTTATTCGGGCTGTTAGATAACTACACCCTCAAACTCTTTAGTGCCAGGATCGTGGCTTACAAATATACCTAAGTAAAGTCAGCAGAGCCAGAGAATTTTAATACTTCAGCAAAAGCAAGTTGGAGGTCAATCAGAAAGGTCAACGCCTAGAGAAATAAAGAAGAAAAAGACTCAAGACAGGAAAAAAAGACAGACACACAAAGAAAAATGCCCCCAAGTTTGCCCTTGAAATATGTGAACTATACAATCTGCAATTTATAAGAAAATGACTTGAGACTTGTGATGTTTTAATCCAGCAATTGACAATTAAAAAAATTCAAAAGAGTTACAAACCTATCTATTAGAATGAAAAATATTCATTTGAGTAACTTCCCTAATAATGAAAATTTATTGAACTAAAAACAGCTGTTCATCCGATTAGCTTAATCTGTTTGTAAAATGTGATTTGGGGTTTTATGTTTATTTTACTATATTCTAGGAGGAATTTCATTGGTAAGTTTGTAAATGTGGAACCAACATATCAGAGGGATCTACTCCATGTTATTAACACACACTCTTCTTTCAACCTCAGAAGTGAGGTTCGTGACCACCAAAGGAAAAGCAGGTGTTCTCAGACATGGACAGGTGAAGACGTGGCCATAGGGAAGCAATAATGAGTATGGAAGGATGATCTTATTACACAAAAGCAAAAAGACACACAAAAACAACAGCTTTGCAACATCATGAACACAGAGGAAGACTCCACTCACGGTGATAACTAGAAGAGACAAGAAAAGCCCCTACATGGTTAAAAAAAAAAAAAAAATACAGCTACGGTGAGAGGGCAAAGATCAGGGAAACACCTTTACACAAAGATGATTAACTTTTAGAATTACATTACTTGGGCAAAGTGTCAATTACCAAGATCAAATCAAAAGCACAATAATAATATTCCACATAGTATAATAAAAAAATCTATTACCAAGAAGAGAAGAATAAGAACCCAAACAAACAAATACATGTTAAAGAACAGATGCAAAGAGAAGATATTATGAAATTTAAAAGCCTATCTCAAGCCTGGCTTGGTGCCACATGCCTGTAATCCCAGAGGTTCAGGAGGCTGAGGCAGGAGGATCATGAGTTCAAAGCCAGTCTCAGCAACTTAGTGAGGCCCCTGAGCAACTTAATAAGACCCCATCTTTAATAAAAAATAAATAAATGAAAATAAATTTTAAAATGGGCTGGAATGTGGCTCTGTGGCTGAATCCTGGTAGGTTCAATCTCTGGTACTGGGAAAAAATAAAAATAAAAAAAGCTTATCTCAAAATGTAAGGTTTCAGTGGGAAGAAACTATAATTTTCTCCTAAAAAAAAAAAATACATTCCATTCTCCATTTTCTGAGGTAAAAGCCTGGATCTTACTCTACCTAACAAATAAAGCACATTCTCAGAAAAGTTGACTTTAAATTTTATCCTTAGACTCCAGATTAAGATTCACTTTTCTATTTTCTGATTTGGTCCCAGTGTCCTAAGGCAAAGCAGAGTTTCAGCCTGGAGACCCTCAAGTCATTCATCAAAGCAACCTGTGTGGCAACCTGGGAGCTGTAACCACCAGTCACTGTAGGAACCAAAAAAAGAACCAGAAATACAAAGGATTTCTGCCAAATGCTTGCATTAGCCCCTGAATACAATTCTCTCCGGAGCTTAAATTCCACTCTGGAACTAAAATAGAAGGTTCCTACTCCCATGAGTCTTGAATTGGAAGTTCACAATACTTGTGGAGACCGTATATTGAGGAAATGCAAAATTCTCAACATAAAGCATGTTCTTGTGGTATAATGGTAAATAATTATAAGCACCGCTTCTAGTTAACAAATGAATAATGGGGATTAGAATCAAAGCCACAGGAATTTTTAAGATTCTGATGATAACAACAACAAAAGTAATAATATCAGACACTAATATTTACTGATCACAATAGACTGGTGCTTCTTTCTGCAAGCTCTCTCATGAACTATTTTAATCCTCACAACCATACTCGGAGGTAGGGATATTATGCCCATCATACAGCTGAGGAAACTGACACATAAAGAAGCAAAGTAAACTATGCAAGGCCATATAATTATTTTCAGAGGTGGGATTCTAACTCAAGGATCTAGTCAGTTACTGGGACACATGAGACCTTGCACAGACCTAGGTGAGCCAGGCTGACTGTGTGAATAAAGCCGATCAGTAAACACTGCAATCAATGAGCCGGACACAGGAAAAACAAGGGACCGTGAAAACTGCCTACTTCTTTCTGGCTCTCCGGTTTGAGTAGCCTGATCACTGATACAGAGATGTCCCTGTCATTTGTACTAATGAGTTTCTGTTACTTCCAAAGCAAAACAAAGACAATGGGCACCACTGAAGAGAAAAGAAGGATAGAAAGAAAGGCATGCAGTGCCCCTTCCTCCTCACTCCAGTTACTCTTCCACAAAGTCCATGCCCTGCAGAGGGCACTGACCTCACGCCAGCCCTGAGGGCAGATCCTGACTGGCCAGGGCCTCTCTGGCCACAGCGATCCTCTGATCACTCGTATTGGTGGTGGGGGCGGGGGATCTAAATGGACTCAGTTGGTCTTGAGGGAAAGGTCTTTTCCCATGTGTTGGGAGACAGGTTCTCTCCCTCTCACAGTTCCGTTCCTCTCATGTGGACAAAGAAGCACGCTGACAGCAGTTTCAACAGGAATCCAAATGGCGGGGGCGACGGGGGGATATGTATCATTTTTTCCAAAATTAGAATGACTATTTTAGATTTTTAAGCATACACTCACACCAGGGGTAGTATAGGGAAAGGTAGAGCCAAAAGAATAAAAGTATGCAAATACAGCCCACTTCATTCTGAACTAAAACGGTTCCTGGCTGAGCGGAAAGGCAGGATAGTTGTCAACCACAGATTCTGAAGGCAAAGTGCCCAGGTTTGATTCTGACACTTAGTAGCCATCTTACCCTGTATACGTTACTAACTTCTCTAAGCCTGAGTATATAAAATAGGGACAATAAGAGTTCAAACCTGGGAGTCATTATGAATTTTAAATACATTGATATATTTAAACCTACTGTACACACACACACACACACACACACACACACACTCACACACACACCCCTCTTAGAACAGTACCAGGCATATAGTAAAACATAAGTAATGGAAGGCTGCTACTGTCTTGAGTCGCGGCTTCTGTTATCTGCAGCAAAAGGCAACCTACTTGGTCCAGGAAAAGGGATACAGTAAGCACCAGAGGAGCTCTCTGAGGCACAGTGACAACCTGGGCTCTGGAAGCACATCACTCTACCTTCCAAAAAAAGATGGAAATTCCATTCCATAAAAACTACAGTGGGAAAAATGTCGAATAAAGTTAGCAGAGGAAGAAAGCACATTAGAAATATCCAATTGTGCCAGGCTTGGTGGCACACATGGGTAATCCTAGAGGCTGAAGCAGGAGGATCTCAAGTTCAAGGCCAGCCTGGGCAACTTAATGAAACCCTGTCTCAAAATAAAATTTTAGAAAAAAAAAAAAAAAACGGGCTGAGAAGTATCTCAGTGGTAGAGTACTTGTCCAGCAATGCACGAGGCCCTGTATCCATCCCCAGGTCCACAAAAAAGTAAGAGGGGGAGCACTATCTAGTTGTCTGAGAAAACAGATGGGAAAAATGACCAATGTAGCTCTTGTCCAAAACAAATGTCACAACTGTGGAGACTTCAGTGGGAAGCCAAAATAAGATCTCTGTGAAGAGACAAAGAGCAAGCCTAGTCAGATCTACAGGAAACCGATTTCAAGCCCATCTCCAAATTGAGCCAGTAGGCCATGAACAGGGACGGTAACCTCTGGTTTCTTGCCACCCACCCACACCTGCTAACCAGCAGACAGCTTGAAAGTCTAATTTTAGGTGCAGCAGCCATGACAGATTTGGGTATTTTTCTTCCCCCTTTGAAAACAACGGTCCATATTTCATTTTCAGGGTACACTGGCTGGTCATGACTCTCACGTCCTCTGGCAAAGGAGGGAAGCGAAAATAATAACAAGTCTTTCTTTCTTGGACTTCCTCCCCACTCCCAGACTACCCTCTCACTTAGAATGCCCGCCTAAATGCCTCTAAATTCACATCAAGAGCTAAGAAAACATACTCTCTAGAGTCTGGTTCAGAGCTTTCTGCATAGCTGCCCTTACTCAGAAGCCTTCATGTGGCCACTTGCTGATGAAGGACAAAACCTATTCTCTAGACCTGGGATCCAAAGACCTCTGCAGTCTCAGATAAACCCAGCTTTTGTAAATTCCCATATTCCTTCTTCAACCCTGCACTCGAGGTGAACTCTGTACCTGGATTCACATCTCGCCTCAGGTTTACTAACTGTATCACCTTGACCAAGTTATTTAAACTAAGCCTCAAAAGCTACACATGAAGGATCTAGCTTAGACCTTGATGTCATACTAGGTGTCAATAAGTAGGAGTCTTCTATGTGGATGGTATAAAATAGAGTGTTTTGGAGTGGATCAGGTCATAATAGACAAAAGAAAAAAAAAGGTGTTAACTGGTCAAAACTTTTTATAAGTCAGACCATAAGTACCAAAATAAAAAATGCACCATAACCTTGACCTGGAAACCCCACTTTGCTCAATCTACCTTAAAAGGTAATTAAGTGTAAAAACTACAGACTCTGGAGATTTTCATTACAGCACTGTTTGTGATGTCTAAAAAATTCATTTACAAAAAGCTTAAGTGTCAATTAGGAATGGACCAAGAAAATTATATAAACAGATAACTCTAGGTAAAGAGCATTTTTTTTTCTTTTTGTTCTCAGAATTGGTCAATATTTTCTATCATTTTTTCCAAAATTAGAATGACTATTTTAAATATTTAATCATACACACACACAGAGCCTGGCACAGTGGTACATGCCTGTAATCCTAGTTACTGGGAAGGTTTAGAAAGGAAACAAGTTCAAGGCCAGCCAGGGCAACTTAGTGAAACTCTGTCTCAAATAAAGTTAAACGTAAGTGCGTGCACACAAAGATATATACACACACACACAGAGGAAAAAGTTCCTAAAAGATGCTTTTAATGGATTCTCAGGAATAATTACCATTTTACTCTAGTGAATAAAGGTTCAGTTCAGCTGTTCAGACTAGCCAACAACCCAAATGCCTGCAAAAATCAAGGCTAAAATAGAACGGATGAAATGGAAGACTTTTTTGCATAAAATCAAACAACTCCATTCTTTTACAATTTCTACAAACAGAGAAAAGAGCTCTATTCTCTGTTATAGCCTTTACACTAAATCCCAACCACCTATATCCTATGTGAGCTCTTGCCAGGAGGGAAACTAAGAAATAAAAACCAGTGGGTATTTCAGAGCAAATCCACCTGTGATGCTAATAAGACCTGACATTCTCATTCATCCAGTGGGCTGCTGGAACATCCTAGAATTATCATTCTATGTCTAAAAGCTATGGGAGCAGTAATGATTTGGAAAAGTGCTGGACTTGTAAGAATGGATTTTAGATTTGGGCATTTTAGTTATAAATTTGGGCTTAAGGGCTATACTCTTTCCATGAAAAGGTGCATAACAAAAAAAAATCAAGCCATACAGAATAACAAAAACACAATAAGTTATCTCCTGAAATCACAATTCACAGCAATAATTACTAAAATTTATTGCTTGTGACATTTTACTTTTGTTTTTAAACTCATTTCCAAAGAATTAATTATTTCTTACCATTTATATTGGCAAAAATTTAGGTGCTGGGTATTTTATAGCAAAATGAAAATTCTTATGTGCTGTTAATAAGTGCAAATTAGTGTCTTATTAACACACTGGAAGACAATGTGACACAATCTGTATGTTATGAACTATATGTCACACACACACACACACACACACACACCTGTCAAGAATTCTTTTTGGGAAACCTTAACCCATAATGTGATGGTATTAGGAGACAGATAGAGCCTTTGGGAGATAATTAAATCTATAGGAAGTGATAAGGAAGAAGTCCCAATCATGGGATTAGTGTCCTTATAAAAAGAGAAAGAGCTTGTTTTCTCTACCATTTGTGGAAATGACAGAAGACAGTTATCTGCAAACCAGGAAGGGCTCTTACCAGACACTGGATCTGCAGGTGCCTACATCTTAGACTTCCTAAGCTCTAGAACAGTGAGAAATTGGTGTGTGTTGTTCACATCACCCAGTCTACAGAATTCTTATCATAGAAACATAAACACTCATGTCCTGAGAACAAGCCCTATAATTTTTTCTCATATTGAGATATAATTTATAGACCATAAGATTCACAGTTTTTTGTTTTGTTTTGTTTTGGTTTGGGTTTGGTTTTGGGGATTGAACCCAGGGGTGCTCAACCTCTGAGCCACATCTCCAGCCCTTTTAATATTTTATTTAGAGATAAGGAGGGTCTCACTAAATTGCTTATGGCCTACCTAAGTTGCTGAGGCTGGCTTTGAATTCACAATCCTCCTGTCTCAGCCTCCCCAGACACTGGGATTACAGGCATGCACCACCACAACTGGCTAAGATACAGCTGTTTGCATCTTGAGCAAAACACTACACGAGGAAGAAATGAAAAACAATAACCAAAACCAACAGTGGGAAGTGCCTCAGTAAAGACAGAGGGCGGGGGGAAAGCTAATCATGGAGAAACAAACTAAATTAAAAAAAAAAGTTCAAGAATCAAATAGACCACAACACAATAATTATGGGTGACTTCAACACACCTCTCTCACCATTGGGCAGATCCTCCAAACAAAAGTTGAATAAAGAAACTATAGAACTCAATATCACAATCAATAACCTAGACTTAACTGACATATATAGAATATATCAACCATCATCAAGTGGATATACTTTTTTCTCAGTAGCACATGGATCCTTCTCAAAAATAGACCATATATTATGCCATAGGGCAACCCTCAGTTGCCAATGCCTTGGCTAGGCACAAGATCACGAGCCACTCACAGCTTTGTAGTTTCAAACAGCAATTCTTTATTCCCGAACTCACACCGGCCTCCACACACGTTCAGGGGAAATCTAAAATCTGCCCACACAATTGACGTCCCAAATACTTTCTCCATTCCATAAGAACTCAACGGGAATTCAGGCAGCAGGAACGCCCTATTGGAATTTCCCTAAAAACCATTGTCTTAAACCGGGAATGCCTTAAACCGGGAACGCCTTAAACCCAAGGAGCGGGATACTTACACCTTAAATCTGGATCCACCCTCGTCCTTGAGCAGGGTCACCTTACATGCAATGTCAACAGTGAAATTCCAAGGCAAGTCCATTTAACATGGGGTACGCTGGCAAGGAAATTTCGATGCGTCATTCCTACTTGGCAATGGCCCTCAGCACTCAGTAAATATAAAGGGGTGGAGATAATACCATGCATTTTATCTGATCATAATGGAATGAAACTGGAAATCAATGATAAAAGAAGGAAGGAAAAATCCTACATCACATGGAAAATGAACAATATGTTACTGAATGATCAATGGGTTACAGAAGACATCAAGGAGGAAATCAAAAAATTCTTAGAGATAAATGAAAACACAGACACAACATATCGGAATCTATGGGACACAATGAAAGCAGTTTTAAGAGGCAAATTCATCGCCTGGAGGTCATTCCTCAAAAAAAGAAAAAACCAACAAATAAATGAGCTCACACTTCATCTCAAAGCCCTAGAAAAGGAAGAGCAAAACAACAGCAAATGTAGCAGAAGGCAAGAAATAATTAAAATCAGAGCGGAAATCAATGAAATGAAACAAAAGAAACTATTGAAAAAATTGACAAAACTAAAAGTTGGTTCTTCGAAAAAATAAATAAGATCGACAGACCCTTAGCCATGCTAATGAAGAGAAGAAGAGAGAGAACTCAAATTACTAACATATGGGATGAAAAAGGCAACATCACAACAGATACTACAGAAATACAGAAGATAATTAGGAATTATTTTGAAAACCGATATTCCAATAAAATAGAAGATAGTGAAGACATCACTAAATTTCTTAAGTCATATGATTTGCCCAGACTCAGTCAGGAGGATACACACAATTTGAACAGACCAATATCAATAGATGAAATAGAAGAAGCAATCAAAAGACTACCAACCAAGAAAAGCCCAGGACCAGATGGGTATACAGCGGAGTTTTACAAAACCTTTAAAGAAGAATTAATACCAATACTTTTCAAGTTATTTCTGGAAATAGAAAAAGAGGGAGCTCTTCCAAATTCATTCTACGAGGCCAACATCACCCTGATTCCGAAACCAGACAAAGACACCTCAAAGAAAGAAAACTACAGACCAATATCTCTAATGAACCTAGATGCAAAAATCCACAATAAAATTCTGGCAAATCAGATACAAAAACACATCAAAAAAATTATGCACCACGATCAAGTAGGATTCATCCCTGGGATGCAAGAATGGTTAAATATATGCAAATCAATAAATGTTATTCACCACATCAATAGACTTAAAGACAAGAACCATATGATCATCTCGATAGATGCAGAGAAAGCATTCAACAAAGTACAGCATCCCTTTATGTTCAAAACATTAGAAAAACTAGGGATAACAGGAACTTACCTCAACATTGTAAAAGCTATCTATGCTAAGCCTCAGGCTAGCATCATTCTGAATGGAGAAAAATTGAAGGAATTCCCTCTAAAATCAGGAACAAGACAGGGATGCCCTCTATCACCACTTCTATTCAATATAGTTCTCGAAACACTGGCCAGAGCAATTAGACAGACGAAAGAAATTAAAGGCATAAAAATAGGAAAAGAAGAACTTAAATTATCACTATTTGCGGCTCACATGATTCTATACCTAGAAGACCCAAAAGGGTCTACAAAAAAACTACTAGAACTAATAAATGAATTCAGCAAAGTGGCAGGATATAAAATCAACACACATAAATCAAAGGCATTTCTGTATATCAGCGACAAAACTTCTGAAACGGAAATGAGGAAAAACACTCCATTCACAATATCCTCAAAAAAAATAAAATACTTGGGAATCAACCTAACAAAAGAGGTGAAAGATTTACACAATGAAAACTACAGAACCCTAAAGTGAGAAGTAGAAGAAGATCTTAGAAGATGGAAAAATATACCCTGTTCATGGATAGGCAGAACTAACATCATCAAAATGGCGATATTACCAAAAGTTCTCTATAGGTTTAATGCAATGCCAATCAAAATCCCAATGGCATTTCTTGTAGAAATAGATAAAGCAATCATGAAATTCATATGGAAAAATAAAAGATCCAGAATAGCAAAAACAATTCTAAGCAGGCGGTATAGCGATATCAGATTTCAAACTATATTACAGAGCAATTGTAACAAAAACAGCATGGTACTGGTACCAAAACAGGCGGGTGAATCAATGGTACAGAATAGAGGACACAGAGACTAATCCACAAAGTTACAACTATCTTATATTTGATAAAGGGGCTGAAAGCATGCAATGGAGGAAGGATAGCATCTTCAACAAATGGTGTTGGGAAAACTGGAAATCCATATGCAACAAAATGAAACTGAATCCCTTTCTCTCACCATGCACAAAAGTTAACTCAAAATGGATCAAGGAGCTTGATATCAAATCAGAGACTCTGCATCTGATAGAAGAAAAAGTTGGCTACGATCTACATACTGTGGGATCGGGCTCCAAATTCCTTAATAGGACACCCATAGTACAAGAGTTAATAACAAGAATCAACAAATGGGACTTACTTAAACTAAAAAGTTTTTTCTCAGCAAGAGAAACAATAAGAGAGGTAAATAGGGAGCCTACATCCTGGGAACAAATCTTTACTCCTCACACTTCAGATAGAGCCCTAATATCCAGAGTATACAAAGAACTCAAAAAATTAAACAATAAGATAACAAATAACCCAATCAACAAATGGGCCAAGGACCTGAACAGACACTTCTCAGAGGAGGACATACAATCAATCAACAAGTACATGAAAAAATGCTCACCATCTCTAGCAGTCAGAGAAATGCAAATCAAAACCACCCTAAGATACCATCTCACTCCAGTAAGATTGGCAGCCATTATGAAGTCAAACAACAACAAGTGCTGGCGAGGATATGGGGAAAAGGGTACACTTGTACATTGTTGGTGGGACTGCAAAATGGTGCGGCCAATTTGGAAAGCAGTATGGAGATTCCTGGGAAAGCTGGGAATGGAACCACCATTTGACCCAGCTATTGCCCTTCTCAGACTATTCCCTGAAGACCTCAAAAGAGCGTACTACAGGGATACTGCCACAACGATGTTCATAGCAGCACAATTCACAATAGTTAGACTGTGGAACCAACCCAGATGCCCTTCAATAGATGAATGGATAAAAAAAAATGTGGCATTTATACACCATGGAGTATTACGCAGCACTAAAAAATGACAAAATCATGGAATTTGCAGGGAAATGGATGGCACTAGAGCAGATTATGCTAAGTGAAGCTAGCCAATTCCTAAAAAACAAATGCCAAATGTCTTCTTTGATATTATGAGAGCAACTAAGAACAGAGCAGGGAGGAAGAGCAGGAGGAAAAGATTAACATTAAACAGAGACATGAGGTGGGAGGGAAAGGGAGAGAAAAGGGAAATTGCATGGAAATGGAAGGAGACCCTCATTGTTATACAAAATTACATATAAGAGGTTGTGAGGGGAATGGGAAAAAAAAACAAGGAGAGAAATGAATTACAGTAGATGGGGTAGAGAGAGAAGATGGGAGGGGAGGGGAGGGGGGACAGTAGAGGATAGGAAAGGTAGCAGAATACAACAGTTACTAATAGGGCATTATGTAAAAATGTGGATGTGTAACCGATGTGATTCTGCAATCTGTATTTGGGGTAAAAAATGGGAGTTCATAACCCACTTGAATCTAATGTATGAAATATGATATGTCAAGAGCTTTGTAATGTTTTGAACAACCAATAAAAAAAAAGAATGAAGCTGGATGAACTACAATTCAAATATAGCACAAAACTACAGGAATCTAAACATTGTAAAAAAAAAAGTGCACAATTTAGTGAAAGTTAATATATTCACAAAGTTGGGAAGTCATCAACACTAATTCCAGAATATTTTTTGTATTCCCCTCAAAAAAACTCCATACTCATTAGCAGTTACTCCCTATTCTCTTCTCTCACTAGCCAGTGGCAATCACTAACCTACTTTCTAACTCTGGATTTACCTTTTCTGGTTTCAAATACATGGATGATCCACATGATATGTGGCCTTTTTAACTGGCTTCTTTCACTTAGCATAACACCCTTAAAGGTTTTCCACATTGTAACATAAATAAGCTTCCTTTTTATTCCATTTTATGAGTGTATTATATTTGGTTAATTATCCATCAGCTGCTAGACATTTGGCCTGTTTCCATATTCTGGATAATGAATAATGCTGCTATGAATGTTTTTTAAGTTTTTGTGTGGACATTTGTTTTCATTTCTCTAGAATATACATATAGGAGTAAAATTTCTGGGCCAAATGGTAACTCTATATTTAACTTTTTGAGGCATTAAAACCCTGTTTTCCATAGTGGTTGCACAATTCTACATCATGCCAGTAATGTATAAAAGTTTCAGTTTCCCCATATCCAACCCAATGCTTGTTATTGTTTTTTGTTTTTTTTTTTTTTTATGTGTGTGTGTGTGTTTTGTACTAGGGATTGAACTCAGGGGCACTCGACCACTGAGCCATATCCCCAGCCCTATTTTGTATTTTTTTAATTTTTTTTTTTTGTAGTTGTAGATGGACAGAATGCCTTTATTTTATTTTATTTGTTCATTTTTTTGTGGTGCTAAGGATCAAACCCGGTGCCTCATGCATGCTAGACAAGTACTCTGCCACTGAGATACAGCCCCAGCCCTATTTTATATTTTATTTAGAGACGAGGTCTCACTGAGTTGCTTAGTGCCTCACTTGTGCTGAGGCTGGCTTTGAACTTGCAATCCTCCTGCCTTCTGGGCCTCCTGAGCCACTGGGATTATAGGCATGCACCACCGCACGCAGCTCCCCCAGCCCTTTTTGTTTTTCTGTTTTTTATTTTGAGACAAGATCTTACTGAGTTGCTTAGGGCCTTGATAAATTGCTGAGGCTAGCTTTGAACTCACAATCCTCATGGCTCAGCCTCTTGATTACAGGAGATTAATCCCTCAGCTGGGATTACAGCCCAGCTATTATGTGTCTTTTTAATTATAGCTACTCTAGAAAATCTGAAATGTATCTCACTGTGGTTTATTATTTGCATTTCCCAAATAATCCCCACAAATTTTGTGGGGTTTATTGGCTATTGTGTATCTTCTTTAAGAACTGTCTATACAAATATCTTGTCAATTTTTTAATTGGACTGTCCTTTTATTATCGAGTTGTAATAGTCCTCTACATATTCTGGATTCTAGACTCTTATCAGATATATGTTTTGCAATTTCTTTTCCCATGCTCCTGATTATCTTTTTACTTTCTTAACAGTGTCCATTTGAAACTCAAAAGTTTTTAATTTTTCAATTTTATGGTTTTTTCTTTTGATGCTTAGTTTTCTATTACCATATCTAAAAAAAATTGGCTAATCTAAGATCACAAAAATTTATATCTGTTTTCTTCTAAGTATATTATAGCTTTCACTTTTTCATTATTTAGGTTGTTTGGTCCATTTTGAGTTAATTTTATATTTGACATGAGGTAGGAATCCAACTTCATTCTTTCATATGTAGATATTCAGTTGTATCAGAACCATATGTCAAAGAGAATATTCTTTCTCCTATTGAATTGTCTTGTAATATATAATTAATATATATATCTTAAATGTGCAATAGCTTAATTGTAGGATTAGCAACACAACTATACATGTTTGTCAAAACTTACAGAACTGTAAATTATGAGCAAATTTTATTGCATGTAAACAATTTCTCAACAAACCTGGCAACATTTAAAAATTCTACTTACAGCAATGCTCAAATGTAGTATAAGGGATCACCTATAAGAGACATATGCTTCACAGATATTGTGTTCTTGTTTGTAAAAGAGAGAAACTAGACACCATCTGAATGTCTATCACAAAGGAAGTAACTAAATAAAATGTAGAGTAGTCATAGGCTTGAATCCTATGCAAAAGAATATGTCAGATATATACATGCATATACGTCTCAAATGGATAAAGCTCAGAAACATTCCCCCCAAAAAAAGTTGTAAAATAATTTACACAGTATAAAATCATGTATGTAAAAACAATATAAAAAACTATATATTCAGCCTTTATGATTACATTATGAAAGGTACTTAAGTGCTAAAGGTCTAGAAGAATATTATACAAATTAAAATATTCTACTGCCTCTGGAGAGGTTGACAAGACACCAAAATTGAAAGAGATGGTCAGAGGAGTTGAGCTCCACCATTTTTCCTCCAAAGAAATATTTACTCATTTATTACTTATGTGATCAAGAAACTAATTATGTGACATTTAAGGAGTTGTAAGCAGAGGTCAGAAGTACAGAATAATAGCTTTTTAATATACATGCTCATTTGTGCACCCCTGCACCCAAAATACACACACAGATACACACACACACACACACACACACACACACAGAGGTGACCTTACCAATTTGGATTTTCCACACTTTCCCGGAAGACAGACTCCTCCTTCATGGATGCATACTGTGTCCACGTAAGGCAGTGACTCTGAATAGCCATGTTTCTTCCCTGAGGGTTGAGCCACGATTCCTCTTCTAACTGGATACTAGGGACCTTTAAAATGCTCACCTGCCAACAGAGGAAGGATGCCTTTCTCAATTTAACAAGTGCAGTTATGCAGGGAATTGAGAGCTGCTTTCAGTCTCGGGGAATAAAGAGGCCAAGATCCCCTGACATACAGATGACGGCCCACCAATGCTGAGCCCCTGGCAATCAAACACACTACGACCTTACCAAGAGCCGGCAAAGACGTGCAAATGGCCCAGGATTTATGTCAGCTGTACGGTGCCTGGCCCAATTTCCCTAACTGCTAAACACTAAGCAAATTATCAAGCCTCCTTCGTGTCTCCTCTAGGGCTGGTTATAGCCTTCTTAAATTGATGGATTCTAATCGGGCCCACTTACAGGCTCACATGCAGGGTGCTATCTGGTAAAATATTTTCTTCATTTTAAACTCCGTCCAATACCTAGAACTGTATGCTTTCCTAGGTGGAGAAGACATGGAAATCTACAAAGGCAGAATTGTACAAGTCAGAGGTATCCTTAAATTATTTAAGAATTGAGATACAAGACCAAGTTGAATGCCTTTCTAAATAATAGATTCAAAGTGAGTGTATAGGGCAAAGGCAGGGTATGCACTCGGTGGAAAAAGCCAGTAATAATTTGCTGCTGCAGTGTAACACATTTTACCATCTGGAAAATAAAAGAAAGTTCATTTTCACTGACATATTAGCTTTCTTTCTACTAAGAATGTGACAGAGTCTTTTAATCCACGATAGGGGAGTGATGGAAGCTGCCATTTTCCCTACGTATTGGCGCAGCAATTTAATTTGCAAGCTAATCAGCAGGAGCCGAGTTGAGTTCTAAATCACACATAGAATCTCTTGCAGGTGGAAACAACCATCCGAGGCATTTTTAGACGTGTGTATCATAATGCTTTCCTCTTACTTCCTAATAATTGCAAAAAGACTCTTGTCACAAGTCTCTCTAGGGTTTAAGCCAAGTGATTAAAATTTTCCACTCACCTTTTTCCAACAAAGAATCACCAGAGTGCTTAAAGGATTTCAAAGAGAGAAGACAATTTGCTATCATGAAGATTTCACGATCAACAAGATTATTGCACAGAAATACACAAAAAGATTTACATAGGGCACTAGGAACATTATACTCTCAGAAATTACTCATCTCTGACAGTGAATTAGGAAACTGAAGCTTTTAACTTCTTTACTATCAGACTAAATATTTACAAACTTCCCCCTTCTAATCATGTTTACCTGAGTCATTTTTAGCCATATACAGACTGAAAACAATATCACTTCATGCAAAATGCCAAAAGTATCTTTAATACTCGTAGAACATCTCTATATCCATTAAGATTCCTTCACAGAAGAGATAGACAGAGACAGGGACGAAGAGTCTCCAGCAGCATCTGCCAAAAGCAGGGTGGATAAGACAAGGCTTTCCTCCTCCAAAGAGCAGCAATGAGGTGGGAGGAGTAGGACAGTCCAGGGCTCTGCCTCATATCTCTCTCCAAAACTGTTAAAAGCTACTCAGTGTTACACTTACTGTGACTAAATTTTGTAAAGAATTTACCTTTCTTAAAATTTCTGGAATCACATTCTGGCAGATTGCAATCCTCTTTCTATAGATGATTCCTGTTGATTCATCTAGAAAAGAAAATTTCACACTCAAAAAGAAATTAAGTTCAGAAAAGATATTCTTGACGTAAATCTTTTAAAGTCAACCTCAATTTTCTATATGTATAATTCCTAGAAAAAATGTTTAACTCAAAATTCAGTTTCCTTCACCTCTCTTCTTTGCCAAGTCACAGGTATTCCCTATCTATGTTCAAGCATTGAGGGTGAAACTTAGAACAACTCACAATGCACATGCTAAAGTCAAGGATAAAGAATCACAAACTGTGTGCTACTCTGGATTATCAATGTCAATGCTCCGGTGACGACGGCCCGTGAGCCTCCTGCTCAATTCCAATAAAGAGAAGGTTTTACATTAAGATGGAGAATCTAAGCTGTTCATGGTAGTGCACACCTGTAATAATAGCAACTTGGGAGGCTAAGGCAGAAGGATTGCCAGGTCAAAGACAGCCTCAGCAACTTAGTGAGAGCCTATCTCAAAAAGGGTTGGGGATATAACTCAGTGGTTAAGAGCCCCTGGGTTCAATCCCTGGTACCAAAAAAAAAAAAAAAAAAAAAAAAAAAAAAGATGTAGAATCTGGTTCTGTCAGCATCTATACCACACTTTGAAGCACAGATTTCTAACCAGAGTTTAAGCCTACAACTAATTATATAAGCCATACTCTTTGCTCAGAGAGGAATTGATGCCCTAGGAACAGAATGATTCTGTTATGTAGAAAGTTTCCAGAATAGTGCCAGGTATATAAAAAACACAATAAATGGGAGTTAAGGAAAAGGGAGACAGAGGCAAAGAAAATGACAAACTTTGAAGTGCTATTATTTGCTCTGAGAATTACTGGAACTCAACTACACTGCAGGTCACAATCCTGACCCTGGTTGCAAACATCCTGACTGCCCAGAATTATTGTAAAACCATCTGCCTGTTGGCACTCCCTTTGGCCATGTCATCTCCACTCTTAAAATGGATGAGCTACTCTCAGAGGCAAAGATGCCCTTGACAATGACAGACATTATAATTAATACTCCTAGAGCATTTTAGAATGTGCATGTTGGTTTCTCAATGTTGATCTTCACAACAACCTAAAAACCAGATTATTTTACTACTTGGGAGCTCAGATGAACAAACTGAGCCTGCCGAAAGTTAAGCTATGGAGGTAGTACAAATCAGGACTGGGAGTCAGGAGTGTCTGATGCCAGATAAAAACTTAATCCTACGTTGAATGCAGGTACATGAGAAAACAATTTTTAAATATATTTATCTAACTATAGAAGTACAGAAAATACCCTGACAAACAAAAGATAGCTTTACATCTATCAAGCACAGAGGGGGCCTCAGAGCAGCAGCATCTCATGATTTCTAAGAAGGCTGCAGGGCATGTTAGACAGCAGTCTCAGTGACTCCAAACATTTGTGCATTGAAGACGTATATTGTCATAGCTTCCCATGCTGCCCATTCCTCGAGTTCAAACGGCAGGGACAACGTTTCCACTGAGGATAAAGATGACAAAGAACAGGAGAGATGCCTAAGCTCTAGTGCAGGGGTCAGAAATTTTCTGAAAAGAGCCATAAATAATTTGGCATTAAGGTCTATGCTGAAAATAACTCAGCTCTGCCATTACAGAAAGGAAGCAGTAATAGGTAAATAAATTAGTGTGAATATATTCCAATAGAACTCCCCAAAACAGGCATCATGAGCCATCATTGGTCTAACCAACACTGAAACACATTGTCAAGTACATTTATGAGTCCATAATCTAAGCCATTCTCTGGTCACATCTCATAATATGCTGTTAATCACACCTGTTTTTCTATCTACAAAATAATACACAATCATAGGATAAAGATATAGCCATTAGATTTAGGGTAAATTATTTAACCTCTCTATATATCAATGTCTTCATTCATTAAATAATTGAAGTAAGAGTGCCTAGCACATATAAAGTAACCCAAAATGTTACCTATTACAATGATGTAACTCACTGTTGTTTTGTTTTTGAACCAGTGATTGAACTCGAGGGCACTTAACCACTGAGCCACATCCCCACCCCTTTTTTTTTTTTTTGTATTTTATTTAGGAATAGAATCTTGCTGAGTTGTTAGCTCCTCGCTCAGTTGCTGAGGCTGGCTTTGAACTTATGATCCTCTTGCCTCAGCCTTCCAAGCCACTGTTATTACAGGCATGTGCCACTGCAGCCAGCTTGCAGCTCAGTCTTACCATTGAAAAGTGACAAGAGAATTGCTTAAGAGAATTGCACACATACATCTTTGCAAAAGTTGATGTCACCTGACAATCATCACTTATGAGTGGGTACACTCAGAGGACTTACCTATTTTTTCCTCCACGATTTTTACAGAGATGACATTTTTATCCATGGGGTTTGGATACTAAATGAAAAAAAAACATAAAGAAGAATTACAATTCATCTTTAACCAAAGTGAATTAGGTCGTAGAAACCACAGCTATTTGCAGGATCCATAAATATTTGCCAAGCAACCTCTCGGTAAAGGCCAGTTTTGAATCAAGGATCTTAATTTCATTATTGGGCCTGGATAAGTGAGAAGCCTGGACTTGTATGAAATCCAGGGAAGATTTAATTCTAACATAGCCCTGGGTATGTGGGGGGGGTGAGGTTAGACTAATTAACAAATAATAATACTATCAATACTGAGCCAGACTAATGTAAATCAAGAGAGTTCTTCGTGCCAGGCACTGTCTAAATGCTTTAATTGCATGATCCCATGTAAATCCAACAGCTGTTCTCTTAGGAATGGGTTATAAGTCGTTATCCCCATTTTTCAGAAATGGATACTGAATAAAGATTGGATTGGTTAAAGTCACCCACCTGGCCTCTGCTGGAGTGAGCAGATTAAACCAGGCCTGTTTAATACGGAGAGAATTCCTTCACTACTGTCCTATAACCATTGCCTGGTAGCTGGATTAGCATCTCAGGATAATGATCATAGACATATACCATGCCAGGGAAATAGTAGGTGCTTTATAAATATTTAATTTGCTGATTGAATTCTCTTGAAAGACAATTTGGATGTAATAAGGTTGATAATAGCTACCATTTTTATCCTTGGCAATTTACATACCTTATCTCATTTAATTCTCCAAAACATTCCATGGAGTGTTATTTTTTTCCATTTCATATGTGAGAAATAAGGATTGGTTTGTAAATTAAATTATTTGCTCAAAAGAGTTCATGAGTAATATATTGAGATAATGTAATTTACCCCAGATCCTCTCTGCCTGTCTCCAAAGCCAGTCCTCCTACCCTACCATGAAATTACCTCACCAGTTACTTTAACCCAACCTTTTCCATTACTCAGATGTGGAGAGAGAGAGGTGGAGGGATCAGAAGTGACTCCCTCAAAGTCATAAATCAGGTGGCCCTGAGCCCCTGGGCCCAGGCCTCCCCAGGTTTCCTGCCTCTCATGTGATCAAATTTGAAAAGGAAATTAGCAGAAAGTCTTATTCAGGGCAACAGAAAATGCTGAGCAAGAGGTAAAGCTAAGGGGTGAGAGCAGAGGGGCCATTCACTTGAAGAACTTGAGCTTTAAGTCCCCCGAATCCTGAAAAATGGAATAGGAAATTGTGCATGTGGGTCTTTCCCAGCAGCAACTGCAGGCAACGGTGTGGGTGTGTGTGTGTGTGTGTGTGTGTGTGTGTGTGTGTGTGTGTGTGTGTGTACCTGCACCTGTACACCTGTCTCTCTGTTTATAAGAGTCTGTCTGACCAGCTGATTTTCAGGAAGAAGGATTTGTCACTTTCACACATGCTTAAAGACATCTGTGGCCGCAGAGAGACCCTAGATTAGAACATTGGTTCTATGAGGCAGGGATGTCATCTGTTTCAGTTACTCCATTTCTCCACTGACCAGCACACATGGGAAGCTCCCAATAACTATTTGCTGAGTGAGTGAGTGACCTCGGGAACTAGTCTGGGAAGCAGGTAGCTTCTCACTCTTCAGCTGTCTCAACACCACCAGACCTTCCACATTGGCAATGTCACTCCCATCTCCATTCTGGCAATGGCAATCTTGGTTAACTGATGAAAAACATGGTTTGTTAGTTCGTTCGATTGTTCTGCAGTACTGGGAGTGGAATCCAAGGACTTCCATATGCTTTACCAATGAACTATATTCCCAGACCAAAAAACATGGTTTTTATAAACTGCTTTAAAAACATTCATTTTATCCCTGGAAAGGTAGTGCTCAAAATTAAAACAACCGGTTTTCTGAAGTTTAGCCCTTTACAGACACATGTCCAAAAGAGTTGGTTTAGATATTCTACTTCTCAGCACAAGAGACCTTCATTTACACGAGAACCTTGAAGCAGGGGAGAATCTGAGACTCCCAAGGCCTGAGAAGCATGTGTGCGTGTGTGAGAATTGTAACTTGCACACTAAAGGAACTAAGATTGTTTCCTGTACTACATTCTGGTTTGCTCACTGTATACCCACAAATAAATCCTCATTGAATATCATATTATAAATATGCTACATGTTGTTTACACTGAATAAAATTACAGAAGAAATTAGAAATGTAGTCACCATGGAAGTATAGTGATAAAAGTTTTCAAGTTCTGATACTTCACTGAGTTGTCAATAAAATTCCTAAAGACTGTAAACTCAAATACTTCATGATTTTACATAATCTTAACATCTGCTTACTAATACACAGGTGTTGATTTCAATAATAGTAGAAACTCTCTAGTTTTTCTCCATTCGAGTTTTTTTGAGAATACACCATGCCAGACACTGTTCCAGGCACTCAGGATATAGCATGTGGCTACAAAACTGTGGCCTCTTACAGGATTTATAGGTTAATTGGGAAAACAAATAATAAATAAATAGGTCAGTTCTGCTCAGAAGAAAATAAAGCAGACTGAAGGATAATAAGCAAATGAAACCCCATGGAACAGTGCATTGTAAAATGCTTAAGGATCATTCATTAGACAATGTTTGTAAATAACAAAAGTAAAATGGAAATCTTATTAACTGAACATAGCCACCATGAACTGTTCTCTGTAGGAAATAATCATTTGCAAGATGTAAGTCATTTTCCTACACAACTACTTTTGGCATTTTACAGGCATGAGCCTCAAATTTCTATACAAGATTGGTAAAAGAAATGAGGGGTTTATGTGCAATAGCTAAATACCATTACACCATGACATGAATGGCACATATTTTAACTTTTTTTTTTTAATTAAAGAAATATTGAACTGAGGCTCCTCCTACCTGGCATTACTAGAAAGGATCTAACGCCATCTTGTGGTAACTTGAATATTCATGTTTTAATTCATGAAAATTTATCTAAAGGCCAATAATAAGGATTTGAGAAAGGGAAGGTGCTCCAAGAGATCACCAGCAGGAACACCAACCTGGAAAGGCAGTAAACAGGTGGCCAGGTTTTTCTGAAAACCTTTTCAAGCACAGTGTGATATGTAATTCATTGAGCCAGATCAGAATCTATTCAATCGAAGATTCACTGAGCATCTAACTTTGTCCATGCAGGGTGCTCTGCATTAGATAGAGGCTGCCATGTACATAATCTCATTTAGTCCCCTTCCCCCCAACACCAAAAAAAAAAAAAACTTTTAATAAGTATTAAGACATGGAGTCTTTTTGTTACAAACCTAATGGTGTGAAGCCCCCAGACAAGCAGGATCTCACTGGGACTCTCCCTTTCCCATTCCACACTGCAGGCTCCTAAAAGCAAAGTGGTCTGTCTGATAACCTAGATTTCGGCCAAAAGCCCTTGTCTTCCTTGAACCTGGTTCAGCACATCACAATCTGCAGTGTGCATAAGAATTTCCCATAAAGCTACACACAATCATTAGGTATAAGATGTTTTATGGGTGATTTGAGGGATTTTTCAAGGTGCAGTTGACTTTATTTTTATTTTACTTATAATTTTTACTTTCTTTCCAAAACGAATAAGATAACTCCTTTCCCTTTCCCAAGATATAATTCTATTCAAAAATCACCATACATAGTATATGTAACAGTCTAGCAAAAGCAAAATGTAGATTTTCCTTGGTGGCCATACACTCCTGCTCTTATTTATTTATTACCTATTAAAAGGTCAGAGGCCAAACACTAAATGATGCAGCGGGAGGAGTATACATTAAAACCAACACAATTGGGAAAAATAAGAGGACAAAAAAAAATGAGTTCGTCTAATTATAGAAATATATTCCATACAACCGTGGATGAAGCTTTATGAAGAAATGGCATTTAATTTTCTTATTTGCTGAGGGTAAAATTCATAATTCAGAAAACCTACTCTCAAAAATAAGGAGTTATTAAAGTATCAACTTTCCAAAAAGCTCAGAAGTCAGTGCCTTCCTTTTGTAATATTGCCCCCCAACACACACACACACCAAAAGGGTCAATGACCTCAAAAGGAGTCATATGTACCAAATTTCAAATGGGAGAGTACGGTAGCAGGTGAGCTAACAGATCTCTGATTAGTCCTGCAAAGCAGGCCACGAGGACCTAAAATCAGTCTGCATATTAGCATATACACATTTGCTTTGTAAGCTTTAAGGGAATCTGCTACCCAGGCTGTTTCCAAACATGTATATGCAAAGGAATAAAACTGCTGAAAAGAGATTTGGTGTTTAGCCACAGAAAGAAACCACCATGGGCTGTGCCAAATCCCTTTTTGTGAGCTCCATGAAATACTCTATCTTGGAAGAAAAGCAAACCTGATTTTACATGAAGATCAAATGAGTCATTGATTAATCAAACCTCGGATGATCAAGGACTAAACATTTAAGTCAATAGATATTTTGATTAGCTGTTCATTGGTCTTTCATGTCAACATAATGATGAAGCAGAAAGAACAAAGGACAAGGAGCCCAGACATGTAGACCATGATGCCACCTCTGGTGAAGTGAGGGTGGTAAACCCCAGGCGCTCCTTGAAGGTCCTGCCCCAAACTAACTGCAGTTCTCAATGAAGGCCACCCAACATTGCAGCAGCCTCTCTTTCAAAAATGTCCCAAAAACCAGCAAATGGCATAGTGAAGTTTTTTGAAAGGATAGTTTATAATTGAAATATAGAGGAAAATTCTCTTATCTCAACTTTAAACAAATGCATAAACCAAAGGGGGCTTTACCATTGCATTATATCCCCAGATCTTATAATTTTTTTTTTTTTTTAATTTTGAGACAGGGTTTCACTAAATTGCCCAGACTGGGCTTAAACACAATCTTCCTTCCTCTGCCCCTCAGAAGCTGGGATTACAGTCAGAGGACACCATGCCCAGCTAACCCAAAGTTTTTAAACTTATAATCAAAAAGCTAGGTATGTGGTTCAGTGGTAGAACACCTGTGTAGCACGTGCAAGACCCTGGGTTCCATTCCCAGCAAAGCCAAAAAAGTAAAAATAAAAATGACAAAGTCACACAATAATTGACTGGCACTCTTCAAAAGCACCATGATCCAGAAAGACAAAGAAAAACTGAGGAACTGCCCACCACCAAGGACACTAAGACATTTCAATTAAATGCAATGCAGGATCCTGGACTAGATCCTAGACTAGAAAAAGGATATTAGTGGACAACTGGCAAA
This sequence comes from Urocitellus parryii, assembly GCF_045843805.1. Classification (NCBI taxonomy): domain Eukaryota; kingdom Metazoa; phylum Chordata; class Mammalia; order Rodentia; family Sciuridae; genus Urocitellus; species Urocitellus parryii. Next base: position 99,846,286 of record NC_135531.1, read on the forward strand.
ATTTGAATAGGTCTCTAAATTAGTTACTAGAATTTAAGCAATGATAACATCCTGGTTTTAAAATTAGGAGCTGGGAGTATAGCTTGGTGGTAGAACATATGCTTAGCATGCACAAGACCTAGCACCAAAACAATAAATAAAAAATAAAAATTTTGCTGTGGTTTGGGGAAGCTGAGAAAGGGAATAATTTGGTTTTGCAATGATTGTCAAATTGTTTCTACTTAAGAGGTTTAAAAATAAAACTAAATTTTTTTAAATATTTATTTTTTAGCTTTAGGTGGACACAATATCTTTATTTTATTTTTATGTGGTGCTGAGGATCAAACCCAGTGCCCCACGCATGCCAGACAAGCGCGCTACCACTTGAGCCATATCCCCAGCCCAAAACTAAAATTATTTAGACACACAATGTTGAAAAAAAGAATGAGTTTTAGTATCCAAGAGACCGAGTTAGAAGTGCATTCGTGAGAGTCTTGGGCAAACCGTCTTTGATCTGCCTTAGTTTCTTCATCATAAAACTAAAATAAACACCTATCTCAAAGCGTTGTTACAGGAATTAAAGGAAAGAAGCTCCTATAAAGTCTGACACCAGCACCAGGCTCATACTCAACAAACACAGCTGACTGTGGAACTAAAGAATGAATCAAGACATTGGTTTTTGCCTCAAGATCTACTGCAGGGCAGCATTAGGTTTATTTCTAGCAACTATCCACAATCCAAAAACATTTAAATGATTGAAAAATTATTCGAAGATAATGCTTTCAACTTCTCTAATACATGCTTTACCAATTCAGAATTTGAAGAAAATACAACAGCTCCCTAGTTCTTCCCTTTCACTCACATTGGGGAAAGCACTGTATTGGTGAAGAAAGGACTAGAGGGAATATTTACTCCTAAAGAAGGTAACAGACTGTTTCTAGATACTTTAAAAACTCTTATAAACTTAAATTCAAATATGAATCTTGCCCCTACACTACAGATCTGCAATATGGTCCCTGAGAAAGCATTTATCACAAAACTGAGTATATTCCTCTCCATCTCCTTTGACAATGAGCTCCTTGAGGACAAGACCATGTTTTATTTATCTTCACATCTCCCAGGGTCAAAACAGTGCAGACTTAGAATGCCAAATAAAAACCTAATGAATGTATAACTATTAATACTTTGATAATTAAAAATCTCCTTTCATACACTAAGCCACAGTTTCTACTAGGTAAGTTTCAAAACACACTTAAAAATTACTTAAATGGCGTTTTAAAAATAATTTACCATTCAAATGAGCATCTTTATTCATGCTTACTCCCCTTTGTTACTCCAAGTTAGTAAAGATTTGTACAGACTACTTCTCTCAATTTTTCATTTTCAGCTTCGTGGAAGGGGCTCAATAAATTATTACTATCCCCATCACTTATGAAGAACATTAAAAGCACTACTGTGGGGCTAGTAGTGCACGAGGCCCTGGGTTTATCCCCACCACACACACAAAAGTACCTACTGTGTGCCAACATTAAGTTAGTCATATTGTATGTAAGTATATGCATTGTCCAATTTAATTTCCCCAACAACTCCAGAAGATAGTTACTATTACTCCTATTTCGTTTTATTCTTGTTTGCAGTACTGTGGATTGAGCCCAGGGGTGCTTTAATCATTGAGCTACATCCCCAGCCCTTTTTATTTTGAGACAGGGGTCGCACAAAATTGAGGTTGGCCTCAAACTTGTGATCCTCCTGCCTCAGCCTCCCCAGTTGCTGGGATGAAAAGGGCACGCAATTGCACCCAGCCTATTACTCTTGTTTTGAAGGTGAGGAAACTGAGGAAGAGTAAAATGAACGGACCTGTCCATACTCACATGGCAGCTTTCCAACCTGTCAGACCCCCTTCCCCTCCCATCTGTGCCCTTCTCTTTCAAGTCAGGCTTTCTTTTCTAGGAGAACTGAGAATAGGAAGTAGAAGTAAAGAAAGTCCAGGACAGACGTGAAAAAAAAAAAAAAAGATAAATAGCCATTATGTTATGCTAAGCCTATGGTTTATCAGATCATTTATTTTGGAAATGTATGCTCACCCTAAATATTTCTGGCACTCTTGAGGGAGAAATTTTCCACACATGTAAGTGTCAGATTTGCAAGAGAGAAAAGATAAGATCAGAAATGGAAACATTATTAATTACCCAATCATCTTCCTACTCTAAATGGAAATAGCCAATCATAAATCCCTTTTATGAGCTTAGGGGGTAGTAAACACTCATGCCATTTCATTCAGCACATAGGCTCCCAACTGGAATTAATAACACCCAAGGTCATGTTTTGAAGCAAAGAGATTATTTTCCTCTGTCTGTTTTACTACAGTATTCAAGGTAAAGACATGTTTCTGAGCCTTCTTTGGGTACCTGGTATATATGCAAAGCAAATGACGAAAATCCCTGCCCAGGATAGCTTACACTCTTACAATGAGTCTTTTGCCTATAGCACACAGTCCACCTGAAAGGCTCTCTAATAAGAAAATCGTTGACCTGTCTGGCCTCCTGTAGGTATAAACAAGAAACAAGAAAATCCAGTCAATACAACGTCTCTCTAAGGTCCTTTTTAATGACTTCAAATTCCAGGTAAATGAAATATAAGAAGTTCCCTTTCTTCCAGCTCAGAAAAGGCAAGCCCATTCAAAAGGCCTATCCAGGCTTCCAGAGCAGTCAGATCTTGCACACTGCTACCTCCATCTATACAACGTGTTCTTTTTGTAGATGATTTTAAGTAAAAGGAAGGAAACAGCTGTGAGAGATGAGAGCTAGAAAGCTAAGAGTCAAAGAAAGAAACCAAAACACACTGTCAAGAGCACTGACATCCCAGTTCATGGAAAGTACAGTTTAGCATCTGATGAATAAACCATTGTGGGTTTCGTAGCATTCCTCCACGAAGAGTTCATTGAGAAACACTATGTTCCACGAACAAAGAGTATTGCATTGTTTGTTTTCAAAATATCTCTTATCTTTGAGATCCTGCAGCTAAAATTCTGCCTGTGGTATTCAACAGGCAGGTGTAAGAAGAGCAAGCATTCTTCAGGTCTTAAAATAGTACTGTATTATAACTTGGAAGGCAAGTCCTAACATACCAAAAGTCATAGATCAGTAGATTCTATTTAAACTAGAACTTCCTCAGTTCTAAAGTGGCTTCAAACATACCATTGTACAAAATCAGACTAAATGCTTCCCAGAGAACATCATATAACTGTTGCTTCCATCAGGTAGTTTCCTATGGGAGAAAAATACACACACACACACACACACACACACACACGCGTGCTAAAAAAAAAAAAAAGCATATTTTTCAAGAAAGACAATTCTTACTATTTGGGGCTTATAAAAAGCATATGTGGGGCCTCTCTCTCCCAGAGCTCTGACAAATAAACTTTCATGTGTTAAAAAAAAAAAAAGCATATATGTGTCAAGCTGTCAAGCTGTTACACTTTTCATCCTCAAAACCATCCTGGGAGGTAGATGGGGTAGAAGGCATTACCATTTTACAGATGAGAAAGCAGGACTGTTTTATTCAAGGTGTGTATGTTGTTTAATGAACAAGGTCTCCAGTCAAGCAGGCCACTGAGCACAAGCCACTGAGCACCTAGAGGAAGGAGGATGCTCTTCTAATTTGCATTCACAGCTCTGTTTACTTTCCATTGGCCCCTTCTTATTCTAAGAAGTTCATGGAGAAGACCCCTAAATGATGCCTTTCTTAATTTGTAGTATAGTGCCACTAATCTTTGAAAGCACTGTGAAAACTATTTCCCATAGCTATCCATCCCTCCAATGAACTGAACAATGTCTACTGACATCTAGTTCGTGGCTTCAAATAATATAAGGTGAACATTCTCAACACAAATTGATTTATTGACACCACAGAAAGTCACATAGCTCCTCCCAGGCAACCTCTGAAGGACTGTACCTTCCCAAATGTCCTCCGTGGTTCTTATTCACCATGCAGCCACTTTGCTGAGCATCATATAAGCAGCATAGCAGATTCTAACTGAATGTAATCACAGCAGTGACATCAGCTATACTACGTGACACATAAAAAAACCCACAGAACCAAGAGGATTAAAAACCTATCATAGCCAAGCATAGTAGTGCACACCTGTAATCCCAGCAACTCGGGAGGTTGAGGCAGGAGGATCGCAAGTTCCAGGCCAATCTCAATAACTTAACAAGACCCTGTCTCAAAATAAAAGAGACTGGGGATGTAGCTCAGTGATAGAGTGCTTACCTCACATGCAAGGCTCTGGGTTCCGTCCCTTGCATCAAAAAGAAAAGAAAAAAAAAAAAGCCTATCATAGGTTTAAGTCACTAAATTTTGGAGTGATTTGTTACAGAGCAATGAATAACTAGAAGACTCCATGTTCTCATCCTAACACACATCAAAGCTGTACCTTTATGTAAGGGACAACAGGTCCACCCAGTTGAGCAGACTGCACAAAAGGAGACCAAGATCAAGGTGATTGTGAAATATTTTATTAGGGCTGGGGATGTGGCTCAAGCGGTGGCGAGCTCGCCTGGAATGCATGCGGCCTGGGTTCGATCCTCAGCACCACATACAAACAAAGATGTTGTGTCCGCCGAGAACTAAAAAAATAAATAAATAAATATTAAAAAGTCTCTCTCTCTATTTAAAAAAAAAAAAAGAAAAGAAATATTTTATTACTTTAGTACTCTTCTGAGTGTTCAGAATGCACAAGGCAGCAGTGCCTGCCGGTTAGGGGCATGGGCTTTGGAGGCAGATGTGCTAGAAATCCTGGCCATCCTGCCTGCTGGCTGCAGGAACTTGAAAAAAAATTGCTTAAACTTCTCTGAACCTCAGTTTCTCCATACTGTGAAATGGAAGTCAGCTATAACAACTTCCTGAGGCTGGTGGGAGGAGTAAAGATGATAATATATGGAAAGGGTACACACATGTGTATACACGTATACACACACACACACACACACACACACACACACACACACAACTTGCCTAGAAAACTCCTATTTAGGCCTCAGCCATCATCTCACAAATGCCACTTCCCTACAGAAGCCTCCCTAAAGACCACCTTCTGAGACTTTAGCCGGCCTCCTGCCATACTCAGTCACAACACCATGTGTTTTCCTTGTGTCATCATTAATTGGAGTTATAGTTCACTTCATCATTTAATAATGGTGGTCTCATCCACTACAGATCATCAGCTTCATAAGAAGGTAGCCTGCCTGTTGTCCTCCTATGGTGTTCTAGGACCTGGCAGAGCAGGCACACAGCAGTATCTAAAATACCTATTGAATGAAAGAAAAACATTTTCCTGAGTACTCTATGAATAAGAGTGTGGCACTGCAATATGCGCTTCTGCAGGAGTGAGTTCTGGCCAGAAAGGGCTTAGTCTAATTGGAGAATAAGACACCACCGGGATCCGAGCCTGTAGATGGTCAGTACCTCTTGAGTCTTGAGGAGCAAGAGATAACTTCTCTGTGACAACAACCCAGAAGAGTTTTGCAAAGGAGTGGTGGTGCTTCAGTTTGGATCTCAAAATGTTCCCCAGAGGCCCATTTATTAAAGGCTTGGTTCCCAGGGTGGTGCTCTTGGGAGATGGTGGAGCTTTGGAAGGTTGGGCCTTGTGGAAGTGCCTTAGGTCATTGGGGTTAAGCCCTTGAAGGGGGTTATGGGACATCAGTTCCCTCCGTAATCTCTTCTTTGCTCCCTGGCTCAGAACAGTTTTGCTCCACCATGTACTCCTGCCAGGATGTGCTGTCTTTATCACAAGCCCAAGCAATAGTATCAATTAATTGAGCATGAACTGGAACCTCCAAAAACATGAGCTACAACAAACCTTTTCTCATTGCAAGTTATTTCTCTCAGGTATTTCATTATTTTGATGAAAATCTGGCTAACACAAGTGGCCTTAGAGAATCCATATTCTAAAGTGCTCATCCTAACAAACAGGGGAGAGCTTTTTGGCTACACCTTTTTTAAGCCTAAATGCCTGGCCTAAAGCAAAGTCTACATAAGAACATAATTTATTCTTTCATTCATTTATTCATTTATCAGATTTCTACTGAATACCTAATGGAATCAATAAACAATACCAACATGCAGACATTCCCTCTAAAAAAGGCCTCAGAAGCAACACCATGCTAACCAGCATTCTAACCCTCAGTAACCTGGGTCCCCAACTATGTTACCTGCAATAGAGGCCAAGCCCTATCACTTAAAGAAATGACCTTCATCTCTCCCAGCATTGCCCTGAGCTTTGCTTCCAGGTTGTACATGATTTCACTATCCAGGGCTACTGCCCAAGGCAAACAGCAATTTTTTTAAATCTTGCTTAAGATTATGAAAGCTGAAAGGGAACTTAAAAGATCATCTGGTACAAACACCCTCATTTTGCGGATACTAAGTCCTGGGGAGAAGACCCCTGGCCAAAGTCACCAGAAAACTAACTAAAGATAGAACCAGACTGTAGTCCACTCCAAGGCTGGGATACAAGAGGGCCTGATATGTTTTGATAAGGTTCTCAATTTCAAGAGTATAAACAACAGTAATATTTTGGCCAGGAGCAGTGGCGCAACGCCTGTAATTCCAGCGGCTCAGGAGGCTGAGGCAGGAGGATCACTAGTTCAAAGCTAACCTCAGCAGAAGTGAGGCACTAAGCAACTCAGTGAGACCCTGGCTCTAAATAAAATACAAAATAGGGCTGGGGATGTGGCTCAGTGGCCGAGTGTCCCTGAATTCAATCCCCAGTTCCCACCCCCTCCAAAAAAAAAAGTAATATTTTGGAGCCCTTACTAATAATCAGTCGCTGTGATAATCATTTCACATGAAATATCTTGTCTGGATTCTCACAACCACTCTGTGCAAATGTAAAAACCATTTTACATTTGCCCCATTTTACTGATTACAAAACTAAGGCTGGGAGAGGGTAAGGGATAAGCTCAAAGTCCCACAGCTGTTAAAAGAGAAAGTGTTGAGGTAGTAGAATGAATACTAAGTAAATAAGGACATTGGCTTCAACAGCCTCCTTTAAGGGGTTAGCTTTTAAGGGGTTAGTGATGAACTAGAAAGATCCACAAGTCAGTCGATGAAGTGAAGCTCTGCCCAAGGCTGCTCCCTTCAGCTGGGAGGGGTGTGGACGTGATGCCCTGCACGGTGTCTCTGCTCTCATCCGAGCCCGGGAGTCTTCGAGGAAACCCGCCCCCCTCTCTCTCCCCGTACGTCCCAGAAGCAACACTCGCGGTGGAGGGAGAGGTGGTTCGGTCGCGGGTCGGATTCCCGCGGGGGCAGAGGACCCCTGAGCGAGCGCAGCTGGCAGCGGCGCACCAGAGCGCCAGCTGCAGGGACCGGGCGGGAGAACGCGAGCCCCGGGCCGGGACAGAGGGGGCTGGTACCTTTCGGAGGAAGCTGGCGACCACCTGCTCGAAGGGGTACTTGTACACCTGGTGCACGTCCACCGTGATCCCCATCCCCGCCACGGACCACACCTCCGCCAGCGCACAGCAGCCGGAGCTCTGCCTGGGCCACAGGCACCCACGCCCAGGCGACCAGGGGCGTGGACTTTCCTCTGCCTTTTCAAACTTTGCAAACTTTATTGTCCATTCAGAGAAACAGACAGTAGGTCACGCCCATGTCCCCTTCCGCCAACGTCCTAAGTAGATGGCAGGCGACGGGGGGCGCGCCCAGGAACCGAAAGCCACGGGAGCGCGCCCGGGCACCCAGGGACGCATGATCTCAGCCCTTAAGGCCCAGGGCAGTACCGGGGCTCTCGGGCCACGCGAGCCACCACACCACACCACACCCTGGAAGCCTTGGACTTTAAGATTGTGCTTTTATATTATCACCGTCTGGAGTCTCAGGACAAACCTAAACTGCTGTTGACAACACTTAAAAAATAATAAGAAGAAATATATAAACTACCTTCCCTTAAACTTTAAGGGTGATCATAAAACCTTCCTCGATGTTGCTGAGTCTGATGGGCCAAGACCGGCAATTGCATTGCTCGCACGACCTACCTGCCAGTTGCCTAAGGCTCGAGGTTTGGCTTCGTGTACCGTAAAATTGCCCAAATCTCCTAGGAGTGTCGAGGAAATAACCTGGCTTGTGTAAGCAACACTGCAGGGAAGTTCCTTTGCTCACTAAAGGTGAAATACCCTGGAGCAAGAAATAAAGGGATATAAAAAGAATTTCGAGAATTCTGTACTCCGAGGAACATCTGTTATTAGAATGAGCAAGTTGGTCCATTTATTCAGTAAGTTCTTCAACGTATTTCTGAGCACCTACTATGTACCAGGCATTGTGATCAACACTGTACACTCAGCAGTGACTTAAATACAATCCCTGCTACCGCGGAGAAGGAATATGTAAGATGATTTAACACGCAGTTGAGATAGAAAACTAAAGAGGGTGGTGATAGGGCAGAGGACATGATTTGTGGTGGGTGGAACACGGAAGGTCTCTGAGGTGGAGACTTACTTCTACATTTGCCCTTGCCATAGATACTCATATTAGTCTGAGGAAACCCTAGCTTTGAGTAAGTTTCCTTCTAATGCTCACCCAAGCAAAACAAAAGAGCTGCAGCTCACCCACACCTCATGGGACAAGACCTCTTTAAATTCATAATCACAGACCTCGTTAAATTCGTAATAACTAACCTCAAGGGGCCTCTTAATGGTGCTAAACCAAGCTGTACTAAAATACTAAACTTCTCTAATCTGCTTACTCCCCCACCTTCCTCCCACCTCAGACCTCCCCCTCACTAACTTGTCATGGAAATTCTCTGCCTTCTTATTCCTGTAGGTGAACTATAGGCACTTAGAGTAGGGACAGTCTCTCAACTTGTCCACCTTACCCAGGGGGAGTCTGACAAATGCTTCACCAACAGCTCTCCTTTAAAAATCAAGACAAGCCATTCCAGGAGTGGTGGCACATGCCTGGAATCCTGGCCACTCAGGATGCTGAAGCAGGAGGATCTCAAGTTCAAGGCCAGCCCCTGCACAACTTGGGACCCTATGTCTAAACAAATAAATAGGTTTAGGGAGGTAGTTTGGTGGGAGATCACTGGCCTAGCATGTACTAGGTCCTGGGTTCAATCTCAGTAATGGGGTGGGGGTGGGGGAGGCTGATTTCTGAGGATTACCAATTATTGTGGTATAAATACTCCTATTATGTTTGAAGTTACCAACACAGTGTCACTATGGGGTTGGAAAGAGAAGTGCAGAGCATGTAACAAGGGTTCACTTGATGCTTTGACTATATTGCTTGTTGCTTTGAAACTTACATTTTTTTTCTTTTTTCCCAATCTTTTGTTCCCTCAACTTTTCCCTAATCTTCTTTTCCCTAACCTTCTCCTCCCTGATCTTCTTTTCCCTGATCTTCTCCTTTCTGATCTCTCCTCCCTAATCTCATTGTCTCTGAATCACCTCTATAAAATCCCCCTGTTCCTGAGGATGGGCAGAATCACAGACTTTGGGACAGGAGTCCCCTGTGTTTCTCCTTTGAAAACAAGGCAATAAACTTTCTTTTTCCTTTTTCTCAAGATCTTGTCTTCATTATTAGATTGACATCAAGGACAAGGACTGAGTTTTCAGTTACAAGCACTCCATTATATAGTATTTCCACCATCCACATATGATAGACATAAAGAACCACAAGAATGTAGATAATGGGAAAATATAGTAATATAATTAGGAAGGGATGAGTTTTTAAATACAATCATTAATTCTAAATTTATATAATTTAATGTTTAATTATAGCTGTGATTAACCAGCTCTAAAACATCACTGAATGTTCCCATCCTTTCTTGCTCATGGGTATCTCCCTAGCATTATACCCCTTTTCCTGTCTCATTAGCATTTGCCTCCAGCTACTAGCATTTCAACCAGCACACAAGTAAACTGTGATTTCTTCCATCTTAAAAAAAAAAAAAAAATTGCCAGGCATGGTGGTACATGCCTGTAATCCCAGTGACTCAGGAGGCTGAGGCAGGAGAATCACAAGTTTAAAGCCATCCTCAGCAACTTAGTGAAGCCTAAACAACTTAGACTCTTATCTCAAAATAAAAAATAAAAAAAGGCTGGCACATGACTCAGTGGTTAAGTACCCCTGGGTTCAATCCTCCCCCCCCCCAAAAAAAAAACACCCCATCTTCCTCTAGTTGTATCCCAAGTCTCTGTTCCACATTTGCTCCTCACAAGAGTGGCCTATCATCTCCTGAACCCATTTCAAACAGTTTTGGTCCCCTCCACTCCACTGAAACTACTGTTCTCAAGGTCACCAATGACCAATTGCTAGATATAATAATTTTTAATCCTCACCTACAGTGTGGTGGAGGGTCAGGTGCCAAAGTTCCTGTGTGCACTGAATATATGTATAAAGCAATTCCACCATATCACCAACCCGTCCTCACAGGAAAACAAAAAGCAGTCTCCTTGGGAGACCTCACAAGGACACAAAGGAGAAATCATTTGCTTGCAGGAGTTTAGAGTATTGTTGGGGCTCAGAATAATTCAACTTTATGGCCCTTTTTGACATACTGGGTTTTTTGTTTTTTTTTTTGGTTTTGTTTTGCTTAGTTTTTTTTGTTGTTGGTGGTGGTGGTGGTTTTTTTTTTTTTTTTTTTTGTGTGTGTGTGTGTGTGTGTGTGTTTGTACTGGGGGTTTAACCCAGAGGCACTTTACTACTGAGCTACATTCCCAGTCTTTTTTGAGACAGGATCTCATTAATTTGCTGAAGCTAACCTCAAACTTGTGATTCTCCTGACTCTGTCTCTCAAGTCACTGGAATTATAGGTGTACACCACCATGCCCAATCATACTGATCAATTTATTGGTTTATTTATTTATTTATTTAGGTACTAGAGATTGAACCCAGGGATTCTTAATCACTTAGCCACATTCCCAGCCCTGTGTATTTTTTATTTGAGAAGTGTCTTTCTAGGTTGCTTAGGGTCCCACTAAATTGCAGAGGATGGCCTCAAATTTGCAATCCTGCTCCCTCAGTCCAGAGGCAGTGGGATTACAGCCATATGTCACCACACCAGGCCTGAACAATTTAACCTAAAGAAAGTTAAATGGCCTAAGAGCAGGCTCAGAATCAATCTTGTATTGCTTCTTTTCCCACAGGGCAAGGAGAGGTTTGCAGCAAAGTTCCCTTATCTATCTCAAGTTTGGACCCACCAAAGAAGAAAAGCTCTGTGAAATTTCATCATCTTCACTCACAATAGCAGAAGGAAGGCTGAAGTCTGTAAGTCTGTCAGCACCCCTGAGTAGACAGTTTTTTCTTTTTTGTAGTTCTGAGTTGAACAGATTTGTCACACAATGTCTTCTATTTTAGCCCCATTTAATATTCAAAAGAATTATTTACAATCCATTAGCTGTACTGTGGGCCCACAGGACCTTGACTCAAGCCACTATATGTTTCTCCTAACCCATTGATTCTCCTGAAAATCGTTTACTGTTCTCCTAAAAACTGTCTGCTTTACCATTCTCCCCGTACCCTATGGAAAAGTGGTATATAAGTTTCTTAAACATGTTGGGCTAGCAGGTAATCACACACCTGCAATTTCCCCTTTTGCACAATGATTAGTCTGTATGTCTTTCCTCCCTTTAATCTTCCTATTGTCCTCTCATTTGGGCAAACCTTCAGAAGACAGAGGGGAATTTTCTTTCTTGCCTACAGAATCTTACAACTGCCCCTGTTACTAGAAAGTAGCTGAAAGTCAGGCCCAGGGATGGGGTCTCCACTCCACTCTGACCATCAATTTCTTCCAGAATGTGTCCTTGGGGCATCTGCTCACCAACTTCTGATTAAGTCACCACAAAAGGCCAAGGTTGTGTCCTGATAGGTTAAGGGACCCAACACTTGTTGGCACTACTTGGAGCTGGTTGGTTGAGTGACTTGTCTAAGAACAGATGCCATCTGCCCTTTCCAAGGACAACAGGGCACTCTAAAGAAAAAATAAATACTTGCCAGGCTTAACAACAAAGGCCAGTGATCTTGTGGCTCAGAATCATAGCCAGTTTGTACAATGATAATCTTGCTCTCTGTGTATATCTCCTGAGGGAGAGAAAAAGGGCCATGGAACCAGTTGCCTTTACCGCGCAATTGGGTGGTTTAACCGGTCAGAGACTTGAATTTAGAAATTTGCTGGCCAACTTTAGAAGCTCATGACTGTATTTGGTCTTCAAGATACAAAATATCTTGGAAGAGATATCTTGGAAGAAATTTCTTAAGGCACCAAATATCTTTTGTATCATCAAAGTGAGGTACAATGATTTCAACACAGTGGACATCCAGTACATTTTAGTTCAATGAATGAAAGATTGATCCTTGTAAGTACTGGGAGGTTTAAGTGGACAGGGAACATGAGTCCCTGTCCTTTTTCTCTCCTCTATATGTTTTTCTCCCTTTCTGGGTGAGTCGATTGCCCTCTTTTGACCATCCTGACCATCTCTCTATCATTGATTCTTTCTATCCAGTCTTATAACTGTTGGTATATGTAAACTCTCCACTGGACTGTGAGATTCTCAAGACTGGGAGGAACTGGGTGTTAGTCACTCTAATCTATTCAGTACTTAGGATAATACCTAGCACATAGTACACATTATGAATGTAGTTAAATATACTTATGAGTGTAGTTAACATAGGGAATGACCTCAAACAAGTCCCTTCCTGCCCCCACACCCTAGTTTCTCCATCAACAAAATGACTGACTGGGCCAGGATCATCTCTAAACTCCCTTCTAAAAACTTGAGATATCAGACATTGGCTAAAACTCAGGCCAGGGCAAGTCACAGGGATATAGTTATTGGAACCAGGGCACAACATAGGAATTTACAGGAAGAACAAAGCAAAATCAGCAAATTTTAATGAAGATGAGTAAGGCTCATGGTGTCCTTGAATCTGACTTCTCTTCCCCCACTAAAGGAAGAAACTGATATTAGATTTTCTTTTACTTTTGTGTATTTTATTATTTTTTCATAAATAATAAAATTTTATTTTTTGTTACTGTAGCTCTGCAGTATATTTAAGATCTGATATGGTGATGTCTCCTGCTTCTCTTTTCTTGCTGAGGATTACTTTGGCTATCCTGGGTCTCTTGTTTTTCCAAATGAATTTCATGACTGCTCTTTCTACATCTTCAAGTAAACATTGTATTTTTTATTTTTTTTAATTTGTTCTTTTTAGTTATACATGATAGTAGAATGTATTTTTGGAAAATTATACATATATAGAGTATAACTTATTCTAACGAGGATCTGTTCTTATGGTTGTACATGATGTGGAGATTCTCTGGTCATGTATTCAAATACAAGGCTAGGAAGGTTATGTTCAGCTAATTCTGCTGTTCTTCCTATTCCCCTCCACCTTCCTTCCCTTCCCCCACCCTGCTTTGTCTAATCCAGTGGACTAGTCTACTCTTCCCCTCCCCACCCTCTCTTGTTCTGGGTTAGCATCCCACATCAGAGAGAACATTTGGCCTTTGGTTTTTTCAGATTGGCTTATTTCACTTAGCCTGATATCCTCCAGTTCCATCAACTTACCAGCAAATGCCATTATTTCATTCTTCTTAATGGTTGAGTAATATTCTATTGTGTATATATACCACATTTTATTTATTCATTCATCTGTTGAAGGACACCTAGGTTGTTTCCATAGCTTGGCTATTGTGGGTTGAGCTTCTATAAACATGGATGTGGCTGCATCACTGTAGTATGCTCTTTCTAAGTCTGTTGGGTATATAACAAGGAGTGGGATAACTGGGTCAAATCGTGGTTCCATTCCAACTTTTCTGAGGAATCTCCATACTGCTTTCCATAGTGGTTGCAACAATTTATGAATCCGACCAACAATATATGAGAGTACCTTTCTCCCCACTTCCTCGCCAACATTTATTATTACTTGTATTCTTTATAATTGCCATTCTGACTGGAGTGAGATGGAATCTCAGTGTAGTTTCAATTTGCACTTCCCTAATTGCTTTAGATGTTGAACATTTTTTTAATATATGTTTTGACCATTCCTATATCTTCTGTGAAGTACTCGTTCAGTTCCTTTGCTCATTTATTGATTGAGTGTATTGGTTTTTTTGGTGTTAAGTTTTTTAAGTTCTTTGAATGTCCTGGAGATTAATGCTCTGTCTGAGGTGCAGGTGACCTTCCCATTCTCCATGTTCTTGATTGTTTCCTTGGCTGTGAAGAAGCTTCTCAGTTTGATACCATTCCATCTATTCTTGATTTTACTTCTTGTGCTTTAGGAGTCTTGTTGACGAAGTCAGTTCCTAAGCCAGCATGATGGAGAGTTGGGACTACTTTTTCTTCTAGTAGACATAGGGTCTCTGGTCTAATGCCTAGGTCCTTGATCCACTTTGAGTTGAGTTTTGTGCAGGGTGAGAGAGAGTGGTCTAATTTCATTTTTTTTCACATATGGATTCCAGTTTGCCCAGCACCATTTGTTGAGGAAGCTACCTTTTTTACAATGTATATTCATGGCGTCTTTTTCTAATATGAGATTACTATATTTATGTGGGTTTGTCTCTGTGTCTTCTATTCTGTACCATTGGTCTTCACGTATGTTTTGGGTGCCAGTATCATGCTGTTTTTGTTACTGTAGCTCTGCAGTATATTTAAGATCTGGTATGGTGATGCCTCCTGCTTCTCTTGTCTTACTGAAGATTACTTTGGCTATCCTGGGCCTCTTGTTTTTCCAAATAAATTTCATGACTGCTCTTTCTATTTCTATGAAGAATGTCATTGGAACATTAATAAGAATTGCATTAAATCTGTACAACACTTTTGGTAGTATGGGCCATTTTGATAATATTAATTCTACCTATCCAAGAACATAGGAGATCTTTCCATTGTCTGAGGTCTTCTTCAATTTCTCTCTTTAGTGTTCTGAAGTTTTCATTATAGATAGTTTTCACCTCTTTTATTAGATTGATTCCCAAGGGTTTTGTTGTTATTGTTGTTGTTGTTTAGGCTACTGTAAAGAGGATAGTTTTCCTGATTTCTCTTTCACCTGATACATTATTGGTGTAAGGAATGTGATTGATTTATTGGTGTTGATTTCATACCTTGCTACTTTGCTGAATTCATTTATGACTTTAGAACCTTTCTAGTAGAACTTTTTGAGTCTTCTAAATATAGAACCATGTCGTTTGCAAATAGGGATAGTTTGAGCTCTTCCTATTTGTATCCCTTTGATTTCTTTCTTCTGTCTAATTGCTTTGGCTACGATTTCAAGGACTGTTTTGATTAGAAGAGGTGAAAGGGGGGCCATTCCTTTCTTGTTTCAGTTTTTAGAGGGAATTCTTTCAATTTTTCTCCATTTAGAATGATGTTGGCCTTGGGTTTAGTGTATATAGCTTTTATAGTATTGAGGTATGTTACTACTATCACTAGTTTTTCTAGTGTTTTGAGCATGAATGGATGCTGAATTTTGTCAAGTGCTTTTTCTTTAGAGATAACATACTGAGATAATCATGTGATTCTTTAAGTCTATTGATGTGATGAATGATGTTTATCAATTTCTATATTTTGAACCAAACTTGCATCTCTAGAATGAACCCCATTGATCATGGTGTACTCTCTATTTGCTATGTTTTTGTATGCATTTTTGTCAGCATTTTATTGAGAATTTTTGCATCTATGCTCATCAGGGATATTAGTCTGAGGTTTCTTTCCTTGATGTCTCTTTGGTTTTGGTATCAGGGTGATACTAGCTTCATAAAATGCATTTGGAAGGATTCCCTCCTTTGCTATTTCATGGAATACTTTGAGGAGTGTTGGTGTAAGTTCTTCTTTGAAGTTCTGATAGAACTTGGCTGAGAATCCATCTGGTCCTGTTGGTAGGCTTCTGATGACATCTTCAAAGAAATTGGTAAGAGAGACTTAAAGGAATTTCAAGAGCTTCATTAGAGCAGAAAGGCACTATTTCATGACAAGAAACCAGCAGATAATTGGATCATCCAACAAGTCATAGAGACCTAAGAAGGCCCATTGAAGTCCAATGCCTAGCAAAATAAATATGTAAAATACCAAACATGGTAAATAAGTATGGGTGCTGAGGAGGAAAAATAAAGTAGGAATAAGTGACAGGGGAGAGGCATTGTGTTAAAATTTTAGAAAAGAGCCAAGGAAGAGCTCCCTCTCAGGTGACACTGAAATCGAAAATTTGAAAGAAGAAAGAGAGCAAGTCATGCTCATACCTGAGAATGATCACTCTGGGCAGAGAGAATGGCGAGTTAAAAAGCCCTGAGACAGACATTCCCCTGCTGTTTGAAAACTTGAAGAACCGAGCATGGTGGTGCATACTTATAATCCCAGTGACCCAGGAGGTTAAGTCAGGGGGATCATAAGTTCAAGGCCAGCCTCAGCAACTTAGTGAGACCATGTCTCAAAATAAAAGACAAAAAGAACTAGGGATGTAACTCAGTGGTAATGTGCCCTGGGTTCTATCCCCAATACCAAGAATAAATAAAATAAAAAAGAAAACCAAAGACACCAGTGTGACTAGAATAAAGTCCTGGGAAATAATGTCAGAAAACAAGGAACTAGATCACATAGGGTCTTCTAGTTGGCTTTATCTGTGTGAGATGAAACTGTAGAGAGTTTTGAGCAGGGAAGTTCAAATTTCTCTCTGAAGGCTTGAATTGAGTCTTCTGAAATGAACTGACAATAGATCAACAAGAAAAAAGGACTTAAATTTTATAAACATGCCTAAACATGGGAACCATAGGAAATATGAATGAAACTCAAAGTTCTACAGAGTTGAAACTCTGTAGAAAAAAAAATAGGAAAAAAAATAGGGGCTTGAATCTTCTGCAGGGATATGGCAACAGATTATGGGAGAATGAGGGGAAGAAAGGCACTGAAACAAAAATTGTGTTAATGTGAAGATCAAGTCTCCCCAGGAATTTGGGGGAACTGCCCTCTGAAGAAAAGTCTGTCTGGGTGTGGGTGATGATTTTTGGTTTCCGCTCTGGTTAATCTTTCCTGATTATTTAACAAAACTTCTAGGCCAGGCATGTTGGTGCACACCTATGAACTCAGCAACTTGGAAGGCTGAGGCAAGAGGTTGCAAGTCCAAGGCCAGCCTCAGCAACTTAGTGAAACCCTATCTCAAAATTTAAAAATCAAAAGGGCTAAGGGTATAGCTCAGTGATAGAGCACCCTGGGTTCAGTCACCAGTACTACAAAGAGAAAAAAATAAAGAGATATCCTAATGACCTCAACTGTTATAGGTTAAATGTGTCACTCCAAAGTCATCATGATAAGGACCCCCAGTGCCTCAGGATATAACTTTTTTATCTATTTGCTTTTAATGCTGGGATTAAACCTAGTATCTCACACACATGCTAAACACACCATCTACCACTGAGCTATACCCCCACACTGGCATAACTACAGTCAGAGGCAGGACCTTTGAAAAAGTGATTAAGGTAAAATGAGGTTGTCAGTGTGGTTCTTAATCCAGTAGGATTGGAGCCACTAGAAGAAGAGATGAACATGGAGACATGCACAGAGGAGAGGCCTTTGTGAAGACAGAGGGTGAAGACAACCATCTACAAGCCAAAGAGAAGTCAACCCCGCTGACACCTATATCTCAGACTCAGGGCCTCAGGAACTTTGAGGAAATAAATTTCTGTTGTTCACTCTGCCCAGTCTATGGTACTTTGTTATGACAACCCTAACAAACCAATACATCCTCTTAACTCAGCCATCTGCTAATACTTTCTTTTCCAAGGAGATTACATTCATGGGCTATGCGTTAGGATTCGGGGACACAATTTAACTCATAATACCAGACCTAAATAAGCACAGGCGAAAGATGAAGAGAAACCCTGGTGACACTGGATCTCCAGTTTCATCCCATGAATTCCCTCAGTTCCCCAGTTTCTTGCCCCTGTTTGGATCCTCTGAGCTTCATCAAGACCCTTCCTATAAATCTCCTTTGGTGCTTAAATTAATTTGAGATGAGTTTTCTATCATTTTGAACTGAGACTCCTACCTAATAAAATATAGAAGAAAACAATTTAGACGCTGTGAATTTATATGGCAAAAAAAAAAAGAAAAGAAAAAGACCTCTTCTTGCCCAGTCTTTTTCCATCTCTAAATCAGTCCAGCTCCTGAGACCTTTGAAAATCCAGCTGCCTTTCACATGTTCACGTTCAACTCCTTTGTTTTCATTCACCTTGCTTGTTTAAAAATCCAACGAGGAATTTATTCCTTTTGTTTGTTTGGTAAAATTGCATTTTTTAAGGCCAATTCACCTCACACTGTAAGTACAAAAGGAGAAATTTTCTTTGAAATAGCAGTAGCAATTAATGGTATGCATTTTGAAAAGCATCTATTTAAGATGCCTCCTGTCTGGGAAGACCGATTTTAAAAGACTGATCTCATACCAGACTGACAAGACCAGAAATGACTGAAAGGCACTTATGGTCATACTATAGATAATAATAATGATGAAACCAAAAGCATACAGAGAGAATTTCAAAGGAAGTATAACGTAGAAAGCTGAGAGACAACATATGAAGACTAACATGAATACAACTTTTTCTTGTACTGGGGATTAAATTCAGGACCTCGAACATGCGAAGCCTATGCTCTGCTGATGAACTACATCCCCAGCCCCTTAATGTTATTTTGGTGGTGGTGGGGGGAATGGGGATTGGGAATGGGCACTCTACCAATAAGCCACATCTCCAGTCCTATTTTGTATTTTATTTAGAGACAGGGTCTCACTGAGTTGCTTAGTGCTCATTTTTGCTGAGGCTGGTTTGAACTCATGATCCTCCTGCCTCACCCCCTCCCTGTAAACTGGAGGTATGAATTTATATGATCTGGCTTCTTAAGGTAATTTTGACAAGTCCTTTCTTTCTTCTTTTTTTGCTTTTTGTTTTGTGGTCTTGGGGATCAAACCCAGGATGTTCACACATGTTAGGCAAGTGCTCTGCCCCTGAGCCATATCTCTAGCAGACCACAGATCTTCCTAAGGAAAGAAGGTGTTAGAACAGGATGCACAAGAAAAGACCACTAACTCCAATTAAAGTCAAATTAAAGCAAGCTTATTATTTCTACCAGCCAGACTGCCTCTCCCACCAAAAACTGCGGGAACAAGACAGTCCTGCAGATTTCTTGCAGCCCAGCTTTATAGCCCAGAAGGTTACACAAAGGGAGTTACAAATAACAGAACTCTGACAAGCATAACACAAATGCTAGTTTACATGTTTGCTGGCCCCAACATCAGAATTTATGAAGGTCATTAGAGCCTCAGAGAGGGTCGTTATCTGGCCAGGGAAGGCCAAGATTTATGAGACCTCACTAAAGTTTCAGAGAGGGCTGCTCTCTGGTCAGAGAGCTGGGCATGGGTAAGTTCAAGGCACAGGCAGGCATTCCAAGCAGGTCCAGAATTTGCAGTAATTTATAGTAAAGCTGAAATTAGCTTTTCATGGCTTTGGGGCGAGATGGCTCCCAATTTTAAGAGAAAATTAGGCTGGGTCTATCAAAGTTATGAACAGTAAGGTCTTGGAAAGCGAAATGGTGGGCAGGAGAAGAGGACAGAGGAGAAGAGGCAAAGGAGGCAACCATGAGGGACCCAAGGGCAAAGGAAGCGTAAACTCAGGTATTTTGTAACAATAACTCTGGTTAGTTACTCCCCACCCCCCACTCCCACCCAAAGGACTGTTTGAGGGGATTGACTGGAACAGAAATGTTACCCATCCATCAAGTTCCAATCAAGAATGACAACTATGAGAAATAAATCTGTTCCCAAATCTAGGTGCTTTCCAAAGGGCTTTACACACGTGTTCAATCTTCTCAATGATCCCAAGAGGTGAGCATCTTAGATTGGGTAGCATGGAAATAGACGATGAGACAAAGATTTACATATAGGGATGCTGGGGGGTGCCTTGGGAAAACACTTCCTTCATGAGGAAGTAAAGAGTGCAGAATTGGGCAGAAAGATAATATACCCCCAAATCTGGTTCCATCTGAGGCCTCAGCTGATCTTACAGGAAGCTCTGGAGCTGAATGACCACTATTGCAGCATGGGGGCTGGGTGGATGAGCCCAGCTTTTTTTTTTTTTTTTTTTTTTTTTTTTTTTTTTGCATTGGAGGACAAGTCTCAGTAAGAAGCACAGCTTTGAGGTGGGTGAGGATCTCAGGCCCTGAAGAGGAGACATGGGTAGAGCACTACCACGTTCTTACCATTATTATCCACAGTTTACAGATGAGTGGCCTGAAGTATGGAGAAGGTAATGAACTCCTGCAAAAGGAGCAGAATCTGTTTCCCCAAATTTTTGTTTGCAAAGATGAAATAGAATCGGTGCAAAGTGAATATAAGAAAACTGGAATGATTGGAAATCAGGACATACAAGTTAAAGGCACTGATGTTTCTAAAGAGAGGATAAGCCATTCAAAAGAAATGTTGGTGACTTGTGAAATCATGGGAAAAGAAAATTCAAATAACAAACATTGATATTGGAGAAATTACCCCTAGAAACAGAAGATTCATGTCATGACTGAATGAATAATTCTTTCCCTAGTGGAAAATGAAAATTCTGTTCCTAAAATGGTCATATTGGAATTAACTTCAGGCAACTGCTTATTCCCATTTGGGTCAGTTCATCAAGCAAGATGATCTTATCAAAAGAACAGTTTGTTTGCTTCTTTGTTTTGGAACTGGGATTTGAACCCAGGTGCAATTAACCACTGAGCTAAATCCTGAGCCCTTTTCATTTTGAGACAGGGTCTTTCTAAGTTACTTAGAGCCTCTCTAAGTTTCTGAGGTGGGCCTCAAACTTGTGATCCTCCTGCCTTAGCCTCCTGAGTCACTGGGATAACAGATGTGCACCACTACACCCAACTGCCAAAGTCCATTTCTAATTGACATGGTGCTGATGGCTCAGACTAAAACGGCTCCTGACTTTGCTTTAGTTTCCCAATAGCTTGAGTGACTATTGTATGTGATATCATGCATTGATGGTAGGAACTTGCCTACCCTGAACCTATCCCTAATATGGACCCTCCCTTGGTTATAGGTAAGACAAAACAGATGCTGTGCCTGAAAGTTGGAGGGCTAATTCCAGGAACATAGCAAATTTTCCTGTCACATGCACCCTAATATTATCCTGACATGTGACCAGGCAGGACAGATTTGCTAATCTTTACTGTAGTTATTTCCACCCTGTTACATCTGGTGACCAGGAGGCGAGGCAGCCTGTGGTTTCTACATGAAGTAACATTGTAGTGATGCTCTCACAATCTCCTTAGGACAACCGATTAAGCAACTGTCAAAGGATAAGGAGATAATTCCTAGTCTCCCTAAGATGCTAATTAGTCCATCAACAGCTGCTTCCCTAACCTCAGAGCTGGAATACAGAGGAAGTATAAATGGCAAATCTTCTGAGCACAAATCTTAAAAAATTGACTCATCTACCATGACGTAGGATGCCAAGCACCAAAAGTGCCCCATAACCTTGGAATGGATGACGAATGTCACAGCTTTTGATTAGACCTCGGGAACTCCACAAGAAAGGGCCTCCCCTCTAACCATCATGGAACTAGGTGGAGTTGCCAAGAGAGCAGGCGATTAAACAAGAAAAAACTGGTAGCACTAGTTCCTGGGACATGCGTATCTGGGATTCAAAGGCCCATGTAAAGTGAATAAATAATGCTTGGGTTAGTCTATTTTCTACACACCCTTGCACTAACATTTTTTAAACATTTCCCATGCACTTGGCACAGATTAGAATAAAAAGAAAAGAAAGATGGTTCTCCCTTCAAAGGGTGGGATGGAATTGGTGGTGGTCTACTCAGCATCCATCCTTCCTTCCCGTCTTCAAAATAGAATCTTGTTCTCATTCAGGTTTTCACCCCACCCCTAATAATCACTAGCTCAGGGACCTGAAGGAATTGGCCCACTCTAAACCTCAGGGTTGGAACTGATTGGTCTAGGGATGACCTCCATTGCCAGGGACTGGCAGTGCAATGGGGGGCTTCTGGAAACTAATTCTGTCTCTTCTGAATGTGGAAAAGGAGTGCCCCAGCTGAGGACAGCAAACATCCTGTTATCTGGTCTTCTGTTGCGAAGACAAAATACCTGAGATAATCAGCTTAAGGGGAAGAAAGGTTTATTTTGGCTCATGATTTCAGAAATTTTAGTCCATAGTTGGTTGGCTCCTTTGCCTTTGGACCTGTGATGAAGCAGAGCATCATGGAGTGGAATATGTGGTGGAGGAGGCTGCTCTCCTCTTGGAAGGTAGGAAGTAAAGAGAGAGGAAGGGGTAGAGTACCAACATCCCCCCCAGTGACCTAACTTTCTTCCATTAATCCCCACTCCTAAAGAACAGCTAAGATCGAAACTATAACAGACACCATCCCTGTGATGAGAGGAGCCAACAGTTAGGAAAAGGTTGGACTTTCAGTGAACACTGTAGGGGCCCCAGGTTCAACACTGATAAATATCACACTATTTTTATTGCCCTATGTTAATAAATCCACTTTATAATTTAAACCACTTTGTAATTTAGGATATTATTTGCAACCTTAAAAATCCTAATTAGTAAGTTGGGCGTGGTGGTGCACTCCTATAATCTCAGTGACTTGGGAGGCTGAGGAAGAAGGATTATAAGTTTGAGGCTAGCCTCAGAGAGACCTTGTTTCAAAATACAAAATAAAACAGGCTGGAGACTTAGCTCAATGGTAAAGCACCCCTTGGTTCCATCCCTAGTACAAAAAAAAATCCTAATTAGTGAAAAGCTAACAGTCTAGACCTAGCTCCCTGGAAAGACATTTTCTACAATCAAGCCAGAGGATAAAATACTCTGTTGGAACTAGATTGCAATTAAGACAAGAAGGGCTTAATATTTCTCTGTATCTCTAGCATCCAATAAGCATTGAATGCTGAATTCTTCAGTGTTTCACATAAGAGCTAGTATTAGGGTCTTATTTTCTTTATTATTTTATTTGAATAGCTGTTCTACCACTATTCAAATAAAATAATAAAGAAAATAAGAGCCTAATACTAGCTCTTAATAATAATAGCTAACATTTATTGGTCACTTAATACATGCTAGGCACAGTTCATTGTGTAAGACTTAGAGTAATGTGCATGGAGTAATCAATTTAATCCTCACCACAGTAGCCACGTGCTATTGTTATCTGTTTTATAGGTGAAGAAGCTGAGGCAAAGCACAGCTACTCAGATACTTATAAGAAAGTTTGCTTACCATGAAAATTCTCAAATAACTAATGACAAATAAAAATGAAATCTTTAAGTCTCATGCTTCAACCCATAGAACTTATCTAAGCCAGTTTATAACAGGAGTGTTTCATCTTACAGACAGGATAAGAGGATGAAAAATACAGTTCTACTTAGTTTTTTGTAACACTCTAATGTATTATGTTGATTTATAGATTCTTAGAAACCTGTTTTTACATTTTGCTGCAGTGTAAAGTTTACTGTAGAAGCGTTTAAAAACCCATGCTTTTATTAGTCCAATCTGTTACCTGTACCGTTTTACTAAAATGGATCTACTTGTTAACCTAGACATAACAAGCCATATGTCTTTGACCAAAACCTCCAATATGTGAATCTGTATTAAGGTTCTTCAGGAAAAAAAAAAGAACCAATAGAATATATACAGACATACGAAGGGATTTGTCATGGGAGTTGGCTCACGTGTTCATGGAGACTAAGAAGTCCCATAACCTGCCATCCAGTCAGAAAAACCCAGAGAGCTCATGGTGTAATTCTGTCCTAATCCAAAGGAATGGAGCCAGGCACAGTGGCACATCTCCCAGTGTCGGGCAGAATGCCTGAGTTCAGGGGGCCCCTGGGTCAGTCCCAGAGGCTGCAGGCCTGAGAACCTGGAGTTCTGATATGCAAAGGCCAGAGGAGATAGATGTCCAGCCCCAGAAGAGAGAGTAAATTCACCATTCCTCTGCTGTTTTGTTTTGTCTGATCCTCAACAGACTGGATGATGCTTTGGTGAGAGGTCTTCTCTACCCATTCCACTGAATCAAATGCTGATCGCTTCCAGAGACAACCTGAAGAACACACCCAAAAATGTTTTTGCCAGTTACCTAGACAGTCCCCTACCCAGTTGATGCAGAAAATCAGCCATGACATGCTCCATATCTTTATCTGAAAACAGATAAAAATGTAAAAATCAAGAGAGAAAGAGACAGAATAAAATCAGTGAATATATATAAATAGGTGGTAATTACTGTTTCTTCTTTCAGTAATAATCTTTGGAAGCTCCCACACACACAAGGTGCTTTTCTAGATGCTGAAGACATAATGAACGAAACAGATCCAAAGAGCTTACTCTCTATGACAGAAGCAGATGCTAAACAAATCACCAAAAAACTAAATACACATTATGTATTTTGCCTTGTAGAAAAAGTAAAGGAAATGATGAGAGCATCCAATTCTGTGTGTGCCCAGGGAGACTCTCCTGAAGAAGTAACATCAAACATGGACATGAAAGAGATGAGTCAGAAGTGTCTTGGATTTTTCTACCCAGCATAGGTATAGCCCAAGTCTTTCTGGAGAAATACTCTACTTACATTCTTAACCTATGTGCCACCCTGCAGCTGAGACCTAGGCTAAGCTAGAGAGTGTATTCCCTCTCTGGCCACAATGATGACTCAGGGAGTCCTGGGATGAGCCCGTGACCTCCACTAGACCAATTGCCATAGCAGGCCAAGATGGTGCATGTGCTGCCACAGTCTGATTGACAGAAGTCTGAGCTGTCATCAGACACTCTCTCTCTCTCTTTTTTTTTTCCCCTTGGTACTGGAGATTGAACTCAGGGGTACTCCACCACTGAGCCACATCCCTAGCCCTATTTTGTATTTTATTTAGAGACAGGATCTCACTGAGTTGCTTAATGTTTCACCATTGCTGAGGCTGGCTTTGAACTTGCTGTCCTCCTACCTCAGCCTCCTGAGCAGCTGGGATCACAGGCATGTGCCACCGGGCCCAGCTGCTGCTTCTGCTGCTGCTGCTGCTGCTGCTTCTTTTTCAATTTATATATTTTTAATTGTGGATGAACCTTTATTTTTATTTATTTTTATGTGGTGCTGAGAATCAAACCCAGTGTCTCACACATGGTAGGCAAGTATTCTACCACTGAGCCACAACCCCAGCCCTGTATTCAGACACTCTTCTACAATTCAGACACTCTTCTACAATCAACCTATTCTTGCAAACATAGCAATTGAAGAGGTGCCCAAGCAAGATCTGGTGAGGTGAACCTCACAGGCATGTTTTTGTAACTCTTTACTGTAGTAAAATTTCCCCCAAATGTCCTTGAGATGCTTTGACTTGATACATGGAAAAACATGTATTAGTAGTAGTCATTCCCCTAGCTTTGTGTTTTAATTACAGGAATGTAACTTAACTGAATGTTTCTGGCCCCTGTGGGATCCCTTACTCACTCCTGCCTAACTGATGAGTATTAAGGGAAAACTAGGTATGGTTTCTTTCCCTCCTGGGGTTTTGGAATCTTTTTCAGGGAGGATGGTGTCTGCTGTGTTCTGGGCTCTGAGACAAATGGGGCCTCACTATAGGAATGGCCCGCAGGTAAAAATGTCTGCCAAAGCCTGCAGTCCACTCTTAGGAAGCCCATAATTGTCCAGCACCTAAGCTACATCCCTCAAAGTAGCTTTCATTAGTAACAAAGATGATATTTTAAGCTTCATCTTCCTGATCCTTCTCTATCTTTCATATGGTACAAGCTTAATGTACTTGAATAGTTAAAGACCATAAATAAAGTAACAGTTCTAGAGTCCCCTCAAATAACTTAAAACTTAAAAAGCCATGAACAAAGTGACATTTCTTGAGCGCCCTCAAATTCCAACATTAATGTATTCTTCTTAATGTGTACTGGAAAGACATGACCAGTTACTTAAGCATAATTATCTTGCTAGGCATGGTGGCACAGACCTGTAACCCCAGCAACTTGGGAGACTGAGGCAGGAGGATGGCAAGTTTGAGGCCAGCCTGGGCAACATAGCAAAACTCTGTCTCAAAATTAAATTAAATAAATAAATAAAAAGGGGCAGGAGGCATAGCTCATTGCCCATGGGTTTAATCCCCACTACCACACACACACACACACACACACAATGATTTGATAGATATTACTGCTTAATATGAAGCTAATTATTTTAAGGAAGTCAACTTGGTGTCAATGAAGCCAAAATATTAAGAAAATAATAATATGAATTTGGAAAATATGGCCAAAAATAATGAATGATGTGAATGATAAAAGCATGGACATTCTACACCAAAGAGAAGATTAACAGAAGGCATGTCTTGGCTTCACCCAGGAGTTTGATGATATAACAAAGGCCTGTCAATTCAGGAGAAAGCTCTGTTAAGTTGATGAAACCTTATATGGCATAAGAAAAGCATGGAATAGCAATATAGTAAAGTTAAATTGGAAATATTGGTGTGAAATAATGACCTTTAAAAGTACTTTTTCAGCTCTGAGTGACCCAGCAGCAACATTAATAGAACTCTGGATCACTGCACCTTCTAGAACATTCCCAGAGCTTCGTTCCTGGGATTTAAAATCATTATTATTATTATTATTTTTTACTATAAGGAAACAGAATCCCTTGGAGAATAGCCAATTCCATGATTTAGGACAGAAAAAAAAATCAGAACATTTTTCCACCCTCCTTCTGTTGCCAAAAAGCAAGGATGTAAAGGATAAGAGAGGAACATAAAGGGTCCCCCCCTCAATGGGTAAATAGTGACAATGTTTAAAATAAAAATTTTTATTGTAAAAACAAAGTTCAAATAATGAAAACAAAACAAAATAAATACATGCCTGAATTCTATGATTTTGTCATTTTTTAATGCAGAGTAATACTCCATTGTGTATAAATGCCACATTTTTTTTATCCATTCGTCTATTGAAGGGCATCTAGGTTGCTTCCACAGTCTTGCTATTGTGAATTGTGCTGCTATGAACATCGATGTAGCAGTGTCCCTGTAGCATACTCTTTTTAGGTCTTTAGGGAATAGACCGAGAAGGGGAATAGCTGGGTCAAATGGTGGTTCCATTCCCAGCTTTCCAAGAAATCTCCATACTGCTTTCCAAATTGGCTGCACCAATTTGCAGTCCCACCAACAATGTACAAGTGTACCCTTTTCCCCACATCCTCTCCAACACTTGTTGTTGTAGAATTTGGAGGGAAATGGATGGCATTAGAGCAGGTTATGCTAAGTGAAGCTAGCCAATCCCTAAAAAACAAATGCCAAATGTCTTCTTTGATATAAGGAAAGTAACTAAGAACAGAGTAGGGAAGAAGAGCATGAGAAGAAGACTAACATTAAACAGGGATGAGAGGTGGGAGGGAAAGGGAGAGAGAAGGGAAATTGCATGGAAATGGAAGGAGACCCTCAGGGTTATACAAAATTACATACAAGAGGAAGTGAGGGGAAAGGGAAAAATAATACAAGGGGGAGAAATGAATTACAGTAGAGGGGGTAGAGAGAGAAGAGGGGAGGGGAGGGGAGGGGAGGGGGGATAGTAGAGGATAGGAAAGGCAGCAGAATACAACAGACATGAGTATGGCAATATGTAAATCAGTGGAAGTGTAACTGATGTGATTCTGCAATCTGTATACGGGGTAAAAATGGGAGTTCATAACCCACTTGAATCAAAGTGTGAAATATGATATATCAAGAACTATGTAATGTTTTGAACAACCAATAAAAAAAAATATATGCCTGGGCCAAAAAGTAGAACTTGCACCCACCCCTTTTCCCCCTTCTATGAGCCTCTTCCCATCATGCTTCCTCTCCTTTCTTCATATTATGTTGATAAGTTCCTTTAGTTTTTTATAGTTTTATCACCCAAATGTGTGCATTCTAAGATACTCTAGTTTAGTCTGGCACATTTGGAAAAAAGATGATCTGTCTTTTGAGATAAATTATAATCCAATCATCAAAGTCATCACCATCATCATCACGATAGCGTATAGAAATGAGTCTTGTGAAAGTCTATGACTTCAAAATGACTCAAAATAGAAAATTTAATATGAAATCTGCCAAAAACTTTCTTGCAATACAAAATGGTGAATATAACCCTGTGTATTGTTTACTGATTTTAATAATTAGGAAGGCTTGATAGTTCTTCTATTAGTTTTTATGTCCATGAGACATGATCATCTGCCTTTCTCTATCTGTATAAAGAGAACAAATATTGGAAACTAGAAGACAAATATTCCCAGAAAAAGTAGGTGCCAGGAATAGGAAGGGTTGCTCAGCATGAGTGGGTGCTCACAATAATGAACCAGGAGGAGGGCTCTACAGTGTTTTCCAAAGTAATCAACCACCAGATGACCGGCAAAGGAATGCCAATTACAGACTCCAGCCCTCAACTCCTGGGAGATTAGATCTCAGTGCCAGAAGGGAAGATGTCAGCTTTTAATGCTAAGGCATCAAATCAATATTTGATTATGACAAGATAATCAGTTATATAACAATGGACAGGTGATTTTTTTTTTAATTTCAGGGACAGATACTAGATTGCAAAAATTAAACCCTAGGCATAAGAGAAGGCCTGAAACACTTTCACTGGCATAATAGACACCAGTAATGATAGAAAAGCTTGCTATGGAACTGTGGTTCGGATTAGAATCACCTTGGGAGAAGCAATCAAGCCTGCCCAAGAATTAATCATCCAACTCACCAATTCCTGCAATCTAAGCTGTTCCGATAAGATAATCTTTTCTCTGAGTCTGCCTAAGAAAATCTGTGACCCCAGAAAGGAAAAATATAACAATAATAATACTGAAACCTGCAGATATATCAAAACAAGCATAGAAAAATAAGTACAAGTCTATGATATTGATGCTTTAGAGTAGATTTAAGTGCAACTCTAGCAAAAAGATTCTGTGATTTTTGTTTTTATGTTTGTGAATTAAGGTTTAGAAATGTTTAAAAGGATTAGCCATTCTAAATATATAATTGCATCTAGCTTAATTTTCTTAAATGATTTGCTTAATAAATTTGTAATCGATGTTTAAAGGCCCCAAGAAAAATTGGTTTTCGGTTTTTGGTATCAGATTCACAAGCTTAATAAATTGATCATTAAACAAAAAACAAATGATTGAAGATTTTCCTCTCCATACAAAAAAAAAAAAACAAAAAACCCTTGGACATAAAAGATTCAATCAGTAATAGAAGATGGTCTGACTTTATATTAGTTATCACTTTTTTGTGACACATCATCTCCAAACTTCCTTCCTATCTCAAAACAATCCTTACTAACTCAAAGTGTATTGTCTGTGCCTCACACAGCTGAGTGGCTTTCCTCCCAGGTCTCTCCTAGGCCTACAGTTCAGGTGTCACTGTTGCTGTCACTTTTTTTTTTTTTTTTTTTTTTTTTTTTTTTTTTTTTTTTGGTACTGGGGATTGAATCCAAGGGTGCTTTGCCACTAAGTCACATCTCCAGCCATTTATTTATTTATTTATTTATTTGCTTATTTGCTTATTTGCTTATTTATTTATTTATTATTTTGAGACAGGATCTCCCTAAGTTGCTTAGGGCCTGACAAATTTGCTTAGGGTGACCTCAAACTTGCAGTCCTCTTGCCTTAGCCTCCTGAGTCACTGGAATTACCGACATGTTCCACGGTGCCTGGCCAGCTGCTGTCATCTTAAGCTCAGCAGGAAGGCGCCCCTGCCAAGCTCACACCTCTGGTCATTGGCAGGATTTGGTTTCATCAGTTCACTGACTGACGGCCTCAGTTTCACCCCTGGCTCTTGGCTGGGGGCTAGTTTCTGCTCTTTGTCATGTGAACCCTTCCAAAAGCAGCTCATGTCACAGCAGCTGGCTTCATCAAGTGGATGATTAAAAAATAAAAATAAAAACAGGGAATCATAGTCTTTTATAACCTAAGCTCAGGAGTGATGCACATCATTTTTGTCAGGTGTCCTGTTGTGAGAAGAAAGTCACTAGGTCCAGTCCACACTCAAGGGCAGGGAATTCTGAGGTGGGTGTCAGTGGGAGCCACTTTAGGAGCTGACCGCTGGCCCATAAACCAATACATTGAAGGCCCTGGGGATGAAACCAACCATCGTATCTCTGAAAACAATAAATCACCAAATGTTTATTGAACATCTCTGGGCCAGACACTGTGGTAAGATTCTGGGATACGGTGACGGATGAGACATACAGTTCCTGTCTACAGGGAGCTCATGCTGAATGAGGAAGTTCAACATCTTAAGAAGAGTTAACCACTCTCTGCTCTCTTCCTTTTCTGACCCCTATGACTGTATTCTCTAAATATTCATTTAAATATCTGGCTATCTGTGAAACAAAGATGTCCTGGAGGGAAGATATTATATTTCTTTCCTATTTGTGCCTGGTTGCGTCTTTCATATGACCTCACATATATGAAGCCTCCAAAGATGTAACATCTCAAACCTAAAAAAAAAAAAAGCAGGCATGGTCAATTCTCTACAAACCACTTATACCTTAGTATAAATGAATGATCCTAATCTTCTGGGAAATAATCAGGATAGGGGAAGACGTGCTTGGGAGCTGGGTAGAGGTGATGCTAAGGAAACTGTACAAAGAGGAAACTCATAGTGTTTAAGGAAATTAAGTGGACTCTAGTTTTATCAAGGCATGACTTAACTGCCCCCTTCCTTCCTTCTTTCTCTTCCCAACCCCAACTCTCAAAACAATGAGGAGGTTCTACTAAAGTTCCAGGGTCTCCCTAAGTTGCTTAGGGCCTCACTAACTTGCTAACTTCTTTTTTCCCTCTGGATTTTACATGTTCTTTAACACAGGCAGTAATTATATGCCATAATTTTGACACTGACATAACTCTATTTCTCTCTCACACATAATTGCATGAATGTGAACTCTCTATAATTACTGTGTTTAATTAGAAAATTAAGAGATGCAACTAATGAGGACAGGTGATAAAAACAACTGTGAACATTTCTTTCAAATTTACTTTTAGCATAAAATTCACTCCGGTTAAGCTCTAGTGAACCACAGAATTTTTTTTCTTAGAAATGTCACTAGTGTTCATCCCAAATGAATATATTACCAAAGGGATTCATATTTGTAGGAGACTTAGAATTTTTTTTAAATCATCTTCCTTATGACTTAAGCTTAATTGATGCTTTTGGCCAGGTGAATTTGGAAGGTAAATTATAGGTCACAAAGTTAATGCTGAATACAGTTTTGAAGAGGAGAAGGGGAGGGACAGGGGAAGAATTGGGGCATGAAGTTAACCAAATTATGCTATGTGTATGTATTCCATAATGCATTCCAATATTATATCTAACCACAATGCATCAATTAAAAAATAAATAGAAGACAGACCAATAGAGTATAAAAGATGATCAAGGAGGGAAGGGGGAAGTGCCTGGGATTGAAATGGAGAAAGTTATGCTATATATATATTTATGAATATGTCAAAATGAACCTCACTATTAACTATAGCAGTATAACGATAATACACTGAAAAAAAGGCTTCTCGTGCTGACAAAAATCTATCTCACAACAAGCATCCATTGCTTATTTAGGGAAAAAAAAAAAAGTTTAAATTGGCAACTCACTCTTCATGGAGATCTTACCTGAAAGTCAAAATGAAAACAAGAAAAAAAAAAGTAGAGGGCAATGGCTTAGACCTAGAGACTTTGCCTTTCTAGCCCCACCAAATCTACAAGGCAAGCAAGGAGGGAAACACATTGCCATTGCACACCACAAGTGTCTTCCCAAAAGGGTGAGTCTTAGAAAGGACGGCCCCTGGGCTCTACAGATCTGTGTGTGTGAGGGGCAGATAGGCCTTGAGGCTGAGCCACAGTTGGGAACCAGGGCCAAAGACATGAGCTACTGTGCTAACAAAATACTAACAGGAGTAAACTAAGATGAGAAGGGAGGCGAGACCAGCAGCCTGGTTCTGTGGTTCCAGGGAGCAGCACAGTGAGCAAAACAAGTCTTGCAACGTGTTCACATCCTTGTGACTCAAGATCAGCCTCCAAGTATATGCCATTTTCAATGCCATTCATTACTTCCATGCCCAGGCATTGTTGAGAACCACAGAAAAGGCCCACTGTTTAGTTTGGATGGGTGTGGCATGGAAAGAAGCAGCATGTGTGGGACCAAGAGGTGATCAGTAAACTGAATGAATTTTATTGTTAGGATGGTTTGGGGAGTTGGTAAATGTAAAGTGCTTAGATAAGGGTCCTGCACAGTAAGGTGATATGTGCTTGTTAAATTGGGAAATATATTGCATATACAAACACCAAATTGAGCCCAGCTAAACTGGCTAGCAGAGGAAATGAAAATCACCAGACTAAGCAGCAATGGTGTTTTTCACAAATTGAGGCCAAATTTGTTTATTATGCTGAGGCATGAGACTTTAATACCAATGATATTGGGGTTTGTCTTGTTTTGTTGATACTAGGGATTAAAACCAGGGATGCTTTACTACTGAGTTACATTGCCAGTCCTTTTTATTTTTTACTTTGAGACAGAGTCTAAGTTGATGAGGCTGATCCTGAACTGGCAAATCCCTGCCTCAGCTTCATGAGTTGCTGGGAGTATAGGAATGTAGTACTGTGCCTGGCTCGTTTTTTATTCTAAGGACCTATTACAAATGCCTACAACTTACTAGAAATCCAGTGAAAATTGTTCCATGAATAAATCAATGGATAAATGTTGAATTTTTAAAGACATCCATTCATTTTTAAAAATTGTTGAATTTTAAAGGATATAAATTATTTTAATTACAGTGTCATGATGGTTTTTAATCTTTATTTTTTTTCCCCTTGATCTGAAGGGATCCTTGTCATCCTGGGAGTAATAGTTGGCTAAACTTGCACCAATACTGCCCAACCCACTGGCAAATGTTCGTAGGTCACAAAGTAGGAAGTGGATAATTTAGTGCAAACTTATTTCTACCAGTAGGCAAAGAACCAGACATCTCCCTTCACCCCCACTCGTTTATTGCAACTTTATTTAAAACAGGTAAAAGTTAGAAATAGAACAATATCCATCGACAACAAAGGGGAATGAAAGGAAGAGAAAAGAGATGGGAATAGGAAAGACAGTAGAATTAATCAGACATAACTCTCCTATGCTCATCTATGAATAGCTGATCAGTGTAACTCCACATCATGTACAACCACAATGGGATCCTCATCGGAATGGGTTGCACTCGATGTATGTATAATATGTCAAAAGACACCCTACTGTCATGCATATTCAAAAACAAAAAAAAGAATTAATTTACAATCCATAGTACATGCATATAATAAAACACTCTGCAATAAAAAGAAATACTGATACATGCTTGTATGTAGATGGATCTCAGATATGTACATGTGTCTATTCTGAGCGAAAGAAGTTATGTATACATATATTGATACAATATTTTTTACACCAAGGTTTAAAACAAAAGAAAACAATCAGTTAAAACAGTGGTTGTTTCATGAAAATTTAGGGCAAGATTTTACTCAAAAGGATAGAAGGGAAATTTGGGGGGTTGTGGTAAAGTTTCATCTCTTTATGGATTTTAGGATTACATACATGTATGAATTCATTAATATGTGCATAAAGCAAATGTGCTCTTATGATTCTCATACTTCATTTTATGTATCTCAAAAGAAACAGTAAGCCAATATTTAAAATAAGTTGATATTATGCTGCAGTATTTAGCATAAAGTACACTAATTAATTAAATAATGAATAGAGAATTGGACACATGGTAGGTTTCTGAACAAGTGAACAAGAAAGTGCTGATTATTGATTTAGGTAGAGTCTATCAATATTTCCTTTTTCCAGCTTTTTTGTTGAAAAATTTTAATCACAATATAATGTTGGATATAAATATATAGTAAATTCATACAAAGAAAGTGTGAATGAATAATGCTAGACCCAAGTTAAAATGTATCTAGATGGCAACAGAATTTATGATATAAATAACTCCTTCTGATATCGAAAATACTTTATAATAGTATTGTGGGGTAGAGCAGAGACAATGTTATATTTAGAGGTATATATTTGGCTTTTTATTCTTTGAATTGTATATAAAACTACTTTAATCAGAATAGTGTATGAGGACCAGTTTCATCAGTTAAATTCTACAAATTTAGTTTTATGTACAATGAATGCTTTTTTCCTTAGGCTTCAAATGAAATGCTGTCTAATTTGGTTCTTGTTCACTTGCACACGTATAAGTATTTTTTATTATTTATTCACAAACAAATGCTTAAAATTTAAGGATTAATGCATAACTAAATAAATGTATACTTCCTCTTTCTTAGTATAGAATGAGTGGGTATATACTTTAGGGACACTGAAGCTGGCTACTAGCTTGGAGAAGATAAAAATGTTAATTCAAGGACAATTGATATTTAATATCAAATACAAATTGACCTTTATTAATATTAGATATTTCCGAGGTTATTTATTAGTGAATGGTTCTTTGGATAATAATGTAACCCAACATTGTCATTTTTACAATTGCAAAGGGTAAATTAAGTGATATTTAGCTTTCTGCATTAATTAGAACAGGAAAGTGTCTATTTTTCTTAAGTGGAATTTTATTATAATAAGTCTGTTTTAGAGTATCTTCTATTTTTATTTTATCATTGGTTATTAATTTCATTTCATTATAATCCAATAAAATGCAAAGTATTATCTCTATTTTTTTGTATTGGCTAAGAGTTGCTTTGTGGCCTAAGATAATCATATATTTTAGAGAAGGATCCATGTACTGCTGAGAAGAAAGTGTATTCAGTCACTGATGGATGAAATATTCTACATATGTCTGTTAAGTCTAAATTATTAATTGTTTTCTTTAGTTTTATAGCTTCTTTATTTAGTTTTTGTTTGAAGGATCTATCCAGTGATGAGAGAGGTGTATTAAAATCACCCAGTATTCTTGTGTGTGGTCTATTTGATTCTTGAAATTGAGAAGAGTTTGTTTGATGTATGTAGATGCTCCATTGTTTGATTCATAAATATTTACAATGTTATGTCTTATTGATGTATAATTCCCTTAAGCAGCATGAAATGTCCTTCCTTGTCCTTTTTTTTAATTTGAATTTGTTTCTCCTTTGACTGACTGTTCTTCTAGTATAGCTCCTCCCTTTGCTGCTTTTCACTTTTATTTTCTATTTCTTCTTCATGGAATATTTTATAGAGTATGTTTTGTAGTGCAGGCTTTCTAGTTGTGAAATGTTAAAAGGTTAACATTTGTTTATCTTGGAAGGTTTTAATTTCATTGTCATTTCTGAAGCTTAATTTTGCTGGGTATAGTATTTTTGGCTGGCATCCAGTTTCTTTCAAAACTTAATATATCTTATTCCAAGACCTCCTAGTTTTGAGGGTCTGAGTTGAGAAATCAGCCGAGACCCAGATTGGTTTCCCTATGATTGTGACCCTATATTTTTTCTGGTAGCCTTTAAAATTCTACCCTTATTCTGTATGTTAGGCATTTTCATAATAATGTGCCTGTGTGGGACTATTGTAATTTTTTATATTTGGGGTCCTGGAAGCCTCCTATATTTGATTTTCCATTTCATTCTTTGGGCTTGGGAAATTTTCTGATACTATCTCATTGAAAAAAATGTGCATTCCTTTCATTTGTATCTCTGCACCTTCATCTATCCCAATAAATCTTAAATTTGGTCTTTTCAGATTATCTCATACTCCTTGGAAGTTCTGTTCATGGTCTCTTAACATCTTTTCTCCAAAGTCAACTTTATTTTCAAGATTATATGTTTTGTGTTCATTGCCTGAAACTGTCTTCCAAGTGATCTGGTCTGTTGTTGATGCTTTCAATTGAATTTTTAATTTGGTTTATTGATTCGTTCATTTTGAGGATTTCTGCTTAAATTTTTTTTTTCAGAATCTCTGTCTCTTTGTTGAAGTGATAGTTCACTTCTGGTATTTTCTCTCTGATTTCAATCTTTTTATCGTTCTTTATTCCACAGATCAGTTTAACTCTGTACATTCTAAATTGATCTGAGGTGGTAGAGTCTCTATTCTGTGGACTTATAGTGTCCCTGAAGATTTCCAGTACCTCACTATTTAAAGGGAGACAAATAATAACAACAACCAATGCAAACAATATACAGCATTAAACAAATACCTCTTACTATGATTATAATGTTAATTATCACAATAAGCAGAAATTATATGATCAGTTATTGCAAACAATAAAAACAACAAGTTTGCAAAAGGGTTTACAATTTCAAGTGGTGGACTGGGAGAGAACAGAAGTGATGTAAGATGTAAGGATTATAAGGGAAGGGGAGAGAAGATAAAAGTAAAACATTAAAGGAAGAGTGAAAGAAACAACAATACAGATTGGCTGTTAGCAGAAGAAAAGAGAAAAATAAACAATATTTCTAAATGTAAACAAGGGAGAGGAAAAAATATATAAAAAATAAAAATTTTAAAACTTAGAAATAACAATAAGAGAATGCAAACAAAATGAAAATATACTAACCAAAATCCTAATCCTCAAAAAAACTTATTCGTTAAAAATAACTGACTTCAAAAATGCTCAAAATGAAGCCCAGCATGGTGTCACATGCCTGTAATCCCATGGGGTTTGGGAGGCTGAGACATGAGTGAGTCCAAAGCCAGCCTCAGCAACAGCAAGGCACTAAACAACTCAAGTGAGACTCTGTCTCTAAATAAAATACAAAATAGGGTTGGGGGTGTGGCTCAGTGGTCGAGTGCCCCTTAGTTCAATCCCTGGTACCACCCAAAATTAAAAGCTAGAAATGAGAAAAAATAAATAAATTTGTATAAATGTCCATGAACCACTAAGTTCACAATTAAACAGAGAAAAGAAGGGAAAAAAAGATCTCAATGAAAAGTTAAAGAATTTTTTCCATTGGAGTTCAAACTATTCTCAGCTTTCCTTCCCAGCAGTGTTAGGTGGGGTGGTCTGGAGTGTGATGCTGGCCCCACCCTCAGGGTGAGATTGTTGGAGTGAGAGAGGTAATTCCATAAGTGGAACTCCTGGAGGCAGGTTTTAGGCTTAGGTAGGCTTCAGGTTCTTCACCGAATGCCAGTTTATCTGGAGATTTTAAATCAGTGCACTTCCAGGGCCCAGGAATTGTCATTCCATGCAGGAAGACTACACCCCTGATCATCCCTGGGTTCCACTCATGGAGTGGAGGAGCCAATTCTTGGTTCACTCCTTCACCCTTGCTGAGAAGCTGCCTATCTGCTCTCTTGGCTTCATGCCATGGAGCAGCCAGGAAAGTGACCTTCTCTATTCCACCATCTTGAAACCAACCAGGTATGTATATCTTGCATACAGAGTCATAAACAATATTTCTGAATGTAAAGGACAGTAAACAAACCCTGTGGTTCCACCTTGTAAATACCTCTATAGTCTCTATAGTTCAACCACTTTTACCCTGCCAGGCTACCATTCACTGCCATCAGGATCATAGCCATAGACCCTAACTGACTTCCATTTCCACCATTGCCCTAGAGCATCTTCTCTCAAATACAGCAGCCAGAGTGGCCTCGAAGAACAAATCAGATCACAATCCATCTCTGCCCCCAAGGCTTTATATGAGTCTGAATCCAATCAGGAAGACAGAACCTTCTCTGGATATTTCAAACAGAGGGAATGTATTATAGGATTTGGTTACAAAGATTAGTAACTGCAGGAAGCCACCACCACCCTCGGCTGGAGGAATAAAAGATAACATGGTGTTACACCAAACCTATAATCAGAGCCATAAGAGTGATTCCTGATGGAACCAAGCTGCGGGACCCAGCCCTCTCACTTGCTGCTGCTGCTAGAGCAGCTGCTCTGTGGGAAAGGCAGGCAGGAACCTGGTCCAAAAAGAGGAGGGCTCTTCCTTTCTCCCATCTTGCACTCTCCCGCTGTTATCTCTCATTGGCAGACCCTGACAGGAAGCCATCATCAAGGGAGTCTAGGAATTGTAGTTTGTAGGTCTCCTGCCCCAGCATTCAGGGGCGAGTATAGGAGAGTACATGAGGTTGACAGAGAACAGCCCCTGTCCAGAGCAGCATCTCACAGTCTCCAAGGCTTCTGCAAAATAGGAAAGCATCCCTCACCCAACACTCACAGCCTTCCCCTCTGAGATCCTTTCCACCTGTCCCCAGGTGCACACTGCACCCACACTGGCTTCTTTGTTGCTCTCCTTTCTAGGAGTCTAACACTTGCCATTTCCTCTGCCTAGAATGACGTTACCCCAGACACAACTCACTCCCTCTGCCCCATTAGGCCTTTACTTAAGTGACACCTTTTCATCAATGCCCCCCTGGAAACTAGAACTGAACCCGT
The DNA here is from genome assembly GCF_045843805.1 of Urocitellus parryii. Lineage (NCBI taxonomy): Eukaryota > Metazoa > Chordata > Mammalia > Rodentia > Sciuridae > Urocitellus > Urocitellus parryii. The sequence goes on from NC_135531.1 coordinate 99,884,628, forward strand.
GTTCAAATCTCCATCTCTCCCACTGTCTTATTCTTCTCTCAACTATGTATCCCATTCTAATATACTGGACATTCTTTTGTTCTTGTATTTATATTTATATTTTATATTGTATAAACATTTTTCTGTATTATATGTTACTATATATATATATATATATATATATATATATATATATATATATCTTCCTGCAGTTACTATATATATATATACATATATATATATATATTTAAATTTGTGTATTTAGTTATCTATATTTCCCCACTGAAATGTAGGCTACACAGGGGTGGGAATTTTGTCCATTTTGTCTACTAAAAAATCCTTGATGTTCAATAAAATAAATATTGTTGATAGTCAGCAATTAACATATTGTATACTTAAAACTTGTAAAAGGGTAGATATTAAGGGTTCCTGGCACAATAATAAATAGATAATTTCTCAATGAATAAAACAAATGTAATCCTTAGTAGATGTATTTATTCTGAGTTTTTTGTTGTAGTTGTTTTGTTTGGTTGTTTCTCTTTCTTTCTTTCCTTCTTTTCTTTTCTTTCTTTTTTGTACCAGAGATTGCATCCAGGGGAGTTTAACCACTGAGTCACGTCCCCAGCCCTTTTTATTATTTTATTTTGAGATAGGGTGTCACCAAGTTGCTTAGTTGCTGAGGCTGGCTTTGAACTCTTGATCCTCTTGTCTCAGCCTCCTGAGCTGCTGGTGAGGTTTTTAAGAATTATAGTCACTTAAGAGCAAGGGTAAGGAAGAGAAGATAATAAGGCTCACACCTCATCTGTAGAGACTCTCTAAGCCCACTAAGGTAACTGGAGGTGTCACTGAGTGGTAGAGTGTTTGCTTGGAGAGTTCTGGGTTCAATCTCCAGCACACACGTGCGCACACACTCACACACACACACACAGCCAATTAGACTAGGAAGGTGTCCCTCCTATGTACTCCAAATGTTCCCTGTAATTATCCCAGAAATTGTCACACTCTATTATAATTATCTGTTGGGTATCTGCCTCCTGCACTGCAACTCTACAACTGTAAGATCCATGCAACACCAAAGGGCTGGTGCCTCTGGGCAACAGCATACATCAAGGACCTAGCAGGACTGTCATGCAGGCATGTGAGGCTCCAACAGTATTTGCGGTCAAATGTTAAACCAGAATACCATATAAAGGTCTCTGAACACCACTTCTTTCCCTGGTGTTCTGAAAAGGCAGAGGAGTCGACAGCTATGAGAATACATACAAAGAGGCAGGAGGTAGTTAAGTATGGAAGCAAGGGAAACTAGAGACCAGTAGTAAGAAAGGGCAAGCAAATAAAATGACTGCAAAAAAAAGTTTTCATGCGTTTTATTAGAAGTATTTATGTTGCCCCCAAAGCATTCCATTGCTGAAGTATTTTAATAGCTGGATATTAGAGATTAACAAACAAATCTTGAAAAATGATTAAGTTATGAAATTAAAATCATCATAGAAAAGTAATGGGTCTCAATAGATAACAGATTTTACAGTGTTATTCTCAAGGGACATGGGGAATGGATGTTAGGGCTACAAAAAATCATTAACAAAAATGTCTTTCTAATTTAATAACAAACTTTAGGAGAAAATAATCCACAGTATGTGCATCTGTAGACAGTAGAAATATAATTGCCTAAAATCATCCTTGCATAGTTTTTCTCCTAGAAGTTTTCCAATAAATATCTACAAAATATCTGTCATCTTTTATGTAGACATTGTGGCTACATATTAAACTTAAAATAGATCTGTTTATTTGGTAAACCATTCAGGAGCTGGAAAAAGTCCTATCACACACATACTGGAGCACCAAATTTATCATAAATAGCTTCGACTTGGCTTATAACTTCAGTGGTTAGAGGCACTCAAAATGTCCCATCTCATCTTGACCTGAGAAGTAGTCCTGCTCACTGCCTGCATGGGTGCTACCTAAGCAAAGCCCCCAGGAGAGACTTTGGAAGGACAAGCCTCCTCAGCTTGCCTATCTCAGGGATGAACATCCTGTTTTGTGGTGGCCTGCTGGAGTGTTCAGTGTTGGCTCTCCCTTTCTTCTGCTTAATTAGAAATTCAATTTGACCAATGACAATTTCAGATGTATTATAAGCAACAGGAATTCAGTTCATCAGAAAGCTGCTTTTCGAGTCCATGCTTACCACATAATTTTGCAAAATACCTCCCAACCAGAAAATAATTTCAACCTGCTGCCTGAAGTGTACATTTATTTGTTCACTGGTGCAAGGTGAAAACTGAGCTAAATCAAGTGAGATACGTGCACACATCCCTGAAAGGATAATTTTAGAACAGGTTTCAAAGCTGACTCTGATTCAAAAATGCCCCTGCTACTTAGACCCACATGGAGATGCTCCCAGCCTCACAAAATGTCACTGAATAATTGAGTTTTGCTAACGGTGGAAGTGATTACAGCTGCAGTGGCTTCCTTGCTGGGAGAGGCAGGAGGAGGAGGAGGGGACAGTTTATTAGAAATAACTTTAGGGAGAGTACAATAAAAGCTGACATGCAAAATCCACAGCTATTGATTGCAAATCTGGCAAGGCTGCAGGCCATTCTCATTGCAGGCAGGGCACCTCAGGGCCCGGTAGGACTCCTTAAATCTGTTGGCCAGCATCGAGAACTTGCTGCCGTGGCACAGAGAGCAGGTGGCACTGCCAGAACCTCGGCAGTGAAAACAGTTGTCCTCGGGAAGTTCCCCTTCCTGCAAGAGACAGGCCAGGGTTTAGTTATAGCAGCAAGTTCAGGTTTATTATTCACATGCAGGTCTTGGCAAAGGCTGGGACAAAATTAGAGAAAAAATACTTCCCACAAAAGCCCAGTGATGGCCGGAATACAGGATAACAGCAGTTTTATCAGAGAGGATTTATCTGGTGAACATGGGCTAAGACAGCATCCTCTACCACCATGACTGGCATTCGTAGACTTCATGTTCTTCATCATGCCTGTGAGCATCTGACGTGTTATTTCTGTAAGTTCCATAAGGGCAAAGACTTGATTTTTCTCACTGCCAAATACTAACAGTGAACCCTTGTGGCATGCCTGGTTGGTGCCAGGTACAGTTCTAAGAGCTTTTTATGTATCAATCCATGTAACCCTTATAACATCCCAGTGAGATAATATGAGTGTTTCAGATAGAAACATGAGATACTGAGAAGTTAATTGACAATGGTCACACACACAATTGGGAAGAAGAGGAGGCAGGTTTTGATCCCAGGGGACTGATCACCAAAGTTCCAGCTGCTAGTGACTATGTATATGGACTTCACTGTAGTCTAACAGTAGATGACCCAAGAAAGATCATTTTGTGGACTGAGAGACTGAGTGGACAAATGAATAAATGAATCAGTGTTACCAGCCTTCAAAGCTTAGCTATCATTTCTTGGCATATTTTATTCCTCTTTGAGAACTGTGTAAGGCCTGGTGATTAAGAGCTCTGGGCTTAGGAGTCAATAGACAGAGGCTATTGCTTGATAGCAGCTGTACAACTTGGACAGTTCCCTTCATGTTTCTAATCTGTTTTTCTATCTGTGAAATGGGAATGGGAATGCCTGAGTAGCTGGGATACCAAATTAGAGAATATGTATAAATGCAATATTCTCTGGCATTCCGTAGATTCCTCATAAAAGTCAGTTTCCTTCGAAGTCCTGCCAATAAGTCTCCAGTCCTTGACTTTGACTCTAAAGAAAATATACCTGGGTGATTATCTTGCTCTTCCCCTAAGACATCTCAAGGAAACCTGCAATTTCACACTCCTTATAAACTGTGAATCTCCCAAGAAATAAGGGGTGATACCAGACTGATACCAAGTCAGTCCAATAATACATCCTGCCCATTTCACGTTCAAACATTTTCTCAGATCCATCCCTTTTTCATCATCCCAGAACTACAGCACCCAGCCCAAATGCCCACCCACTTTGGCCTGAATTCATATGGATCTGCCTCTGTTCCCTCTGGTGAGGACATTCTCCCCAGCAAAGCCCGTCTCATTAAGTTTGCTATAGTCGAGATCCTCACCCACCCACACCTCCAGAGCAGAGGCCCTGCCCACTGCCATCTGCACTGCCCCTGGCTGCAGGTCTCCTGCTCTGCTGAGTGCACCCTGCTAGCCAGTAGGCAAGTGCCCTGGGACAGCACCTTCTTACCACCACTTCAAGGGCAGTGTCCATCCCACTGTTGTTCACATATTGGTGCCAAATAAACAAACACAACAACAATGTCTAAAGAGCCTTTCCTGTTCTTAAACTCTAGGAACAAGACAGCTGGAGTCCATGGGGCAGCCCTAGCTCCACCCACCCAACACAGCTTCCTTTATAACCTGAGAATAAAAATAATTTCTGAAAAGAGAGACAGAAGTTTTGAAAATATCTTCATGATGTTGCAATGTGCCTAGGAGAGATATTAAATTTTATTTATTCTAGACTTAGGGAAGGGAAGAGGTTACCCAACCCATTATATTTGTGTACTCTTGTTAATATTTGATTGACATGATAAGCGAAATAAACCAATCCCAAACAACCAAAGGTTAAAATGTTCTTTCGGATGTGCAGATGCTACCTACAATAGGCAGCAGAGGGGTTGGGAGGATGTGGGGGGAAGAGTGGGGAGATGGGGATGAGAAATTCCTCAGAATGAATTGGACAAAACTTTCCTATTGTCATATATGAATACAGGACCAGTGTAACTCCACATCATGTACAACCTTGAGAATGGGAAGTCATACTCCATGTATGTATGGTATGTCAAAATACATTCTACTGTCATGTTTAATTAACAAGAACAAACAAAAAAATTAAAAAACAAAAAATTTGATTGTTGCCATATTTTAATATATGAATAATGAAGAAGTTCCTTATCTTCCTTTAAAGTATTAAAAATAAATATACTTGCATATATATCTATAGAAAAAGAGAGAGAGAGAGAGACTGGAAATTGAGCACAGGTCTTCATGCGTGCTAGGCAAATGTCCTATCACTGATCTACAAACCCAGCCCTGTATATTTATTTATTTATTTATTTTTGATACAGGATCTCACTAAAGTTGCTGAGGCTGGCCTTGAACTTGCAATTCTCCTGCCTCAGCATCCTGAGTCTCTGGGATTATAGGCTTTTATCACAGGAACCTGCTCTGTTTAGTCATTCAACTAATTAAACAAGTATTTAATGAGCCTATATGTCATATAATACATATAAAATACATGCCTCTTTCTTCTTTTCTCAGTATTTTAAAAAATTCTTCTCAGTAAATAATTAGCAGCAGGATATAGAGCATAGCTGCATAGTGAGGCTTAGATTCTAGACTCTAGCAGAACCACTCAGCCTACCTTTCACTCAAAGGCTATGTGGCTTTGACAATGGCATCCAGCACCAGCCAGAGCCTGCACGGCAAGGTGAATGCAATCATAACATTGGCAGAGATATGTGCCAATGGCTTTAATTATCTCTGGCAAGTTACCTAATCTCTCTGAGCCTCAGTTTCCCCCCGCTGCAGACAGACCATTGGTAATACCTGCCACTCAGGCTCCTGTCAGTATGAAAGGGACTAAGGAGCACTGGGCATGATACCTGGCAACTGTGAGCCCTGTATAAATAGCAGCTGGTATTATTATTGTTACAATTATCATCATCATCAACAACATTATTATTATCTCAAAGGTGAGATCACATAAAGCATAAAGAAACTCAGACGATGTATATTCTAAAATCCACTGAGCACAAAGCCAGATTTTTCCCTTGTACATTTAACTGTGTCTCGATTCAATTATTCTTCTCCTTTTCTTTGATAGTTGATGTAGAGGTTCAAGCGAGGCCTGGCTTTCAGCCTTGCCCTGCTCTTTCATCAGGCTCTCACTGCGTCCTGGTTCCATATAACAGAACAAAGAGTCTCTTGGTCAGAAGGGGTTTCTTGATGTTCTTTGACCCTCTCTTTTAGAAGAAAACTTGTCTGGGCATTTATTGCATGAGGGATTGGGCAAACAAATAGCAATTTAAAGCAGAGTTTAAAGGACAGACAAGTGAAGTATAACCTTTCACGGCAACCGTCTGCCTGCACAGCTCTGCCCTAGTTTACAGCACTACAGCTAAGAAACACGCATCCCTCCAAATTGAATTTAAAGGTAATTGTCATATCAGGCCTGCTGTTGCCTTCCCATTTAGGCCTGCAATGTGACCTGCATTTTACCATTTCTAGCCCTCTCCCCCACGGCCCCCCAAAAAAGAAAGTGCTCCTAAAGGTGGCAATATGATAGGAGAAATAGTAAAATTAAAATTTTTTTTAATTCAGAAAGTAGAGCTTCGATTACAACTTTCAGTCGTCTGCCTGCTACAGCTCTTAATAGCTCTGCACAGAAGACAAGAAAAGGCAATGACAGAGTATTCCTCACCAGCTTGCGCATTGGTTTTAAATCTCAATATTCTTTCAACAAACATTTAACTAAACATTTGCTGAGCATGGACTTTATGCCAGTCGTTACTTTTTTGACACTCAAACCTCTATGTTGCACCCAGCATAAACATGGCCTCTACCATCATGGAAGCCAAATCAAAAGCCAAAAACAAAAGTTAACCAGATTAGCACACACAAAAAAATTGCACTATGGAGAGGAGTGAAGAGTCCCCCAACTGATCCATGTTGGAGGGATTTATCTTCATGAAAGCCTGAGAATTTTATCCCTCTCAGGGGATGATGTTCCCTCCCTGATCCCAGGGGCTGCAGGCAAGGTGGCAGAGAACCTGAGGAACATTCCAGGCAGACAGGATTTGCCTCTGGTAGAAAAGAAGAAAAGAACATATGAGGGATGGTTCCATGAGCAGTGTGTCAGGGTAGAGAGCATGAGGAGAGAGGTGTGAGAGATGGGGCTGAAGAGGTCAGCAGGCCCTTCCGAGCTTTCTGTAACAAGAAAGGAGTCTTGGTTTTATACCAAGCAAGGAGAAGATACCAAAAGCTTTGGACAGGTAGTAAGTTGATGAAGTGGGTGACAGAATCAGATTTTCATTTCAAAAATCCATTGTTAAAGGTGAGATCAGGTTGGAAAGAGACCTGAGTAGATGCCAACAGAACCTTGGGATCTTTCTCTGGAGACTGGGTAGCTGGGGCTCTGGGGGAGGGGAGGGAGATGGGAAAGCAGGAGAGAAGAAAGTGGACGCTGGAGGAGTCGTGGAAAGGTGGGTGGACTCGCAAGGTGAGAGAACTGAAGGGACAGGGGGTCTTTGGCACCTTGGCTGTCACTTTGAGGCCAGTTTCCACTTTCTTACTCTCATCACCTAAACCCTCCCAGAGTGGGATATTCATCACTCAGCTTCCCTCACCAACTCATGGGAGGTGACAGGGAGTTCCACAGAATGCTTTAAATTGCAAGAAATGGAATCTAAGAACAAATTCATTTTCCTGCTACCCAAGATTTTACTCTCTTAGCTTAGATTCATCAAAATTGACTCCCCACTCCAAACCTCATACTGTGGATTAAAGAACACTTTCCTCATCCCTCTCATCTGAGCTTGGCTGATCAGTGGTGGCCCACGCACAGGGCTGTGGAGGGAAAACATTGCAACTGCTTTTTATATTATATCTGCTTTTTATCTAAAAATAGGCCAAGAAATTAAGCTTTAATAATGTTCTTAATGACATTTTTTATAGTGATATATTTGTTTGTTTGAGACAGGGTCTGGCTAAATTGCTGAGGCTGGCCTTGAATTTGTGATCCTCCTGCTTTAGCCCCCTGATTAGCTGGGATTACAGACGTGTACGTGTACCACACCCAGCTTCTAATTTTTAATAAACCGGTTGGCACTGGTGCTCTCACTAGGTCAGGCAATCCCTGGACAAGTGTGGTACCCAAGAGACCCTGGAGTAGGCATGACCTTCAGAGTTGTTGACAGTAGTGCCTCAGCTGTCAATTTTATTCATTTTCAACATATTGCTTTGTATTACAGTTTAGTTGGGCCTGGGATCACGGATTTACAAATATTATTGCTTAGCATTAACTAAACTAGTCTGCAAAATGGACTCCTGGCTTTATGCAATGTCTTCAAGGAGACTGAATCGAGGATCACAGCGATAAGAGAAGCACAAATGAACCCAGGAAAAGAGGAAAGAGCCGACTTTTCTTGAGCTTTTAAAACTAGCTGTTCATAAGCCACATTGCACAGTGAAACCAAAAAATACATAATCATATCTCAAAAGAAGTATGCCCCAAAAATTTAAATTATGAATATTTGAAATATGGATTTATATATATTCTTTGTTCTATGATTATTGCTAACAACATACCATTAAAATATAACAAATACTAAAATGTCTTCACATCTTTAACATTTAGACATTTTGGGTATTCGTATTCAAAAGTTTTGACTTAAAGAGTGCATAATCAAAATGATTCGGACAGCTATAGGGTCAGCCCCGAGTGGGACAATCTGGCCCTCTGACGCACCTGCATGTACTGATCATGAGGGAATGGGCTCTCCGTCTCTGGCAAAGGCCCATTGTTCTGGTCCCTGTCTCCATAGGTTTCTTTTTTGCTCATCAGAGACTCTTCCTCAGCCACTTCTTCTTTCTGGAGAATTTTCCTCATGAAATCCCTCTTGTCCATTGGGGTTCGGATGATTTTCAGGTTATTTGTGTAGATGATTATCTTTCCAAAATCTATAATAGGTGGAGGCTAGAGAAATGGAGAAGAAACATGAAACAACCTTCACCACCAATCGCCAAATACAGGGTTGCAGAAGCTGTCCAACACCCCAGGAAGTAGGAGAGAAGGAATTTCCAACATTCAAAGATTTTGACCACATCAGACCCGGAGTTATAGTTCATTCCACACCTTGTTTACTTTCTGTGAAAGCTATGAAAACGAACCTCTTCCTTCTTGTTGATGGTAACTCTCAAAGCTAAACTACTCAGAGTGCCAGACTCTGGAGAGCAGGGTCTAGAGCTTCTGCACACAACAGTCAATGCAGAGCTGGGCACAGTGGGTGCTTAATAAATGCAATGTAACACTTTTTTTATTCTATGTAAATATAGCTCCACTTTTTTGTATGCATAGGCAATATCAGCAGATACCATTTATTGAGCACTATTGTGTGCCAGATGTTATTGCTAGGCAGTTTACCAATTACCTTACCCCTCTGCAAACATCCCTATGAAGAAGCTTCCACGTTTTACAGGTGAGGAGACTTAGTCTCAGTGGGGTTAAGTACTTTCCAAGGTGGCAGTTACTCAGGTACTGTGCCTGGGATTCAAACCCAAGTCTGTCCTCCTACAGCCCACATTCTTAACACCTGCCCTGCACTAATTGACAAGAATTCCCCTTTCCCAATTGAGGATTGATGTAGCTACTCAGTTGTAACCTGTTTTTTGATAATCCATATAACATGAAAATATTTCACATCAATAAATATGCTTCTAGAGCATCATTATCAATAGCTCATGTTCACTTGCATGGGTTTAGCTTATGTTAGTTAATAGTTTGCTCAGGAACTCATTTGGGCAATACCATAATGCAATAAAAGAAGCCTGGAGGATAGGGTGTTGCTTAGGAGTAGAGCACTTTCCTAGCACAACCGGGGAATAACTGTCGAGGAATTCCTTGATCTATCCAAAGTTAGGACAGCATCCAATCCCGATTCTATGGCAAGCTGCATCGAATCCCAATTCTCTGGTCCACCTATTGCGAGGTACAGGGGAGTTGGGTACGTCTCAGAACTCCGGTTTACTCAATTGCCAATGGGCTGATATGCAGCTGGGAGGCACCACCACAGACAAGTTATTTACTAAAATACGGAAATCCCTTCACACTGGATGGTAAACAGGTATTTTCCTGAGACTCCTGAGTGCCCTCCTATTATCCAGCCTCCCTTCAGGAGCCTTGAACATCCCAAAATCCAGTGGGTAAGAGTTCATTCTTAGAACCCCAAGTCCTGGGACCCTGCCCAATTCTGCTGCCTTCCATGCTGGTTGGGTATGTCCCTGTTGTTAAATATTTTGATTCTGATCCCTGGGGCTAATGATATTAACTCCTGTAGATGGGAGGTGGTATAAAAACCATAAAATAGGTTTTTCAAAAGCTGGAGGAACTATGCTAATAGTGGGCTTTGCTGTTTTTGCTGTTATTGGGAACTGTTCTTCAGTGGTGCATGCACACTCATGCTACATACCTAAATGCCTCCATGAAATATTTCCCCTGCTTACAAAACTACATAAATCAAATCTACTTAGATGCTACCGTTGAGCAGTCCCCTAATTAAAACCTTCATGTATTCCGCCAAAACCCTACTTGAGCCAGACTTCAGTGTTCAAGTTCCCTTTTTTGAAGCAGTGTGGAGTTTTGTGAAGCTCCCTATCTGGCCCTTTCTCTCCCTCTAGTTGAGGGATCATGTAGCAGCTTCCTTTTCCTGTGTCTTCTGCACACTGGACTCCTATTTCACACTCCGGACTATCAGTTTCCCACCATCAGAAGATAAGGACAGAGGAGCTTTGGAAGGTTCCATTTCTACTCCCAGTGATAGCCAAAGAGGCTCAGTTACGAGGAGCCCTTTCACATCTCAAGTCGTCTTCTTTTCATTTTCTTTTTGGAAGGCAAAACTCTGAATATGTGAAGAGCATCAGGGATCATCTGCTCCAACCCCAGCCTCTAAGCTGCATAGTCAGTATTTTTTAATATACTCCAAAGATGGAAGATCCCAAATCACCTTGAAGGTGTGGTTAAGTTTCTGTCATGCTGATAGCCACATTCTTCCCTGTGTCTAAGGAAACTCCCTGGTGTAACCGAAATTCTCATTATCTGGTTACACCCAGTTGCCCCTGAGGAGCAGCCACTTTTGTATGAGAGGGTCAGGATGGGGTCAGAAATTTATCATTTCCTTCCACAGCCCAGGATGGCCACCTGGTGGGTAAACATTTGTAAAATACTTCGGTGTCTGTGACAACATGCCTAGAGATTGTTATTCAGGTATTATTAAATCTTTCCATTGCTGTTTTTTAGATGCAGAAATGCCTTATTGGGTAGTAATAATGTGATGGGCTTTGTAGGCAAATCTGATTCAAATTTTATCCAAATATTGTTTGACAACCGTGCGAGACATGCAAGCTTTTAATCCTTCTGAACTTCTGTTTTCTCAATTTGTAAAACTCTCCTAGAAATATCACGAAGATGAAATTATATAGTACGTGTGAAATGAGTTTCAGTAACTGTTACTTCCCTTCTTTTCTGCTTCCACATTTTTGTGAACCTCAGTTTTAATTCCTTAAAATATTTAGATTAGTTTACAGCCACTTTCTCCACCCATCACATAAAATAAAAAATAATCAACATTTCTTTGATAAGAACCTGCTTTTTATTGCAATGGTGAGTAATATTTTCTAAAGAGATACAAGGTGCAGGTATAATGCTAAGTGCTTCATGTGTGTTCTCTTTATTAATCACAATAACTGCCCTGTAAGCAGGTACTCACTTCTACTGCCCTCGTGTCATGGATGACATTGAAGATCAGCAAAGTCAAGTAGAGTGCCAAGCTCACACTCCAAGTGGGTAGAAATGGACATCAAGCCCAAGTTTGAATGACATCAAAAGTCCTTGCTTTCAGCGGGGTGCAGTGCCACATGCCTGTAATCCCAGCAGCTAGAGAGGCTGAGGCAGGAGGATTTTAAGTTCAAAGCCAGCCTCAGCAACTCAGTGAGACCCTGTCTCAAAATCAGAAATAAAAAAGGGCTGTGGATGCAGCTCAGTGGCTAAATACACTGGGTTTAACCCCTGGTATTTAAAAACAAAACAAAAACAAAAACAAAACTTGTTTTATTTGCATTATTAGTATTATTGTTATTGTTGTATAATATATATATTTTCCATTTCAACCATTTCTAAGTGTCTTAGAGTTCAGTGGCATTAGCACATTCACATTATTGTACAGATAACACCACCATCTATCTATCTGTCTGCAGAACTTTTTCTTCTTTCCAAACTGAAAATCTGAATTCATTAAACAATAACTCTCTTTTACCTCCAGCACCTGGAAACCACCATTCTTCTTTATATCTCTATAAATTTGACAATTCCCAGTTTCTCTCGTAAGTGGAACCATACAGTATTTGTCTCTCTGTGACTTGCTCCCTTCACTTAGCTTAATGTCTTTAAGACTCATCCGTGTTGTGGTGTGTCAAATTTTCCTATGTTTTAAAGGTGGAATAGTATGGCCTTGTTGTGTATGTACTATTCATCAGTTTATTCATTCATCAGCCAATAGACATTTAGGTTGTTTCCACCTTTAGCAGCTGTGAATTGCTATGAACATTGAGGTACAAATGTCTGTTCAAATTCAAAAAACTTTTATTTGAATCATTGCTCTTAACGACTACCCGATGTGGTCTCCTAGCCAGTAGTTACTAGAGATTATTTTACAATTGGATTTGCTATTGAAAAATCATGACATTCCAGTTCTTGTCTCCTTCTTTTGCATGAATACCACATTGACAAACTTTCTCAGTAGGAGATGCTACACAAACCCATCATGGCCCCTCCAACCCAGAACCTGGCTAAGATTGGGATGTGGCATTTGATTAGGAAACAAAGAATAGAAAAGATAATGAACCCAAACAGGAATCCTCTAGAGTACTGTTTTAACCAACTGAGCTGTGTGGCCATGAAGACTCATTTATCAGGTGTTGTAAATCCATGTCAAATCACAGATTTACAGAAATGCCAAATTTGGCATATGACTTATAAAGCAGCCCAAAATTGTCTACCATGGCCTTGTATGAGGTTTGTATAAAGTATGGCTTTTTAAATTCTAAACCTGCAAATATAGCTTAAGATATAGCTTGAGTCCCTAGTAATAAGTACACAATAAATGGTAGCTGCCATTATTGTTGGTGTTGATGTTGGTATTGTCATTGTTGTTATGTAATGATCTTGTTCTTAAAAAGGAAGATGCCATAAGGCAAAAAGCATGAGACATTAGAAGATCTGGATTCTTATTCTGACTCTGTGCCAAGGGACCCTGTAATACTGAGTGGGTCCCTCATCAACTTGGCACTTAGCTTTTCTCACCTGCACAGTGGGAATGACCTTAACATTCTCTCCAAGATTATGGCAAAGATCCAATGCTATAGAGACAGAGATAATATGTGATAGCACTTAACAATGTATATGTTACTCTACTAACATAAATATTGAAAAGAAGCCTGGTAATCTTTGGTAATTGTGGACATTCCTATAATTATACTGTATCAATTACAGCAAGTCCAATACATTTGTCTACAGTAGATGTAGTCTCTATTCCCTTAGGAAATGAACAATAAAAAATGATTAGGAAGTAATTATCTGAATTTCACACTTTAGAGATGAGAACATACCCTGGTTTGTCATTTATTAATAACCTAGACACATTGTATAATTATTTTTAATGATGAAAAGAAAAAAAGGCATCCATGGTCCCACTGGCACAAGCATGTACACATCTTCTACAAATTTTGGCATCTGCAAGTATTTTCCAGGTTCTTCTAGCTTAAAAGAAAATCGTGTATGGGCTTTTGATTATACATGGTACTAGAGAATATAATTGAAATTCACAGATACAATGCATGCTTCAATTGAACTATTAGCTCAAACGTCTCCCCAGGTCACATCTCTGGTTGATTTGCTTTTCACCATCTCTTCCCAGGATTCCAACTAACCAGAGTCCATGCTAATGAGCAATGGAAAGGCAAAAATAATAAAAGACAAACACTTACAAAGCAGGCAGTAGGAAGGTGACAGCAGGAAAACAAGACTTGGATAAACCGCAGCTGAGAAATCGGCTGTAGTAAAATGGGCACCTTCAAACACTCAGCTCTTTCAGGAAACAAAACGACCCACTGCTGCATAATTTTCTAAAATGGCAAGTCTGGCAACCTGAAAACCACTGCACCTCTATTTAATTTACACACTGAGAAAACTCAGCCAAAGACCCAATTACAAGGTATTACCCTGGATGGAATTTGAACGCTATTTATGCTCATTGCACTTTCCAATGAGTAGTCAACAAGCATGTTATTTTTGTCCCGGAAATATTATTCTAATAACAGCTTGGTGCATCTATGGCTCTGGATGGTAGCTGGTGAGAGCAAGAAACAAATCTGAAGCATTTAGGTGTTTCTCTAGACACACTGCAGGAAGCCCTACCCTTAAAGCTTATAACCACGCACAATACCAACCTTATGGTCATTCGCCTTGTAATCATTGAACAGAGGCTGGCTGCCTGCCAAAGTGTAGGCATCGCCCTCTCTGAATACACTGATCCTCTGAGCAGTCAGCTTAGGGGAGTACAGCGAAGGTTTGGGGGCTTCCCCAGACCCATAAACACCATCCATTGGCTCAAGGGACTCCTGGAGAAAACTGTGAGGGTATTCTTCCTTTGGCGACTCTAATTCCTGCCCATCCTCAAAGACCTGCTTCAACACTCGACCACTGTAAGAGGAGGAGATTTTAAATCGTACTTTCCGGGGTTTGTCGTCACTCTTCTGATTCAGCTTCTTCTCGGGGTCCTCCATTAGCAGAAAGTTCACCCTGTGGTTTTCAGGCTTCCGGGCAGCCAGTGAAACTTGGGCTCTAAGGAAAAGGCATTTTATTTTCTCTCCTCCTGCATATGATTAATTCAGGTTGGTGCTAGTGTATGCTCAGTTTACAGCAACTGACACCCGCACATGAAATATTGATGGAACCTCATGAAAAGGCAGGGGACCGTGGGCTTATAGAATGGATGGAATATAAGACAAGACTGGTTCCCCTCCTAATTCAAAGCTCATCCATAACTTCACCCAACCCTGGCTTGTCTTAACCTGAGGATGAATACGTTTATTAGACTAAACAAGCACCAATTCAATAAGGATCAGACATTTAATCAATTAGCGATTGTCTTGTTGTTGTTACCAACAACTACAATCCAGTGAACACTTAATAAGTGGGGGGGGGAGGAGGTTGTCACATGCATTATCTTTCTTCATGCTCACAATAACCCTACAAAGAATTGTCTCTTTTCCACAGGGAAAAGGGAAGCTTTGAGCTATTTCCTCATTTTCCACTTCTATTACAGCTAAGTACGTGACAGACTAGGCAATCCAACTCAGACCTGACTCCAAAACCGTGAGCATGTACACCAGGCCAAAAGTTTTCAAACTGTGTTTTGTGGGGACCTGGATACAATGGAGTTTCTTGTTGGCTGTTGCTTAGAATAGGAGGAGGTCAAGGGTCCTATATTCTGGGTCTTCCACTCCGTGTTAACCAAAGAAGCTCCACTTTCTAGGTATTTTATACATTCAGTCTCATTTGCAAGAACAGAACTAGTCCCCTCTGTCTGTTGCACCCAGTAAATGCCCAATACTGTGAGGGGATCAGTGAGATGAATGTCAGAGAAACACGAGCTGTGGGGCCTGAGAACAGTCCTACAATCCAGTTTAGGAAACAGACTTAACACATGTGAAATAATAACCTCAAGCTTAAGGGTGCAAACTGTCCTCTGCTAAAACCCACAACAGCTGTTCTGGGAGGGAAGTGGTCTCTCGGGAGACAAGGATGGAAGAAGGCTTGTAAAGGAAAATGCACTCAGGTTGCATCTAAATGGATGGGCTGGCTCTGAAGAGCTGAATGGTGGAATAAAATCGTTCTCCCTGTGTTTGCTGACAGCCTCAGTTAATTGCCCAAAATGACTCTCTCCAACTCCTGTCACTATTCCTAGAGATTCCGTCCCCACTGCCCTCTTCCATCCACCCCAATGCCCTGGCCCTAAATGAAAGCTTCATGGCCCCAGTTTTCAAAATTGTGGTTGCTTCTAAAGACATCTGTACCCATGTCCAATTCCATTCCCCACATTGTTGTGAAAGTTGTTTCCCAAAAATCTAGTCTGCATGTATCAGTTCCCCCTTAAAATTCTTACCAAGTGATCACTGCGTAACAAGTTCTAATACTTTCATGTGACAGAGTTCCTCAGAATGTAGCCTCATCTTCCTTCCTCTCCAGCCTCATCCTCATCATTTTTCCAAGTGCTTCCTGGAATTGGGTTCCAGGCCCACCAACAAACTCACCCATTTCATAGACCCTTCAGGTTTCTGCCTCTCACCCAGCACCTTGTTTACTGATTTGTGGATAAAATTTCTGCTCCTCTTTCAAGTCACACCCTGATTGTCTCTGTT
Organism: Urocitellus parryii; assembly: GCF_045843805.1. NCBI lineage: Eukaryota > Metazoa > Chordata > Mammalia > Rodentia > Sciuridae > Urocitellus > Urocitellus parryii. The sequence goes on from NC_135531.1 coordinate 99,900,804, forward strand.
TCTGGGAAGCCTTTCCACTGCCCCAGGGAGTGCCACAGAATTGTGGGCCTACCGTATTAAGGCACTTCTACCTTTCCCTTGTCAATCCTGTGTTTCCTCCCATCCGACCATGAACATCTTAGAGTGACAACATCTATATCATCTCTCTATTCCCAGTGTTCAGCAAAGTGCCCAACACATACGAGAACTCACTTAACAATTGTAGAATGAATCAATTCAGGTGAGAGGAGTCAAATAAATAATACTTTTGGAACAAGAATTGGGCATATTGGTTGAGAATAATGAAAATGTATAATCAGAAGGTTGTTAATAAAACATCTACCTTTCTGCTAAGGACAGGTAGTATCACAGTTATAAAGTGCCTGCGTGATCAAGGAATAGGTCAGGTAGAAAAAAAAAAACCTAGAGAAACAACATTTTTTTAAAAAAGAAGAAAGCAAGCAAGCTATGTTCTCCCTGACACAGAAGACACGCTCCTCTAGGTCCCCACTGATGTGGAGCTGGCCCAGATGTGCCATGAATGGAGGCCCAGATTTTGATCGCTTAGCCTTGAGGGCAGCCAGGTGGGGCCCAGGACTACATCGGCCCCATGCATTTGTCCAGTGTATATCACAACATCATTATTGTCTGTGTGTGCCTTGCCATGAAAAAGAGTAGGCATCCCCACGAGAAAACTATTTTTTCCATCTGCCTCAGGGAACAGTTATTAAAAAATGAGCAATAATCTGTCTTTATCTAGAGGAGCCAGGGAACTGACTTCCATAACTAACTGTCAAATAAACATGTCCAATTGTCCCCAAAATGAACACCCTTGGCAAAGGTAGCCTTCCAGAAGAGTGGACTCAACCAGAACAAAACATGCAAATGAGTTTTCCTAGTAACATTTGTTCAGCACTTTCTTCACGCCCCTTCCCATATTCACAGATTTTCAGTGAGCCGAACCAGTCGTGGGAAGTTTGGAAATAACCATGCTTGCTTGATAATTTTTAGATGGTAGTGTTTTCAGAATAGTCACAGTTCATACACTTCCAGAAGGAGGCTAAATTGATAAATTGAAAGCAATTTTGGCAGTATTATCGAAAGCCTTAAAAATGTTCATATCCTTGAGTCTTTCAAAGAAAGAAAATAACTGCCTGTATCAGAAGAAATCATGTCAAGATGCTAATATCAGTTGCCTCTGGGTGGAGGATGCTGGATGCTTTTTTTTTTTTCATTCCCAGTTTTATTATATTTTACTCGTCATGATAAGCTCATCTTACTTTGATAATCAGGAGGAAAATACATTTTAAAAATCCATTAGTTTTAACCCAATAATTTCTCCTAAGGAAATAGTTTTAAAAGGATGAAAATATTTATCTAAAAAAAAGATAGTCTCTATAATATTATTTATACTGGGAAAAAAAACTTGAAAACAAAGGTCCAACAGTAGAATTCCATAACATGAAAGATTATGTAGCCCCTTTAAAAAGATTTACAAAAAGTTTAAAATAACATGTTTATGGTACAAATGAAGTAGCAAAATTATAACAGAATTTTATGTTCTGTAATATAGAATTCACTATATAAAGCTGTATAGGAAGGAACTAAATGCATTAGAACACGGTAAAATATTAATGGTTTTTCTCTGAAAAGGAAATTGGGGTGATCTTTATTTTCTTCTTTTTCACACTTATTTGTATTTTTAAAAATGTTTCCACAATAAGCGAGTACTGCTTTATATTAGAAATACTTATCATTATATCCCATTGGCTAGAGAAAATTAAATCCACAACATTCTGCCATTTCTCTCTGGCTGAATTCTAATTAGTGTCTGACCAGGACAATCTTCATAGTGAAAGGGGACTCCAGTGACAGTCACATGGGAACAAAATGCAAATCAGAATAAACCCACCTGTGAGGTATTCTGGACAAAGGTCTTCAACATTTTTCTAATCAAGTCTTACTTTCAGTTTATAGGAATGATAAGGAATAAAGGAATGAGTTAAATGACCCAAGAGGAAAAACTCAGACCAAGTCATTCTGTGGGACATCTACAAGACACTGGTCTCACCAAAAAGTCAATATATTAGGAAAAACAGAAGCAAGGGAAACACACTAGATTTGAAGTGTATAAAGAGATAAAATCAAATCTAATACGTGAACTTTGATGGCTTCCTAGAAAAATTTGACTCTAGAGTTAATCTCACATGGAATTAGAGAATTATTGTTAATTTACATAGTCAAGATAATGTTATGTAATTATATAAGACAATGTCTTTTCTGTAGGAGATACATGCGTAAATATTTAAGGTGACATGTCATGATGCCTGGAATTTAATGTGAAAATGTTTATCCTCTCAATATGTGTAGATGTATATTTAAATACATGTATATATAGACATATCAAAATGGGGAAATGTTTGCATTCTTGATGATTAATTATTATAGTATTACTCCAATATTTTGGCATGTTTGAAATGTTTCTAATAAAAATTGGGTTTTCTTCTAAAAAGATTCACCCAGATACCTAGGTTTGCTTCCATGCATTTTGATTTAGACCATAGTGTGCTCTGAATCTTTTTAGGAGTAGTATTTTTTATCCTTTCCTGTCTGATGTCATTTACTAGGCTTTATTTTTATGTGTATTTTGGGATTTGGGAGATTATATTAGATATGTGTCTTGATGAGAGAAATGTACAATTATTGCAAATTGAGTATGAACATTATCCTTTAGCAATCTTTCCACATCTATCATTTCTAATCAGAGTGGGGCTTATAAATTAAACATATTCTTTTAATCTGCTCATACATTACCACACAGTGTGCTCATATGTGTGTGTAGTGTGCTTATTTAAACTCCAGTTCCACATCTCCCTTTGAAATACTGTTATGACAGAAGGATATTACAGTTATTGATCATTTATAGAGGGTTGCAAGGGTTCATGGGACTTTATAAAATGCATGACAAACAAAATCCAGGTTTATTATCTGTCCTACTCCACCACCACCTAAAATACAAAGTCCCAAGGTAATGCTTCAAGAGACTGTCATATCTCACCATCACCTTTTAAAATTTTTTCCAAGGTTGTGTAGGCTCCCTCAGGAATGAATTTGTCATTATGGATGGAGGTGTCATGGGACAGAGTCTAGTGGTTTGTCTCACTTGTCCCCATCCACATGGCACAACATTCCAGCCAAAATATGGGGTCAAGGGAATCTAATTAGAGGGAAGATGTGATCCACAGAGCTAATAATTATTTTCTGGAAAAAAAACTAATAAAATAAGTCAGATCAATGTTGAGGAGTAAAACCATGTTAAACTGATTGCTTTACTGCAAGACTTCTCAGAATGTTTAATATACTAATACACTTTGTCAACCTCGCTGAGGGGGATACATTATTTCTAAACCACGGTTCCCACAAAACTCTTTTTATTTTTGGAATTTGATTTACTGGGGTCAATATTCTGAGGAAAATAGGCTGGGAGATTCTGTTCTCAAAGGCTTCCTGGCTTAAAAATTCTCTCCACCTTCCACCTGCACCCCTCTGTAATAAAAAGGAGCTACTGCTTGTTGGGCATTTACAGTCTATAAAGGAGTTATTTTTCAGACAGGGCATTTGGAAACTCAAGCTCAAAGAGGTTAAGTTACCTGCATGGGGCCCCATAGCCATGTCATGTCAGTCATTATTCTAGTCCAGGGTTGACCCCAAAGCTCAAGCTTTTTGCTATTAACACCTTTATCTCACATCATGAAATTAATCACTTGGGAAAAGAAAGACAGTTCCTTAAAAAAGGGAGAAGACTGATTTCAACTAGTCTCATGGTATTCTGAAACCCATAATAGACCTGATCTGAAACCAGATCAGTGAGGATGAAGCTTCACTACCTGTGTGGTTGGTTCTCTAAACTCTGCCTCAGGGAATAGCCTCGATTTGCTTTGAAATGCAGCCACCTGCATTATCTGTAAATCTCCAGAATGCAGGGATAGGCCATCTTCTTCATACCTTGATGTGTCTTTTCCTCATTGCTTCTGAGCTGAGCTGGCACAAGTCTCTGTATCGCAGGCCAAACCCCAATCAGACTATAAAGGGAAGGTTCTCAAGGGAGCCGGCAGAGGGAGAATGTAGTAGGAAAATATCAGCCCTGCCAGGAACCACAAGCCAAAATCTGGGACTTTATTAAAAAATAATAATCGCTTGGGATTATTCTACCACTCAAAGACCCTGTCCCTGGGGTCCTTGGTTTGCCTGCTAGAGAGTAAGGGACTCATTTTTCTCCCTCCTCCCTTGGTTCTAACTTACTATGCATTCCTGTCTATAGAAAGCAAGCAGGGATCTCAGAGGCTGAAAACAGTCCTGAGTTTTCTGTATTCCAGCACTCTCCAATAGAAACATGGTATAAGCCATACATGCATTTTTTAATTTTCCAGAAATATCATTCAAAAAGTAAAAAGAAAAAGATAAAATTGGTTTTAATAATATTTACTTAATCCAGTATAGCCATAATTTTATCATTCAATATGTAATCCAACATAAGTATTTGTTAGATATTCTTTTTTCCTGTCAAACCTAAACTCCTGTATATATTTTATATTTATAGAGCATAATAAGGAAGTCTACATAAAAACATAGGAGTGGCTGGGGATATAGCTCAGTAGGTAGAGTGCTTGCCTTAATTAGTTCACTAAATTTTCAGTTAAAAAATGTTTGATCCCTATTCAGACTTCATAAAATATACAGTTGACAAAGTAAATTCATGGATCCAAGATGCTGCGTTGCAGTATCAATGTTTAAATTTATATGTAAACTAAATTAAGTTAAAATTTCAAGGCCAGTAGGCACACAGGATTTGGAGCTACCCTTTTAGATAGCTTGTAGCCACAGAAATTCTTAACGAGGCCAGTAGTGCCCCCTAGAGGGCATTATGGAAATTCGTAAAAACATTTTATTTTTTAGAGTTGCACTCACAAAGAACACCACAGACATTTAGCAGGTGGGAAACCAGGGACACTAGACAACCTGCAGTGTGAAGGAAAAGCCTACATAGCAAAAATTGTCCCACACTTCAGACTCCCGCAGATAAAACACCTGTTGATAAAATTAGCTCAGCCTAGAACCTGTTTGTTTTTCTATTGTTTTTCTTGTTGGAAGTAGGGAACTTAGCTTTGATACACATTTGGAGAAACTGAAATTTTCTCATACAAATTTCTCATACAAATTTTTTCTCATACAAAAAACTGAAATTTTTTGCATACAAATTAAGGGAAGCTTATACTTTGTTTTGTTCAGAGTTCTACCAAGAGTTTTCCCACCATTTTGAAAATTCTTTCACTGATTTAAATACCGCAAGTACAACAGACTGCATCTGCAGCTGTCGCATTCAGAGGTCCTGGACATAGGCATAGCATCTGACTATTTCCTGACTCTTCTAGGGAAATTCCACCTAAGCATTTGCTGGTAAAATATGTAATATTTTATTGTCAATGACCTTTTTTGTTTCTTTTTATATTAGAGCAAAGTCATTGTACTGTTTCTTTGAAGTTATGTTTGTAGGTAACTCTAATCCGTTCATTTCATTCCATAACAGTAAAGGGGCTTTGGGAAATATGTGTTCCAGAAAGCACGGCCCATGAAGATCCTGCCACCTGCAGGAAAGAGAAGGAACTGAGGCTGCATTACAGAACACCCCAGGACAGAGCATAGCCGGGTGATTACTACTGGGTACCCACAGTGTCCAAAACACTAGAAGATAGGGTTACAGCAGGGGCCCAACAAGCTCTCCCAAGGAGCTCACGGTGGAGTGTGAACAAGAGCAATGTGGGCAAGAACAATCTGTTGGTCAGATAAACTCCTGATCCATTTCAAACCTCTCTGCTAACAATTTGCCCAGGTTACTTGATCCAGGAAAATGTAACAAGGATGCTAAAGTTTCCGGACATAAATTTAAATTTTTTTCAAAGTTTATGTCATTGTAGGAAGTCTACATAAAAACATAGGAGTAAACCATGAATTTGCTCTTTAGTAAATAAATTTTAAAAAAAGAGACACAAATAAAGAACAAAACAGAAGCCTTCCTTCACCCTTCCCAGAACATAACTATTACTATAAATCTAGAATACATCCTTCCCAGCATATATCCTTATGCCCCATCCTGCTCACCAATTAAATTGTGCATTATAAAACCAAAAGACAGCTAACATTTTGGGTACTTGAGAGTCAGGTGTTAAATGATTGGCAAGCATTGTCACCTTTTACCATAATTACAACACTATGAAGTAAATGTTAAAATTATGTCCATTATATAGATAAGAATTTGAAATAAAAAAGAACTTGGAGGGGTCAAGTGCATCCCCAAGATCACAGAGACATAAGTGATGGAGCTTGAATTAGAACCTGGAGTCCACATCCTAAACCAGCTGCACAGTGCAGCTTTTAAATATTAATAAACTCCTATGTGTCACCATGATGTTTTCCCTTGAGACAAATGAGCATTTTTTACTAAATACTTTCAATTCTGTTTATAGCAAGGATTATGCCTAACCCCCAAGACCTCCTAAAAGGCAGTGCAAGGCAACGCAAAGCACATAGGTTTTAGGAACAGCTCCTTCTGGCTGTGTGATCTTGGGTAAATTGTTTACATCTCTGAATCACAAAGAAGTGGATTAGGACCCTGAGAACATGAAACACAGCAGGGACAGTTTTCTATGGACATTTGTGAGTACAAAAACCTCTTCAAGAGGTTAGATCCAGGGCTGGAGCTGTGGCTCAGTGATAGAGCACTCATCTTGAATGTGTGAGGCACTGAGTTTGATCCTCAGCACCTCATAAAGGATATGGAATATATTATTCAACGTACATGTATGAATATGGCCTAATGAATTCCACCATTAATGTAATTATAAGGCACCAATAATTTTTTTAAAAAGATGTTAGACACAAGTGTCCTGTTGGTGACTGAAGACTGGCAGTGGGGTTCAGAGTCTCCGCTGAAGAAATCTAGATCTTTCCCTTCACCCTCTGAGGTACCCCTTCAGTTTCCTCTTGAGTCTTATCCCTTCCCTACTTTTTCAGAGAATCAGAATCTACTCCCTGTTCTGTATCAGAGTTGCCACTGAAGTCACCAAAATATTTCAGAGCTGTGGAAAAAAGACTGATTCAGAGTCAAAAAATAAGAGCTCTAATTCCAACTTAATCTGTAAGAATTGTTATGTGGCTGAAACAAGCCTCCAGCCCATTTTGGGTCTCTGTTTCCTCTTCTCTAAAAATCATGAATTTTGCACATTGGGGGGGGGGTTCGTACCAGAGATTGAATTCAGGGCACTGGACCACTGAACCACATCCTCAGCCCTATTTTGTATTTTATTTAGAGACAGGGTCTCACTGAGTTGCTTAGCACCTGGCTTTTGCTGAGGCTGGCTTTGAACTCATGGTCCTCCCGCCTCAGCCTCCCAAGCCACGGGGATTACAGGCATGTGCCATCACACCTGTCATGTATTTTGAATCTCTCTAAATTCTGTCTCAGGATGAACATGCCACCATTCTATTTCTGGCAGTGATGGGAAGGAAGAGAATGACGGACACAATGGAAAAAAATCTATCCTCCTACCAATATTCATTGATTTGTCAGAGGCCACAGTCAATTGTCTTTCTCTGGAGTAAGCACACAACTGTTGCTCATGCAGCAAAAGCCATTTTTTTTTTTTTGCCTGAGAAAACAAAATGTTCTGGGAAATTTCACAAAAAATGCTTTCAAACTGTCCAAAGAGCCACAGATTCACACCAAGTAGGTATTACATGAAGCCTGAGGTCCGAGGCATTGTCTGTAAGTATTTTCCATGAAAATTTCACAACACTCAGACATACTCTGGACTGCTTGGTTTAACAATCTATGTGACAGGCTGAGGCCAAAGCAGGAACTTGACTGGAGATGTCAGATCTGAGTAACCCCAGACCCAGGAATTTGAACTATGTGAGTATGTCTCTCCCCAGAGGTGTCCTAGGGCAGAAAACATAGCTCTGGGACAAATACATCACTCATACCAACACCTTTCTCTCCATCCCAGACTGGACACTAGAAGTGTGCTTGTACACACACACACACACACACACACACACACACACACACACACCCATCTCTGAGGACCATTGTCACTGAGGAAACATGGTGTGGTAGAGTCACAATACTCAGGTTCTGGCCAGACAACTTGGCATGACATTAGGCCTGGAAATGATCTTCTCCAGCCTAAATTTTAGTATCTGTGATCTTGAACTTGTTAGCCTCTGACAATCGGATTCCTTGGTATTAAGAACATCTTCCTAACCCACTGAGGAGACAGGCTGGCCTGTTGTGGTTTATACCAGGAACTGGAGCTTTAATTTCCACCTGTCCCACACATATCCCCATACCTCTTCTTGGAAGAGCTTTTCCTCTGCTACATGTGGTCCTGGAGAGAGACCCTACTACCTTGGCCACATCGATTGGTGCAAGGTTGGGCAGAGCAAATTGAAGCCTTGCCTTATGTTTCTATTATCTATTGTGCAGTATCAAGTTGGTCTAAAATTTAATGATATCCTCTGTATTCTCTCAAGCTTCTGTAGCTGGGGTTTCAGCCATCTAGAGGCTGGGCTGGGACAGAACATCCAGGATGCTCATTCACATGCTGTTGGTACTTGTGGCACTGGAGGACTCAGCTGGGGCTGTGGATGGGAACACAGTTCCTCTCCTCGTAGCTTGGGCTTCTCAGAGTATGACAGCTGGGTCCCAAGACGGAGCATTCCAAGCAGACAAGTCCCAATGTGCCTGCAATTTACCAAGATCTGCTCACACTGTGCTTGATAAAGCCCTATTGGCCAAAGCAAGTCACATATCCAAGCTCAGGGTCACTACACAGGAGGCAACTATACAGAAGAGTCAATACCAACAAGAATGGTTCTTTGGAGGCCACCAATTAACCAATAATTTCTTTTTTGTGATTAACCTAGTTTGAGTCGCTATCACTTGTCACCAAAACATCCATGACTAACAGAGTCAGTATCAGATCTGAATCCAACTCTTATCATTGCCATTTATTAGCTGTGCAGCCAAAAAAGTCACCTGACTTATCAGAGATTCAGTTTTTTTCAATCTTAAAATAGAGATAATACCCAGTCAGCATACCATTATGAAAAATAACATGAAAGGCTTGAGAACATTTTTTGAATTCAAATGTACTATACAAATAAACATGTCACAGTGATGATAAAGGAGAAACTAGAGGGCTGGGGCTGAAGCTCAGTGGTAGAGCGCTTGCCTGGCACATGTAAGGCACTGGATTTGATCCTCAGCACCACATAAAAATAAATTAATAAACAAAGATATTGTGTCCATCTACAACATATATGTGTGTATATATATATATATATATATATATATATATATATATATATATTATATATGAGAAACTAGAAGTTTAAGTCAATCAGTTTGTTATTCATTCATTACACACACATTCAATAGATATCTACCCTATGTATAACATCCTATATATTCCTGGCTATATAAGAGCTGTATAAGCCCTCAAATAATTTGAAGTCCAATACAGGAAATAGATATGTGCATATATGACACTAACCCAAGGACCCTTCAAAAGAGAAATAAGTATTATGGATAGAGATGAAAGAAATAAATCATTCTGAATTGTATGGGGGGAAGAGAATAAGGACATCTTCAAAAAATGTGGCAGTTATCCCCAGCTATAAAGAATGTGTTTATATACATAGAGAAGGCAAAACACCTCAAAAGAGCAGTCACTAAATGGGCAATGGCTAAAAAGCATATAGGAAGTCCTTGGTAAGAATTATGTGTGAGCTGGGTGCATGCCTGTAATCCCAGCAGCTCCAGAGGCTGAGGTAGGAGGGTTATGAGTTCAAAGCCAGCCTCAGCAAAAGCAAGGTGCTAAGCAACTCAGTGAGAGCGTGTCTGTAAATAAAATACAAAATAGGGCTAGGGATGTTGCTCAGCAATCGAGTGCCCCTAAATTCAATCCCTGGTACTCCCCACCCTTCAAAGAAAAGGAAAGAAAAATTATGTGTGAATGGATAAATAAATGGACAAATGACAATCCAGGAATAGCACACAGTCCTGTGTTTCTGAGCAAATAGAATATGGAAGGGCATGTGAGAGAGAGGACTGAAAGAACAGATTGGGGCCATGCTATGATGCGTCTTAAATGGTATACCAAAGACTTGGGCATTTATTTTAATGAGGAGCCACTGAGGATTAGGAAACATGTTTTGCAATGATGGCTCTGGTGCTAATGTGAGATGAGCCTGAAAATAGCACTATTCTTTCCCTCTGTCCCTGTCAGTGTAGGGAATGGCAGGTGGGCCTGACTCCCTAACTCTCTCACTCTACTCCAGGGTGGTCAGATGATTCCACTTGGCCAATGGGAGCAACTTGTGCCACTGGATCACAGTGACTGGTCCAGGGTCAGGCACCTGACTTGAGCCAGATCAGTGAGACAGCCTCCTAGGACTTCGGGTGAGAGCATTAGAAAAAAAGTGCTGGGCTGGGGTTGTGGCTCAGAGGTAGAGCACTTGCCTAGCATGTGTGAGGCACTGGGTTCGATCCTCAGCACCTCATATGAATACATCAATAAAATAAAGGTCCATCAACAACTAAAAAAATATTAAAAAAAAAAAAAAGTGCTTCCCCCCACCTTACACACTGATACTGCCAGTCTGGAATTACGTCAACCTGAAGTTGATGGTGACAATAAAAACCAGCCTGAGAACAAAGCTAAGGGGAAAGGAAATGGAGAGTATAGACAAAAGGAGTCAGCAAATAATGGCTTTATTTGTGTTCCCGGAAAGAGACACCCCGAAAGCCACCCCACCCCATTTCCAGTAGCACTGGAAGGGATCCAATCACATTCCTTTTGCACTTGAATGGGTTTTTTGACTTTTTGTAATGGAATGATTTCTGGGTGAGTATAGTCAGGCACAGTGCTAATTTCTTAACAGTCATTCGTTGGTCTAACGAATGTGTTGAAATGCCTGCTAACTTCCAGGTACTCTTCCAGGAACTGAAAATAGAGTGAAAAAACAGACCCAAATCCCTGCTCTCATGGTGCTTACATTCTAGTGGACAGCAGTCAGGAGAGGAATAAACAACATCATTAAAATCTGTAGTGTGTTAGATGACCGTCTGTCCTGGGAGAAGAAAACGAGGCAGTGGAGGGAGTGGAAGAACAGGCTGGCAGTCAGATTGCTCTTTGACCTAAAGTGCTCAGGGACTTGTCATTGCTGAGGGCTCAGCCTTGATGGGGAGAACGGCTTTCCCAGGAGAAAGGGACTTCCCTCCCCAAGGCAGGACTGTGCCTGGGAGTGGAGGAGCACAAGGAGGCTGGTAAGGCTCAGGGGACGGTGGGTAGATCAGATGACATGGGAGGGACAGTGGAGAGAGAGGGCATCCTGGAGGCCATTTTAAGAAGTGACCTTTCACTCTGAGAGACAGGAGGCCAGTGGATTTTCCAGAGGAGGGTCATGCACCAATGCAGATTTAAAAGGATCACTCTGGCTGCCATACTATGTGCAGAGTAAGGCAGGAGTGAACGCAAAAGGCCAGTTAGGAGACCAAAGAAGCACAAAAAAAGAGGAGATGGCTTGGCTGGCAGTGGTAACATTGAAGGTGGTGAGAACTGGCCAGCCTGCGCATCTATTTGGAAGGTAAAGGCCAACAGGTATAGCTGATAAATAGGATGTGGAGTCACATAGGGAAAAGAGAGAGTTTGGAAAGATTACAACATTTTTACTTGAGTTCCTTAAAGGATCTATTAGCAGATGAAAGGAATATTAAGAGAGTTCAAGCTTGGGAATGAAGGTCAGGTGTTTCATCTTTATTATCTTCAATTTGGAAGACGTGGGATAGGTCTTCATGTCTAATGGAGCATCAGAGTGTCATATCCACGGAAGTCTGGACTGGAGTTATATGCCTGCACCATCCTCAGAGAAAGCTCAGAGAAAGTTTCAGCCTCATCAGTTATGTGGGGGAAGATGTTCTTGCTGTTCACCTTTCCCTAGTCACGTCCTCTTTATCCATTTGCAGCTCTAATTGCCTTGCAAGACAATGAGCTCAGACGTAATTCCCTCCAGTCTCAGAGGTCGACTCTAAATTCCAACAATCCTAGCCAACAAGATTTTTTTTTTCATCCTCAAAGTTCAGCTCCAGGAATCCAAGAGGATAGAAATGACCAAGTGCAAACAAACAAACTCATCAGGAACAAAGATTTCTACCAAGTCTCAAAAGAATCTGGAAATTCCTGGGATGTGCAGAAGGAGGAACAAGACAAGCACAAAGAGTAACACCGGGGCTGACAGGTGGCAGAGGAGGTGTCAATTCAGAATCCTGGTGGGTTTTATCAGCTGATGAACACCGAAATACTCTGACAATTTTTTTGCTTAAAATAGGAACAATGAATATGAAGGGATCTTTTAGATGTTAATAGAAGCATTGTTAAGGAAGAAAATTGGACCTATTGTTTTGCAAACAGCTAGATCTGCCGAAGCAAATTCAGTATGTATTTCTGAGGGCTCCTTTCAAAATATGCTTAATTGTAATAAGCAAAACTCCAGGAGGCACACTGTAGGGAAAAGACCTGGGGATCTGGAGTTAGATGTGACTTCCAGCTGCAGTTCTACAGCAAATCACTGACTCAAAAATACTGCATTGTAAAATGCAGTTTCTATTCTCCAGCTCCATCCATGTACCTGAAAATGCCATAATTTTATTCTCTTTTAATGCTGAGTAATATTCCATTAAGTGTGTGTGTGTGTGTGTGTGTGTGTGTGTGTGTATACACAGCTTCTTTATCCATTCATCTGTTGAAGGGCATCTAGGTTGCTTCTACAATTTAGCTATTGTGAATTGAGCTGCTGTAAACATTGATGTGGCTGCATTACTATAGTATGCTGATTTTAAGTCCTTTGGGTATAGACCAAGGAGTGGGATAGCTGGGTCAAATGGTGGTTCCATTCCAAGTTTTTCAAGGAATCTCCATACTGCTTTCCAGATTAGTTGCACCAATTTGCAGTCCCACCAGCAATCTAAGAGTGTGCCTTTTCCCCCACATCCTCACCATCATTTATTGTTGTTTGTATTCTTGATAATTACCATTCTGAGATGAAATCTTGGAGTAGTTTTGACTTAAATTTCTCTAATTATTAGAGATGTTGAACATTTTTTCATTTGCTGATCAATTGTATATTTTCTTCTGAGAGGTGTCTGTTCAGCTCCTTAGCCCATTTATTGATTGAGTTATTTGGGGGTTTTTTTGTTTTGTTTTGTTTTTTTGGGGGGGTTGGTATTTTTTGAGTTCTTTATATATCCTGGAGATTAGTGCTTTCTCTGATGTGTGTGTAGCAAAAATTTGCACCAAAAATGTAGACTCTCTGTTTACCTCATTGATTGTTTCTTTTGCTAAGAAAAGCTTTTTAGTTTGAGTCTATCCCACTTATTAATCCTTGATTTTATTTCTTGCACTTCAGGAGTCTTGTTAAGGAAGTCAAATCGGGGCCTAATCCAACATGATGAAGATTTGGTCCTACTTTTCCCTCTATTAGGCAGAGGGTCTCTGGACTAATTCTTAGGTCCTTGATCTATTTTGAGTTTAATTTTGTGCATGGTGAGAGATACGGGTTTATTTTCATTTTTCTGCATATGGATTTAAGTGAAGTAAGCCAGCCCCCCCCCCAAAAAAAAACAAAGGCTAAATGTTCTCTTTGATAAATGGATGCTGGTCCATAATGGGGATGGGGGAGGCATGGGAAAAATGGAGGAATTTTGATTGATGAAAGGAGAGGGAAAGTGGGGAAGATACATGGGGGCAGGAAAGATGGTGGAATGAGATGGACATCATTACCCTAGGTACATGTAAGACTGCACATAGAGTGTGACACTATCTCATGTACAACCAGAGAAATGAAAAGTTGCACAGCAATTGTGTACAATGAATCATAATGCATTCTGCTGTCATATATACCTAATTAAAATAAATAAATTTTTAAAATGCAGATTCTAAGATCACTTGAAATTGTCATGTGATGGAAGAAAGGCAATGTGCTTAGAGAGAACCAGAGCACTGAGGTTAGGCTCCTGATGAGCACTGATCTAAGGCTTCTATGTCCGGGTGATATACAAGTAAAGTTGAGAACTTGGGAAGAACACCTGGATTTGAATCCCATTGCCACCACACTTGCTCGAAGACCTAAATCAAGGTAATCACCATTCTGGCACTCAATAGCCACATCTGCAATACTCTTTCTTACCTTCTTGTCAAGGAAATTATCAAGATTAAATGAGCAACTATGTATGAAGACTTAGCATAGTTGCCAGCAGCACATAAAAAACTCTGGATACTAATTAGCAGTACTTATTGCTATCACATGAAATTCTCATAACAAGACTCTGAGGGGTGAAATCACTAATACTGCCATGTCATAGTTTTTGAATTACAGTTTTTGAATAACTTGTTCAAGGTCACATCACTAGTAAATTATAAACATTACTAATAAGTAGTTAAGGAGCAAAAGTTGTAATGGTTTTACATTGTACATGTAATGTAATGTAATGTTAGCATGTTAGCATTTGGAAGTGATCAGCTAATCTTTTGATTGTTTTCCCTAGTGTTGAGCTCTTCAGCCTTACATCCCATTTCTCAGCTGAGATGCTACTGACTTCCATCTCTGTGCAGTGGCCTCCATCCAAATCCCCAGTTGTCACACATGTCACCACTTCAGAGAAACTTTTCCTGACCATATATCCAAAGTGGTCTCCAGCACCCCCATCAGCGTATCTGCCTATAATACTACCATTTTATTTTCTTTATAGAAGTTATGGGTTAACTTGCTCACTTGGTTGTTTTCTATTTCCTCCCACTGGAATGGAAGCTTCTCGAGGGCAAGGACTTGAGTGCCAAGCAGAGCCAGGGGTGGAGCCCAGTGGTAGAGCACTTGCCAAGCATGTGTGAGGCCCTGGATTCCACCTCCAGCACAACAATAATAATAGTTATGCCTAGCACCTAAGTAGATGCTCAAAAAATGAGTGACGACTGAGGCTTCAGACCAGGACCTCACTTTACTTCTCTTATACATGTTTTTTCAATTAATCTTCTGTCTTAGATCTGTCAGCAAACAATCAGAAGTTGGGATAAATAGTCCTGCTCTCTTTTCTTCCCCCCAACAATTCCTCTCATGCACATTTCTTTATGAGGTTAACAGGACAGTGTGATCAGACATGATTTTCTCCTCTCCCAGGGGCTGGTGCTAAATTGTGAAGCTTAATGAGAATCCCATTGCTCTCACTCACTCTAACTGTCACGCTGTGGCTGAACCAATATTGGGACTCACATCGTACATCCAAGTTCATTTTGTTTTCACACTGTTGTACCTATGAGCAGAGTCTCTGGCAAGTTTGTTTTAATAACAGGATTCCAGAGGGAAAATGTCAACTGAATTCATTACTAAAATAAATCGAAACTACGTGAATAGGCTAGAGTGGAAGAGGCTTTGAGAAAGCCTTATCTTCTCAAACTTGGGGGCTGATCACAAGATGACAATGAATAAAACACACACCAGCTCTTGTTGGAAGACAAGATTCTCCTGGCCAGGACCCCCGGACTTCTCCACCCAGTTAAGCTGTGTTCTATAGATTAACCTTTGTGAATATATAACATCCTCTCCATGAACCAAGGAAAGGGAAGCTTGTACCTACAATTTTCCTACTTTCAATTAAAAAAAATATAACTAATAATAATGACATAATTACAAGCCAGCTCCATACTCTCCACTGCTTCCACATCTCAAATACAGTGATGACATACAGCTGTACTTCCTATCTGCAAGCTGATTGGAAAATAACACAAAAGATACATAAATCTGTAGAACCCAGCTTGACATGACCACAACCAGCTTATTGGTAATTGCCATTTTTCCTGCCAAGTGATCCCAGCTCACATCCCAAGCCCTACAGGATAAGCAGAGTAATCAAAATAGTCAACCAAGTGTGTTGTGCCAGCCAGTGACGGTGCCCATACTGTCTCTTAACTGATGTTGGCTATGTCAGTACTTGTTGAGCAAGGCCAGGGACATTCTGATTTGCCATGGCCCACCTTTGTCTACTTAGCATATAAACTCTCCTCCTGCCTTTGAATATTGCATCCACCTGTCCTGCTGTCACCCAAGACATGCTTCTGTCCATAAGTCCCCAGGAAATTGTGCAATCCTGATCTATCTGCCTCTTTCTTCAGTCTCTTGACACCTTTTATCTTTGAAAGCCCGTTCTCATGCACCAAGACTAGGTATTTCTGAAACAAAACAATTAATCATAAAATGTGATATGTGCTTTGAAGGAAACTCATGTCGGGCTGAGACCAAGGGAAGAAACCTACTTTAAATAGAGCAAATATGGTTTAAGCCAAAATTAAAAGGGTAAGGTCAATTATGTGACATGTGTGTGTGTATGTGTGTGTGTGTGTATACATGTGAACATGCTACAATGCCTTTCTGTGAAGGAGGAGGCTAAGACTCTGGGAAGTTAAATCTCCTTCCAAAAGTTGCTCACATATTATTAGGCAGAGCTTTATGGATTTTTTTTGTTGTTAATTTAAAATCCATCCTTTTATTTTTTTAAATTACACCATAACATTGTACGTATTTACAGGGTACAGTTTAATAATTCACTACATGTATGTAATTTGTAATGATCCTGTCACAGTAATTAGTATTTCCATCTCCTTAAACATTTATTAATTCTTGATGTTGGAAGCCCAGGAACTTCTTTTAGTTTTAATGAAAATATATAATAAGTTATTATAAACTGTAGTCTCCCTGCTGTGCTATAGGACACTAGAACTTATTATTTCTGCATTTTGTCACTCCTTACCCAACCTCCCTCAAACCCCCTCCCCCACCTTTCCTAGCTCTAGTAATCACTACTGTAGCCACTAATTTTTTGAAAGGTGTGTCAATTTTTTTAATGATTTTATTTTTTAAGATATTAAATTGACAAAAATTTGCATGTTCAAGGTGTACAATATGATGATCTGATATACACAATATATGTTGCATACTGATGACCATAGTTAAATTAATAGATGCATCACCACCCATAGTCAGCACTTTTGGAACTCGTTTGATTTAATAGAATTACATACCCTTTGCCTAGTTATATGTTGTTTCTCTCTTAAATCAAAGAAGATGGAGGATGCGTGCTTCTTTGCAGAAGAGGTTCAGGGTTTCCTGTGGTGTCTCAGCTCATGGTAGTAATTGCTGAGCAAGGTCCCAGGGCACTGGAGTGGGTCCTGCATCTTGGAAAAGGCCTGACTTGGCAACAGTGGGGAGAAAGAGGCCAAGGGAAAGTGAACCGCGGGGAAACCAGGGAGCCCAAGAGGAGCCCTGCTTTAGAAAATATGCCGGACAAGAGCCCAGGGAAATATGTAGGAGATGAAAACATAGGAAGAACTGACCCAAGGACAAGACAGGAGAAATTGAGTCCCCAAATTCACCCTCCTTGGGACCAACTCTGTGAGCAGTAAATACTTAGATATTGACCAATTTTCAAAGTTTTATTTCTGGTTCTGTAGCCAGACTATTTTTTTTTTTTTTTGCCATTGTCTTCTTTATTCAATCAAAAAACATTTGTTAGGTGTATTCTAATGCTCAGCCCTGATAATACAATGATGAAATTATGGTCTGTGATTGGTCTCTGAAATAGGTTTCCCTGGGTCCTCAGTCCAGCCAGCCAGAACCTAAACAGCCTGGATATGTTCCATAGAGTCCAGCACCAGCTTCACACTAGCGCTGTGCCAGCTCTTGGAGTCCAAGGATGAGGGAGGTCATTCCACACACCAGAGCCCAGGGGCCAGCAGAAGCGGCAGACTAGTCAGTGGCCAGTACAACCCCTGGGAGCAAGAGCTGTGGGAGGCAGAATGCAGGAGGCCATGGAAGCTGAAAAGAGGGTCCCTAACCTTAAGTAGTTTCCTGCAGGAAATGTCCCTTCTTTCCTTCATTCAGCAAATAATTACAAAACCCCTGTTAGGCAGACTCTGCTCCAGATGCTGGGCACCCAGTAAGAAGGAGAAGATCCTGGGCTTCTGGAACTGATATCCCAGGAGGAGCGGGGAGACCAGAATGAATTAATAAGGATCAAATAAACTTGATAGATGGTGGTAAGTGTTTGAAGAGCACTGCAGAGAGAAGGAAGGAGAGTGATAGGAAGGACAAAGAAGGACATGGAGGGGGGGCAACAGAGGCAGGAGAGGAGCCCTAAACACCAAGATGGACCAGGTGAGGGCAAGGGTTCAAGGCAGAGTCCTGGGTAAAGGTCTAGAGGCAGAGGCAAAAGCCCAGCCTCCTCAAGAGCCACAGAAGGCCAGTTTGAATAAAATGACCTGGATGGGATGGATGACAGGAGATGAGATCAGAGTTATAAGCAGGACCAGTTTATGAGGGCCTGACATGTATTGGGGATTTTATCCACAGTGCAATGGGACAATGGGAAGCTGTAGGATACTGATATAGAATCTCTTTGGGGGAGGGGTAGACTTGAGGATCAAACCCAGGGCTTGGCACGTGCTAAGCATGTACTCCACCACTGAGCTACCTCTGCAATCTGATACAGATATGTCCTCATTTACACTTGCTGAAGGTAACTCTGGTCAAATGGATGGTTGAGTATCATTTGGCCCCAAATGGTGAGCACCCATTTAATCAACATCGTCCTATGAACGGCAACCACCCCATAAAATAAAGGCAATCCAAACCTGCAAATCAGGAAGACCACAGACTTAGACAATCTTTCATATCAAACGAATTTTAGCTTTCTGAAAAACATAATACATTGACCAGAGGTTTCTCATTTCGCCTAAGAGTGAAACTTTATATATAAACTGATACTGGCCCAACCCACAGACTCTCATTCTCACAATGGCCTTAAAAATGGTGGATTCACAGAATTACAATCAATGAACAAACATTTGCTGATCACCTTCTATGTGTCAGGCACTCTGAAAGACACTGAGAGATGTGCTTCCTCCCTTTGTAGAGCCCCAGCCCACGTGGCCAGCAGAAGAGCTCTAGTTTAGAGGCATTGTATGGACCAAGGAAAATCAAAATAACTAATTGCACAGGCACCTGTTTGCAGATTTGTGATGAACTTGATGGAGCTGGTGATTAAAAGCAGCTTGACGTGTCTGTGGGCTGAAAGATGAGTGCAACAGTTTGGGAGTGTTGCAGGGGAGATCCTATCAGGGTTGGGAGGGGCAGCTACTCATCTTCTTGGGAAAAAAAAAAAAAAGAAGAACTCCTGTCAAAGTCGGAGCTTTCCTCATAATTCATTCAAAGGAAACCAAGTTTGGGGCAGTGTCTGTGTATTACAGTATCTCTTCCCTACATTTTCCTAATTATTTCAGTTGGCCTAAATGGGGATTCTCTATTAGGAAGTTTTAGAACGGGTGATCAAAATCTTGGTCCTATTAAGAAGATTAAAAATTAATAAAATACATTATTGAACTTTGACAATAAGTGCAAGCAGATAAAGCTTCTCAATTGCATGCTCACCAGATGCAGAATGGAAAAGAACAAAAAGTGACCATAGTGAAGGGGTTTCAGAATCACAGCCATGCTCTCTACCACCTGTCAAAGACTGTCCAAAGCAAAGACAGGCTACCAACCCATGGGTGCTTTGGCTTCCTGTTCCTAATGCTATAGCCCAAAGGGCAGTGATTACTTTAAAACAGTGGTTTGGAGACTTGCATTAGGATCACAAGAGGAGCTAGTAAGAATGAAAAAAATCCTGGATCCCTGTCCTAGGCCTCTTAGACTGAACTGAAATGTTCAGGACCTGTGGTATTGGATAAGCTCTTTAAGCAATGCTGACCTTGAGGACTGCTGTCATCTGAGCTCCCTAACTAGCTATGGATGGCCAATGAGAGAGAAGTGTGGGGAACCTGCAGATGACTTGGCAGGAGATCTTGCAGAAGGTGGTCTAGTGGAGGCAGGTGCAGAGGACCATTTCCAACTAGGCCGTTAGTGTCCCTACAGGGAGGGAATGGTCTTTTTTTTTTTTTTTTGTAATTTTAAATAATCTGTGGATGCTTTGTAAACTCTACTAGTTATTGTTGATGCTTAATCTTTCCCAAAGCTATTTTGTCCACCTTGATTTTGTAGGGCCCTTTGGGCTAAAAACTTTAAAAGCCAGATATTGCTCTCAAACCCTCCAACATTCACATAGAAGTTTTCAGAACAACCTCAAACATGCTGCTTAAGAAGACAGGCTCTAGAGAATGTTCTCTCTGATATGCAGATGCTAACACACAATGGGGGGGGGAGAATAGAAATTTATTGGTTTAGACGAAGGGAAATGGGAGGAAGGGAGAGGGGGCGGGAATAGGAAAGACAGTAGAATGAATGGGGCATACCTTTCCCATGTTCATGTATAAATATACCGCCAGTGTAACTTCACATCATGTACAACCACAAGAATGGGAAGTTATACTCCATGTATAAATAAAATGTCCAAAAACATTCTACTATCATGTATAACTAGAAAGATAAATAAAAAATTTTAAAATAATAAATAAAATTTAAAAAGATATATCTACCAATTTATAAGTATATATATATATATATATATATATATCCATTTAAATTCTAAAAAAAAAGAAAATACGCTCTAGATACTAGAGGGCTGTGTGTTCTTGCCCAAGTTGTGCCTCAGTTTCCTCATCTGCACAGGGGGTTAACCACCAGTATCCACTTCACAGGTAGCAAATGGGAATATCTATTCAAAATCCTTTGCATGTCCCTAGAACAGAATCAATGCAAGGTAAATATTTGCTCAAATGTACAAGCTTGTCAAAAATGCTAAGTCTCCAGGGGGAAGTGCCAGCAGCACACCCTACTGACACAAAAGTCACACTGGAGGGTTGGGGGAAAGAGAGATGAGCTGATTCAGGAGGAAACAGATGATGCTTTGTGAAGATCTCAGAGCTGTGCATGGCTGTGTAGGAGGCGAGGGGGCGGAGGAAGGGGGGCGCTGCTCTGAGCTCCTGCCTGAGCTGGGGTGGGAATGGTGTGTGACAGGAAAGGAAGAGGAAAGCAGAGAAGTGACAAACTCACTGTGCGTGTGTCTGTCATCACGGATGAGCAATAGAGATGATAAGAATCCTCAAGGCAAGCCTGTATCATTAGAGAAGGAAGAAAAAAGCTCATTATTAGGGGGAAGTTGATGTTCTGTGAAGCCAGAGCTTTTAGAACAAAAAAAAAAGCAGTCTGACAGTTTTCAGGGCTGGGAAGCATTATTTTATGGATGATCCATGACAGGCCCTGGGGTCTTTTGATTTCTCTTATTTTATTGCTTTAGTGCCCCCACTTTCTCCATCAGGCCCCAGGCAGAACCCTGAGGGGAGTCTATGGGAAAAAGTTCTTAGAGGAAGAAGAGGAGGATTTCTGTGGCAGAGGGGTATCTGTATTTAAAGAGTTTCATTTAAACTGTTTGGAAAATATCACTGAGGCAGATCAGTAGTATAATCTCATGATAAACCCAACTTTATACTTTCCAAAGGATGCAGCTTAGAGGGTGGAGGTAGGTATCATTGTAGCTGTCAAGCCTGGATTTAAACTAGGTTCAAATCAAGGTGACACACTGTCTTACCTTGGATCAATCATTTAACCCCCCTGACCCTCGGTCTCCACATCTGTACATTGTGATTGAGATTCCAGCCAACCTTACAGAGTTACTGTAGGAAATACATGAAGGTCCCCGAGCAGACCCTCAGGGAATCACCCTGACATCATCTTCACATGGCCATCCTGTCGTTGCTGTCATCACTGTTGTCACTATGCCTAGGAGGTTACAAAGCAATAATAGAAACCAACTTTAAAAATCAGGAAGTTGTCAGGCTTCAAATCATAGCAGCTTTCAGAAAACACACAAATCACCTATTTCAAACTTAACAACAACGGGAACCATAGCTAGATTTATTTTGTCAGTTCCCTGCTCACTTTGATAAAACAGTCATTTATTTCCAGGGCAGGCAGTCCCCAAAGCTCAGATCTCCCTTTAAGATACAGAACAGATGGGGCTGGGGATGTGGCTCAAGCGGTAGCGCGCTCGCCTGGCATGCATGCGGCCTGGGTTCGATCCTCAGCACCACATACAAACAAAGATGTTGTGTCCACCAATAACTAAAAAAAATAAATATTAAAAAAAAGTTCTCCTCTCTCTCTCTCTTTCTCTCTCTCTCTCAAAAAAAAAAAAAAAGATACAGAACAGCACTGCTGTGAAAAGACAGATCATTTCTCTACAGTATTTTGCTGTTATGCCCTCCCCACCTCCAGTGACCAATTCCCAAGCCTCCTTTGTTCCCCAGCCTTGGTTCCCAAGGCACAAACAGCTCAGAGAAGAAAGCAGTTCTTATGGTTCTGGTCTCAGGTTTCCCTGTGTCTTAGACTCAAACCCAGTGATTCCACCGTCGAGTTTCCCCAGAGCTATGGACCACTCTAAGAACATTTCCAAAAGACAAGATGTGAGAAGAAGTGTGTAGAATATGGACAAGAATCATGATCCAAAGAATGAAAACACATCCTCCCAGTGAATCATTCCATAAACACTGGTGGAATATCTATAGGGGTCCAGTTCTATGCTCAGGGCTGGAATAAGGAAAAGAGAATACCGTCCTTATCTAGAAGCCCATAGCCTAGGAGACAGCAATTAAGGACCCCTGTAGCATGGAGAGGAGAGAGGCCTATTCAGGGCTGGTTCAGTGACACCTTATGATGAGATTACTGGGTTCACATTCTTGGGGCAGGCAGTGAACAAACACTGAGGGATATCCTGAAATACCTCCCCATCACTTACTTTGCACCATACCGATCTCCCTTTTATGTCTTCATTGTTTCAGAATAAGAGACATCCTTACTCAAAAGCCAACATTAATATTGCTCATTATCAGCCATGCCAAAACCTGTGAGGCCACTGACCAACCATCTTATTCCCTCATCTGTAAGATAGGAACAAAATTGCTTGCCCTGCAATCAGATATCAAACATAAAAACCTTTTTTTGTAAAGTTCTGTTAAGGGAGGCGATTTTGTCCCCATCATACAGATGAGGGGATGAAATGATGGGCCTTACAGCTCAAAGGTAAAAGAGCTGGGGTGTGAGCCAACATCTTCTGACTCCGAGTGTAGCACCTAGGCCTTCACAATACTGAACCCAAACTTGCCCACCCTGACTGCGTTTGAAGGGTTTGCAGACCCAGGTAGCATTTCTACTCAATTGCTCTGAGAAACAGTGACAAAGCAGGGTTTAAGTAATGGGTTGATGGGTGGGTGGGAGGGAGGAGGAGAAGCTGTTAACTTTAGATGTGTAATTCAGGCTGCTTATTAAGTGGCAGAAGTGTCACCATGCCCTATCTTTGCCATCCACCTTCTAAAATAAAGAGCCAGGGTCTATGATTTCCTCAGTGGGAAGATCCATCCCTCACATCCTTATAAACCCTGCAGATGGTGGGGCTTTTTACAATCACCAAGGAAGACTCTGGCCTATGGGAGGTTCCTGTTATTTGCTGCAGTCCCCCAGAAGCATGCCCTCCACATCTAGTAGAGGATCTTATAAGATAGGAGAATGTCCCAGAAATTTATTAACCCCGTCACACTTCGTGGAGCCCTGGGTGATAAAATCACATCAGTACTTGGTCATCCTGGTACACCATTCCTGCATCTAGGTCAGTCAAACATTCTCTGCAGTAATGACTTATATGAATTCTAGCCCCAGAACACAAACCTCTGTGTGTATATTAGTACTATATAAGTTGAAAGTATATAAGTAATTGTTGACAGAGCCAAAATAAAAACCCTAAAATCAGAATTATAGTCAGGTAGTATTGTCTATAAAATTACTCCTGTTCCAAAATATAAAGGATTATAGTAGCTTACATCTACCTGGTGTTTTCTATCTTCCAGGAACTGTTCAAGAATAGTCCTGGACCGTCACATCAATGTTACCTGGAAACTGGTGAGAAATGCATATTCTCAGGCTCCGCCCAGACTTGAGTCAGAAATGCTGGGAATAGTCCCAGCAGTCTGTGTTTTAACAAGCTCTTCAGGCGAGTCTGATGCATTCTAAAGTTTGAGAACCCTTGCCTTATGTTAATGTTGAAGGAAATAAGGTAGAGGAACTATTGAACACTACTATTTCCAGATTATAGAGAAGATATCTGTCTTAAAATATCAAGTGACTTCTCAAAAGGGAGAAGTACACCAGGACTGGAAGGCAGTCCATTCTGCCACCCAAGTTCCTGCTTTCTTAAATACGTCTGTTCCAGCCAATGAAAAATAAGCATGCCAAAAGTCAAGGAGACAGCAATTCCTATGGAAACAAATCAAAGAGAGTTTCAGTTCAGAGCAAGCAAGCAGGAAACATTTATTGACCACCAGTTATGTGTCAGTCACCATGTGCTTTGGTTTGAATGTTTCCTTCCTCTTCAAATTATTATGCTAAAATTCCAAAACCCAAGGAGATGGTGGTGGGACCTCTGGGAGATGATTAGGTCATGGCGCAGAGCTTTCATGAATGATTAGTGACTTTATAAAAGAGGCCTCAGAAAGACCCCTTACCTGGCCCTTCTGCCTATGAGGACCCAGCAGAAGTCTACCAACTCTGACAGCAGCCCTCACCAGACTCTGAACATTTCAGTGCCTAGACGTTGGATTTCCAGCCTCAAAAACTGTAAGCAGTAAGTTTCTGTTGTTTATGAGCCACCCAGTCTTGAAGATTTGTTATAGCAGCCCAAACAGATAAAGACACTATGCACAAATATCTCATTTAATTCTAACAACAGGCCATGCCAGTTAGGCACTCTGAAATCATACCAGGTAGGGTGAACTACTTTTCCAAGTTCTCCTTGCTCAGGAAGTTGGAGGGTAGAATTTGAATCCTGCTTAAACTCTCTCTAAAACCTTCATAGCCTCCTGGGGCACAGTTACATATTCAGCAAACCCATGTACCCCCATGGCAAAAAGGCCAGGAAACCAAGGATAAATGTGTATGTAGCAGCAGCAAGTGAGATCACTCTGTTCCAGGGCTCAAAATCCACCTCTACAGCATCATCCTGATCTCTCCTCCCTCCCTCCCAGTTCCCTTCTCATAAACTACCGACTTTTCCCTTTCTCTCTGTGAAAAGGGGGAAGACAAGTTCTTACCAAACTGAACATGTTGATTCTCTTTCTATTAATTGAGCATTCACCTTCCTTCCAGGAGAAACAAGGCCCTTAGAGGTTAATGCTGCCAGGAATGAGATGAATTGCTAGTTGGAAACGTAGCAATATTCAGTGAGGATTATCTTAATGTTATGGATGCCTTTAACCAGCTCCCCACACAACACACATACACGCCCTCGAAACTGGTTTAGGATTTACCAGCAACCTTCTAAATCAATGGCTTAATTAACTTTCAGGCTGTGTATGAAATGTCATGAAATGTCTCTACAGTCAAGCCGCACAAGGAGGTCCAAAACTTAAATGCATTTTTGTATTAACTACAGTTTCCCAGTCATCATTTTGTAAATTTTGTAAAATAGTTGGCTATTTCTTTTCACATTAAGACATAGTATTTTTACGTCTTGATTCATAGATTCAAAGAGACACAAGGTGGAAACTTCAAGTGAAAATATTTGTTACAATAAATATATTTTTTTAATATATATCTAAACAGCCCCAAATGCAAAGGCCATCTCTGTCACTCCCTAGCTTAAAACTCATGACTGGTTCTTGATCACTTTCAGGATGGAGCCCAGGTATCCCAGGCTCTTTGCCAAGTACTTTGTGATCAGGTGGCTGTCCACCCACATTCCATCCCCAAAGTCTGATACTTCGACTACACACCCCTTGCCCTGGGTGGGCAATATACAGACAGTCCCCAGAAAGTCCCCCCATCCTCAGTCCTTTGTAACTATAGGATTCTCAGGCTAGAATCCTTCTCCATTTCTCCTCATCCTTCAAACTCAGCACAGTTGCCACAAGTCTTCCTTGACCACAGTGGGGACTCCCAAGGTACCCTGTACTGACCTTCATCATAGTACTTTCATGCTGGTTCATGGGAGTCAATTTAATCCTGAGTCACCACCAAAGCAAGGAGCTTCATGAAAGTATCTCATTGTCATGAGAGCCCTGCACAGGACCAGTCACATAATAAGCATCATTGTTGAATGAATGAATGAATGAGTGAATAAATGAATAAATGAATGATCATTCATTCACCTAGGTATTCATTTTGTCCACAGGCTCCAAATACACCCTAGAAGTGAAAGCTATGATTGTTCTCTCCCAACACATTTAAAAAGTGGCTTCTAGCCCAGGAACAGTGGAGCATATCCATAATCACAGCTGCTAAGGAAGCTGAGGCAGGAGGATCACAAGTTCAAGGCCAAGCTTAGCAATTTAGCAAGACTCTGTCTCAAAATAAAAAGGGCTGGGGATATAGCTCAGTGGTAGAGCTCCCCTGGGTTCAATTCCCAGTACTGAAAACAAAAATTTTTTTTCAAACTGCTACCATTCCCAGGGACTCATACAGTCCAAAATGGCCAGAATCATCTCAAGGCTACAGAAATTCAGTCCTGCACATGACATAGATGAACTCATCTTCATTATCTAGAGGAGTCCAGCAGTGTTCACCAAAGTCAAGATTCTTAAGATTGGTAACAAAACCCAAGCTAGGTTAGAGTCCTAAAACTAGTTCCTGTCTGGAATGGTCTGAAAGCTTAGTTTGATTCAAACCTTCATATCATAAGACCAGGGTAAGTATGTTCTATGTATTTAAGAGCAGTGGTGGGGGTAATTATAGAAGCAGTAAAGTATTATAGACAACTCTAACTCAAAAATAAAGCAGTGTATAAAGTAAGCAATGGAAAACTATACCCCGATATTGGCCCATAATGTGATTCTCCAGGGACAGCCCTAGTTTAGTTTTTAGGAGGCTGATGGATAATGAACCTGTAACACAGAGTCAACTCACAGTTGGCCACATACAATATGGTTTTTATAGCAGTTTTATTAGTTGCTACAAAATAAAAATTAAAATGCTTCACACAACTGAGAGGCTTTCATGGGGCTCCCAGCTTTGAAGATGAATAGGAAATAAATAGACTATCAGAAACTACCATGAAAAATACTGTGATTTTCAACTTTTCTTAGAAAATCCAAAGATCTACCACCCCATTAGCAATAACGAGGTGAAGGTGACTGGTGCCAGATACTTAGCATGAGGCAGGCTTTCAAGGTAGTCACAGCCCCTGCCTGGCCCACTTACCAAGCCAGTCCAGCATCTACATGCACTGGAGTTGACAATCACTAATATATATCCTTATAAAACCCTTCTAAATAGCATTATGAACACTGATCTTCTCTTTTCCATTCTATTTATTGTTTTTTTTTGTTTTTGGTTTTAGTACTGGGGATGGAACTCAGGGGCACTTAATCACTGAACCACATCCTCAGCCCTTTTTTGTATTTTATTTGGAGACAAGATCTCACTGAGTTGATTAGGGCCTCGCTAAGTTGCTGAGGCTGGCTTTGAACTTGCAATCCTCCTGTTTCTTCTTCCCAAGCTGCTGGGATTACAGGCATTGGCCACTGTGCCCAGTTTATTTATTGTTAATGTATACAATTCTACCTACATATTCCTCGGTATGGTATATATGGGGCAGGGTCTATATGTGTAATAGTATTTATAACCAATACTTTCCCAATGAATATTTACAGTAGCACCACATATTTTCACTAACAGTAAACCATATACATATATGTGTGTGTGAAAGAGTGTGCATTTATGTAAATATATACCAATATATACATATATATGTGTTTATATATATATATATATATGCATATATATATATATGTACATATATGTCTTTGTGAGTATTTCTCTTGAGTGAATTTCTAGATATAGAATTGCTGAATAAAAGGGAATGTATATTTAGGGTTGGGGATGTGGCTCAAGTGGTAGAGCGCTAGCCTGGCATACGTGAAGCACTGGGTTTGATCCTCAGCACCACATGAAAATAAAATCAAGATATTGTGTCCACCTAAAAAAAAACTAAAAAATAAAAACTTTTTTAAAAAGGGGGAATGTATATTTAAATTTTTATTGGACAATATAAAAATGCTGAAATTGGTTTAGAATCCCAGTCATGGTTAGCCCCAAGCAGGGGCAAGGAGAGGCTGAGGCTAGAGACAGGGGTGGAGAGGTAAACTGCCCACCACTTTAGCCCTCTTCTTCAGCAGCGATAATCCTGTGTTCCTAGTCCACCCATAGTTCATTGCCACAACGGTAATATCACAAATGGAAGAGCCAGACTTAACAGGACAAATAAGTTTTTGAATTTAACTTGAAAATTTAATTCAGTCATAAATTGGGCATGAAAACAAAATGAGACAATTCTGGTTATCTCTATAGAATTTTCTATTTGTTATTGCAAACCAAAGGAATTTTACTAAAATGTATTGCCTAGCCTTTATTTAATTTGAGCATTTCTCATTATTTTATCTCAAAAATAAATTCTTCCCATACTCTCTCTCTCTTTCTGTTTCAGGCTTATTTCCCTTTATACTTCTTATAAATTAACCTGGTATTACCCTGAGAAGGCTGCTCATGTTTCCATGGTTTGAGCTTTATTAAATAGAACTAAAAATATAAATCTAGGATCAAAATGCAAAAAAGGTATTGAACACCTTTTTAAATATCATAGATGCAGCAAATGGGATGACATGAGGGTTAAGAATGCAGACTGCCTGGATCTAAATCCTGGGTTCCTTGGGCACTGATGGACCAAAGCATCACCTCCAAACGGCTCCACTTCCTCATCTGCAAGACTAGGTAATAACAAGGTTAGGGTTCTTTGCACAGAATCTGACACAAAATAATGTTAATTGTTATTATTTATTCTAGCATAATAACCAACTCCATCCCTCTTAAAGTTCTGAAGATGCTACAGTGCCCATGACCACGTAGGCCTTGGGGCAGCTCTCTGTGAGTTGACAGTCATGCAGTGACCAAATCAGAATGATAACTGCTTCAGGAAGAGAAGCCAGGAGTTGGGCTCAGTTTTAAACTGTACTTTAGATGCAACACGATAGATAATAAGAGCCCTGGCAAGGGGATAATGGCTAACCTTTGCTGAGCGCTACTCTGTCACACTCTTTGAAGCATTTTATAAGCATCTTCTCGATGTACGCTCACAATAATCCTATGGGATAAGTGTTGTTATTACCATCGTCTTTTTTCTCAGAACCAAGTACAGAGTGTTAAAGTGATTTGCTCTAGGTCACACTCTTATTTAATAAAGTGGTAAAACCAGGCGCAGTGGTGCACACCTGTAATCCCAACTACTAGGGAGGCTTAGGCAGGAGGTCACAAGTTCAAGGTCAACTTGGGCAATTTAGTGAGAGTCTGTCTTGAAAAAAAATTTTTTTTTTCTTTTAGAATAGAACTGGGGATATGGCTCGGTGGAAGAGCACTCTACAGAGTTCAATGCCCAGTACCATATACACACAAAATAATCATAATAATGGGGTGGCATAGGTCAATTGACTAGAACTTATGCTCTTAACCACTAAAGAGGTCAAAAATGATGTCAAAAAGAGATAAACTGCAGCTACAACAAAAAGAAAAATTAGTATTGTCAACTTACATCTCTGGAGCATCTGCAGATAGCAGATCTGCTCTAAGATAGCAGACACTGCTCTAAGTGCTGTTGACACATGTTGGGAAATGTATTCCTTATGAAAAGCTTAAGTATGTATTACTGATCATATTTTTATGGACGGGGCTTGGAACTATTGAACACAAAGCTCACAAAAGCTCTTAATGGTAGAGCTGAGTGTCCAGAGCATGTCTCCAGATTCCAAGTCCCAAGCTTTCTCCTCTATCAGTAAGAATTCCAAACACAAAGGAATCATTCCTCTCAATCATCAAATATTTACTAGGCACTCGTGTCAGGCACAATGATCAATATAGGCATGGTTCCTGCATTATGAGACAAGAAACCAACTATATATGATAATAAGTGAATAAATAACATCATATCATATAATTGGTAGGTAATTAGCACCATCACAGCCCCCCAAAATAACTAATTTATTTGACATGTTTTAAATGTTATTTAGCCAGTAATAGAAAAATAATTCTAATTCTGAAAAAAATAAAAAGAAACATATGTTTTTCATGTATTCTATCATATAATACCAGACCTGCCTCTGAAGAAAGATATCTAGGACTAAAGCATTTGGGGAATTACTGAGTTTTGCAATTTTCCCACCTGTGTGATCAAGAGTACAATAGCCCGGGCAAATTGTCAACTTTTGCATAGACTTGCTCTGGATTTAATAAGAATTAAGGTTGAATCCTGCTAATAGTTTTGAATCAAAATATTTACCAATTTCATCAGAAAGGAAACAGTAAAAGATGATAGGGAAGTTAGGAGCAAAATGAGCACAAGGTTGTTTTTTGTGGGTTTTTTTTTGTTTTTGTTTGTTTGTTTTTTAAGGCACAGACAGTATCCGTTATGGATTAACATTGATTTACTATAATTTCAGAGCTTTGAAATTATTTTTTTTAAATAGTTACTGTGTTAGTCAGCTTATTGTTGCTGTTACTAAAATACCTGACAAGAACAATTTAGAGGATGAAAGATTTGTTTTGTCTTACCATTTCAGAGGTTTGAGATCTACGGTCAGAGGCTCCATTTCTTTGGGCCCGAGGTGACGCAGAACATCATGGCAGGAGGGTATAAAGGAGGAAAGCATTCAGTTCATGGCAGCCAGGAAGAAGCTAGGGGGAAAAATAAGCTGCAGAAAAGATAAACCCTTCTAGAGCATGTCCCCAGTGATCTATTTCATCCATCTAGGTTCAGCCTACCAGGAGCCCATTCAGCAATCAATGGATTGATAAGTCCACTGATGAGGTCAGAGCCCTCTTGACCCAATCACTGCCCAGTCAAATGCCCCATCTCTGCACCTTGCTGCATTGGGGACCATGCTTTCAAAATGAGGCTCTGAGGGGCATTCCAAATCCAAACTATAACGTCTATATATCAATTATAATCCACAGGATTACAATTATTATTTATTATTAATATTAATTATTA
The DNA here is from genome assembly GCF_045843805.1 of Urocitellus parryii. NCBI lineage: Eukaryota > Metazoa > Chordata > Mammalia > Rodentia > Sciuridae > Urocitellus > Urocitellus parryii. The sequence continues at coordinate 99,931,963 of NC_135531.1, forward strand.
TAATTTAGATAGGATTTAAATCTCTCATTGTAACTGTTTTAGTAAATTTATAATGATTTAACTATTTTCATGATCTTTTCTTAAAATGTATTAAACTAGTAACATATGTTCATTATAGAAAAATTACAAATGTACATAAGCATGATGAAAAAAATAAAAATCAGCTAAAAAGCCTGGTTCCCAGAAACAGCCATTGTTGACATTTTGGCATACATTCTTCTAGTCCCAAATTATATATCTGTCATTGTTCTTAAATAACCTGTAAGTTAAAAGTTTCTATATCCACTTAATTGTAAATGTTCTTCATATTATATATATGTATACATATATATATACATATATATATATACATATCATTTCAATAGTTGTATAGCATTCCCATATTATATAGATAGATAATCTGTGTGTGTGTGTGTGTGTCTTTATCTGTTCTTCTATTGTTGCACAATAAGGTTATTTTGAACTTTTCACTATTATAAGTGATGCTACAAGGAATATACTTAAGTACATTTCTGTTATATTAGTACAAACTTCTACTTCTAGTGTTATTTAAGGATCAAAGGGACTTTGTTGTTGTTGTTTGCAATACTGGGGATTGAACTCAAGGATGCTTTACCACTGAGCTACATCCCCAGCTTTTTTTATTTTTATTTTTTTATGTTGAGACAAGGTCTTTCTAAATTGCTGTGCCTGGCCTGCAACTTACCATCCTCCTGCCTCAGCCTCCCAATTAACTGGATTTATATGCATTTGCCACCATGCCCAACTCAAAGGGGTATATTTTTGTGGCTTTGGCTATACACTGAATTTAATTTATATATATATATATATATATATTTACTTTGAAATAATTATAGACTCATAATATTTGCAAAAAAATGGTACAAAGAAGTCCCTTGTACCCTTCACCTAGCTTCATCTTATATAATTATAATATATTATAAAAACAAAAAAAACTGACATTGGCACAATACAATTAACTAGACTACAGGCTTTACTTGGGTTTCACCAAATTATTTTCTATAACAGAACCTACTTTCTCTTCTCACAAAGCTGCCATTAGAATGGCTTTCTAATCTCCTGTAGGAAAAATAATACAAATATATGTCATAGATTATTTTCTCAACTGAAAATCAAGAATGCAAGAATCTTTCACCAGATTTGAAGGTGGATAAAATCACTGTTTGTGATACAAAAAAAAAAATGTTTCTGTCTTCTTGATTCTTTATGATACACTGGAGCATAGTTTCTCCAAAGCCTGGGATACCCAGGACAAAAAGTGAATAACTGGATCACAGACTGGGAAAGTTGTTCCCTTGTCCTTCTTCTTATGATTAGGTTTAGGGCTAGTCTTTAATGCCTCTCTAACTCTTGCTAATTCTCCCTTTTAAACACAAATTGCTCAGGCCTCATGTTTAAGTCTAGGAAGACAATAGCATTTGACTGGAATTCAATGGTATTCTATTACTTTAATCAAACATGTATTTACCTTCACCTTCAAACTGCAGCAAGTGAAACTGGTTTCTCATTTACAGAAGTGTTTTTTTTTAATTTCCTTTTAAAATAAGTTATTTCAATTAGGAAAGTGAGTTGCTATTCTTTAAAAGTATGTGATTATGGAAAAAAGACATAAAGATGGATTAAGGATACATTGTGTTAAGAGTGTTCTGGTGGATAAAGAACTAACCACATGTACCTGCGTGTTCTTCCTCAGGTTTTGTAGGGGTTAGAGTGAGAACCCTCTGGCTCCTGGTTCTTTTATGAGATCTGCTTACCAAAAAGAAGAAAAAAAAGAGATGAATCCTGTATCTATTAAGCATTTATTGTATGCATCACCACATTTGACTCCTCTGAACAACCCAGTGAAATAGATGCTCTTAATAACCTCGTCTTATACATGAGGAATCAGAGAGAGAGTGGAATGGAGAATTTGCCCAGCTGATCTGTTAACTGTCAGAGCTGGGATTTAGATGGGTTCTATTGGACTCCAAAGTCATGCTCTTGATTGCTGGTTCAAACTGTTTCTCATTAAACTTAAGGACCATAAGTCCTCCCCAGAAAATGTACCCTGGCTCTTTGTCCTCAGCACCAGTTTGGATCACTTTACTCTAGGGCTGGTGTTTGCAGAGGAGCACCCTCTGGTCCACTCCTTGCCTGCAAACATCCTCCTGATTGCAGAGGAAAACTCACAATTAACTTCATTCCAGGTCTTTCAAAGGCAGGATGTCCCACAGCCATCCACCCCCTGCTGGTCTGCCTTCCTTCATTTCCACTGTTGGAAAGATGCCCACTCCCTTTGTCCCAGTCCTTGAATAGTTCCAAAGGTTCCCTTGTATCACTAGAAAATCAAGTCACCTGGGCAAAGTCAACTCATGTCGGCAGATAACAGAGCTTTATTTACATATTAAAACATTCACCCAGGTCCATACTAGGTACTAAAGGAAGAGAGCAAGAAGTAGAGACCCTGGCCTCCACCAAGAATGTAGTGAGAGTCAGAGAGACTTGACAAACAAGCAGCCCTCACACTTCATATTTCCAAGCACCTGACCTCCTAGGAGGGACCCTTAAGGAACTTAAGGATTGGATTACAAATGGTTAGCTTTACAGCAGAGATCCTGAGAACGTCAAAGGCTGAGAGCCAGTCAATTGAAAACACTGAATCTCTAAAGTTATAATTCCAGTAAATAATTTGATCTACAAAAGTTATCTGCATGTTTGTTTTGTAATTTAGAGTAGGCTTCCTTAAAGGTAATTTGGGAGCAGGAGTTAGGGATGGGTTTGTGAAACAGGGGCTGAGGGAGAGCTAATCCAAGGATGAGTTATTGTGTCAGTACCTTTATGAGCAAGTGGTGCTCATCGTGGGATCCTCTAAGGAGCCTTATGAAATCTGAGGACCATCCCAAAGGATGAAAAGGAGCATTTATTCACACACGGCCCATCAGTCAAAGATGATCCACACCTCTGGGTCAAGCACCTTTGAGCAAGTTCCCAATGATAACCACCCTAAGATACCATCTCACTCCAGTAAGATTGGCAGCCACTATGAAGTCAAACAACAACAAGTGCTGGCAAGGATGTGGGGAAAAGGGTACTCTTGTACATTGCTGGTGGGACTGCAAAATGGTGCGGCCAATTTGGAAAGCAGTATGGAGATTCCTGGGAAAGCTGGGAATGGAACCACCATTCGACCCAGCTATTGCCCTTCTCAGACTATTCTCTGAAGACCTTAAAAGAGCGTACTACAGGGATACTGATACTGCCACATCGATGTTCATAGCAGCACAATTCACAATTGCTAGACTGTGGAACCAACCCAGATGCCCTTCAATAGATGAATGGATAAAAAAAAAAGTGGCATTTATACACCATGGAGTATTACGCAGCACTAAAAAATGACAAAATCATGGAATTTGCAGGGAAATGGATGGCACTAGAGCAGATTATGCTTAGTGTAGCTAGCCAATCCCTAAAAAACAAATACCAAATGTCTTCTTTGATATAATGAGAGCAACTAAGAACATAGCAGGGAGGAAGAGCAGGAAGAAAAGATTAACATTAAACAGATACATGAGGTGGGAGGGAAAGGGAGAGAAAAGGGAAATTGCATGGTAATGGAGGGAGACCCTCATTGTTATACAAAATTACATATAAGAGGTTGTGAGGGGAATGGGAAAATAAACAAGGAGAGAAATGAATTACAGTAGGTGGGGTAGAGAGAGAAGATGGGAGGGGAGGGGAGGGGGGATAGTAGAGGATAGGAAAGGTAGCAGAATACAACAGTTACTAATAGGGCATTATGTAAAAATGTGGATGTGTAACCGATGTGATTCTGCAATCTGTATTTGGGGTAAAATTGGGAGTTCATAACCCACTTGATTCTAATGTATGAAATATGATATGTCAAGAGCTTTGTAATGTTTTGAACAACCAATAAATAAATAAATAAATAAATAAATAAAGTTCCCAATGATAATCCATGCACTTTTTAGTTCATGGCAGGGTTTTGAGGAGAGACCCAAATTTGGTAAAACTTACCTTATGTTAGGGGGCTGGGGATGTGGCTCAAGCGGTAGCTCGCTCGCCTGGCATGCGTGCGGCCCGGGTTCGATCCTCAGCACCACATACCAACAAAGATGTTGTGTCCGCCAAAAACTGAAAAATAAATATTAAAATTCTCTCTCTCTCTCTCTCTCTCTCTCTCTCTCTCTCTCTCCCCCCCCACCCTCCAAAAAAAGGAAAAAGAATATTTAAAAAAAAAAAAAAACTTACCTTATGTTAGAGGTGGAGCTGAGGACATTCAAAGCAGCACCAAAATTAGAAAACCACTACTAACAATTTGATATACATCTGCCCACACTCAAATATTTAAGAACACTATTCATGCATTCATAAGCACATTCACCACAATCCAGTCACAGTGTTAGATATGCAGACAGATGAAAAGACACATAAGTGCCTTGCTCTCCTATAGTCCATTTGGAGAGCTGGGCATTAAATAAAAGATTATAAAGTTATTGAATTACATTAGTGATAACTGTCAAGAAGGAGAAGGGTGAGATGACAAACTTCTTACTTCTGAAAAATCAAGGAGGTCTTCCCTGAGGAAGAGACATTTAAGCCCAGATTTGCAGAGAAAAGGGTAAAAAAGGCAAAGGGGGGAAGAAAAGGGTACTTAAGAAGAGATGAAAATAAAAACAGTTACTAGGACGTGTGTTGGAAGCAGGAAGAAGAGCATGAACAAATACCCTATGGCAGCAAAACTTAAAGTGTCCTGAGAATGAAGAGAAGCAGCACATCTGGAGTGGGAGCGAGGGGAGGATGAAGTGCAGGTTGAGGCAGATACTCCAGGACATACAGGGGCGAATAGGTCAGAAAAAAATTTTACATTTTTATCCTATGGTAAACAGGAACCTACTGGAGGATTTCGGGGGTTTTGTTGTTTGTTTGTATGCTTATTTCTGGTACCAGGGATTGAACCCAGGGATGCCTAACCACTGGGCCACATCCCAGCCCTTTTTATTTTTTATCTGTAGACAGGGTCTTGCTAAATTGCTGCGGATGGGCTTGAATTTGCAATTCACCTGCCTCAGCCTCCCAAGTTGCTGGGATTACAGGGGTGGGCCACCATGCCCGGCTTCCTGAAGGATTTTGAATAGGGGTACAATATGATCAGAATTGCTTTTTTATTTTTATACATAAATCAACATGTAAACAGAAGCATCAGAAGCTCATAAATATCACACAGTGTTATGAAAGACTGCAGCCTGGGATTAGCATTCAGTGGGCATTAGAACCTGTGTTGGGGGCTGAGGGTCCAAGTGTTCCAGGCAACTTCTCAGGGAGAGGTATTGTAGTCTAGGAATCAAAGACAGTTAGCAAGTCAGTGGAAAAGACAGGGAAAAAAACTTATTTATTAGAGCCTTTGTCAGACTCTGTGAGTACAACAGACAATAATAATATCAATCTCCTTATTGGATATATCTCTGTCTTGTAGAAATAATGGAGTGCACACCTCCCTGAACCATGGCCCATCAGACAGTCACACTTTTCCGGGGTCACAGAGATGTCAAGGACCCTGTTGGTGTCTTCAGAGGTACCCAGATACAATGCAAATGAAGTGAGAAGTTGTACAGATGCAATAGGGAAGGCTGGGTGTGGTCTTTTTTCCCTTCTGATGAACACCAGATATCCCCCACACAGATGTGGTCGATGTGGCTGACAGTTCATGAAATCTGGCCATCACCGCCAACACCAAAGGATTCATCAGCGGTTACCAGGATCCCCAGACTCACAGGCCAACACAGGACAGAGAGATGGTCCTCTTGCTCCTGGTCTTTAGGTTCATCTCTCCTTCCTCTCATTTTGGATTTCAACCCAGATCTTTCCTGCCTCCAATCATTTTCCTCTTTGATTTAGATGAAGATAAAGTCTAAGAGGCAATGCCAATGCCCAGATGAAGCTCTGGACTTCATCAGTTTTCTCAAACACTTGGATGCCCTGGCCTCTCTGGGGACACCTACTTTACACCTACTTTTGCCATTTAGCCCAATGGGAAGACGGAGCACAGTAGAGATTGAGAGCTTTATCTCAAAGCTCTCTATCTCGTGTCACTCTGCAGCTTGAAACCTTTTAGTGAGTCTCTTTTGCCTGCTACATAAAATATAAGGTTTGGTCTTTTAGTTTTCAGAGCCAGACTATGTTCCAATCTTGAACTTTCCACTCAGGAGCCAGGTGACCTTGGGAAGGATCTTTGGTCACTACACCTCATTTCCTCTTCTGGAAAATGAGAAAGACAGTACTGGCCTGTGTTGGACATGTCATATATATTGCATCAGATTCTCTTTGGTACTCACCATCCATATGCCCAGAGTTTCTGTCTTCTCTTACCAGACTTAGATGGAATGTCCACCACAGGGCATGGGGTCCAGCATCCATGTAGCCCCAGCAATCTTGAAGTATGGGGCATTTCATGCTCACGGGATAAAATTTCGACTAATGGAAAGGGGAAGGTAAGAGAGACACATGCAGATCAATTCTGCCTTCTTCTCTCTCTTCCATGAATTGCTCCAAGGCACTGCTCTTCCCTAACAGAACAGCCAATGGGTAGATTCCCAAGTAGCCAGTGTACACACCTGCTGGGCCTCCTCAAGGCTTGTCATGAAGCAGTGTCCAGCTTGGAAATGCATTGTCTTGTGTTATCTTCCATCTTCCCTGCCTCATTTCCTTTTTCTCTTTCCTAATGCCTTGGGTTTGTACCTCCAAAATAAAACAGAAGTTATTTCAAAAAGAAAGAAAGAGAAAGAAACAAAGCATGCAGCCTGTAACTACTGCATAACTGTACAAATATGTATAGAAGTATTGGCAGGGGGGGTACAGGGGGGTCCTGGGGTCTGGCACAGCATGTGGAGTTCATCTTTTTATTTTTAAGGACTAAACATTTGTCTAGTTTGATGCCAAGTTAGCATTCAGCTAAGCTGGGGTGTAATCCCCATTTAAAACTCTCCTCCTTCTCCTAAACTTCAAAAGAAAATGTTTTCTCAAGACTATCCTCATATGTGGGTGGTACTGGGGACCACCTACAGGTGTGATTTGAGAGGCACTAAAAGAACCCTTCTCCCTTTCGGTGTAAATTTTCTGTCCTTCACTAGTGCCCAAAATTCTCCCATCACAATTTTATCGGTCTGAATTTCCAATTGCCAAGTATCCTAGGAGAGAGCAACTCACGGGATTTATCCTGCTTTCCTGGGACTGAATTAGTTTGATTGGATTTTCTAAGAGATAGAAGAGTTTGAAGATTTTTGAGACTACTGATCATGCAGGGGCTTGAAGGAGCCATTAAGTTGGATAGACTATGGATGGACAGGTCAGAGGAGCCCAATTCTCCTTTTTTGACTTTATCAACTTGTCTTGGATTGGCCCTTGGATCAGTTGGTGTGAAAGTATGGATGTATACAGTGAAACTATGTAGATGTACTTATGGCATATATATGACTTTATAATATGAGAAGCAATCACAGTAAGGAAACCCAGTCCTGGGATTAGACCAATCTGAGTTTACAAGATTTGAAACCCTAGGGAAGTTATGGGATGCTAGGGAGGATTCGATAAGATAATCTGTTTCAAGTCTTACTACCTGAACTTAAACTATACTACAAAGCTATAGTTTATACTACAAAAATGGCATGGTATTGGCACCAAAATAAACATGTAGATCAATGGTATGGAATAGAAGACACAGAGACAAATCCACATAAATACATTTATCTCATACTAGACAAAGGCACTAAAAGCATACATTGGAGAAAAGATAGCCTCTTCAACAAATGGTACTGGGAGAACTGAAAATCCATATGTAGTAAAATGAAACTAAACCCTTATCTCTCACCATGCACAAAATTCAACTCAAAGTGGGTCAGGGACCTAGTAATTAGACCACAGACCCTGCACCTAAGAGAGGAAAAAATGGGCCCAAATTTTCTTCATGTTAGATTAGGCCCTGACTTCCTTAACAAGACTCCTAAAGTGAAAGAAATAAAATCAAGAATTAATAAATGGGATAGACTCAAACTAAAAAGCTTCTTCTCAGCAAAAGAACAATCAACGAGGTAAACAGAGAGCCTACATTTTGGTAGCAAAATTTCACCACATGCACGTCAGATATGGCACTAATCTCCAGGATATATAAAGAACTCAAAAAACTTAACAACAAAACACAAACAACTCAATCAATAAATGGGCTAAGGAGCTGAACAGACACAATCAATCAACAAATATATTTAAAAAAATGTTCAGCAACTCTAGTAATTAGAGAAATGCAATCTTGGAGTCAAAACTACTCCAAGATTTCATCTCACACCAGTCAGAATGGCAGTTATCAAGAATACAAACAACAATAAGTGTTGGTGAGGATATGGGGGAAAAGGCACACTCTTAGATTGCTGGTGGGACTGCAAATCGGTGCAACCAATATGGAAAGCAGTATGGAGATTCCTTAGAAAACTTGGAATGGAACCTCCATTTGACCCAGCTATCCCACTATATCCAAAGGACTTAAAATCAGCTTACTATAGTAATGCAGCCACATCAATGTTTATTGCAGCTTTTTTCACAATAACTAAACTGTGGAAGCAATCTAGATGCCCTTCAACAGATGAATGGATAAAGAAGCTGTAATATACATACACAATGGAATATTACTCAGCATTAAAAGAGAATAAAATTATGGCACTTGCAGGTAAATGCATGGAGTTGGAGAATATCTTGCTGAGTGAAGTAAGCCAATTCCAAAAAAACCAAAGACCGAATGTTCTCTCAGATAAGTGGATGCTGATCCATAATAGGTGGGTGGGCATGGGGAAAATGGAGGAATTTTGATTGGGCAAAAGGGAGGGAAAAGAGGGGAAGAGGTATGGGGCCAGGAAAGATGGTGGAATGAGTTGGACATTATTATCCTAGGTACACGTTTGACTGCACATATGGTGCAATGCTACATCATGTATAATCAGAGAAATGAATAGTTGTACTGCGATTATGTACAATGAATCAAAATGTCATATATACCTAATTAAAATAAATAAATAAAATAGATTTGAGAAGAAGAAAAAAATAAAGTCTTAGCAGTTGGGCTATGCAGCTAGTATTTGATATATGTTACTGTTATTAAGATTATGTGTGTGTGCATCATTATGGAAGCATGTGTGTTCATGTAAGTACAGGTGTGGAATATCAGGGAGATAGAGTATGTTTAAGAATAAGAGAAGGAAGGAGGAAGGATGTTGGCAACTCCAGCAGCAGAAGTTCTAGCATTGAGTGGCCCTTTCTGGGGTTGAGGGATGCTCACAGAGGACAGCAGCTTTACTAAGTGGGAAACAGTAAGGAGAAGACAAAGCCTCAAACAATAAGAGATGTGCTTATGGCCACAGAACCAAGAGTGGGAATTAACTGAAGGATACAGGAAATTAACTGAATTAACTGAAGGATACAGGAAAGTGAAATGGGATGGGATTTTTTTTTTCCTTTTTGGGTACTAGGGATTGAACTCAGAGGAGCTTTATAACTGAGATATATCCTCAGCCCTTTTTGTTTTGTTTTGTTTTGATTTGTTTTGTTTTGTTTTAATTTTTAGATGGGGTCTCACTAAGTTGCTTAGGCTTGCCTCAAACTTGCGATCCTCCTGCCTCAGCAGCTGGGATTACAGGTGTAAGCAGGATGGGATATTTTTGAAGTTCAAAGGGGAGTTTAAAAAATAAATTAAACAGCAATTTGTATACGGGGTAAAAGCGGGAGTTCATAATCCACTTGAATCAAACCATGTAATATGATGTATTAAGAACTATGTAATGTTATGAACGACCAATAAAATAATAAAAAATAAATAAAAAATAAATAAATTAAAAATTATGTCTGAAATTGACATGAAAATTAGGACTCCGTGGCCAGAAGACAGATAATTTCATTCACTCCTTCCCAAAGTTCCCCCTTGTTTTGAGCTTTATGTATGTTTGATTTTTTAGAGATGACATGAAAGAACTTTGAAAGATAAGAAAACCACAATAGTGTTTTCAGGCCTCTTGGTCCCCTCTTAAGATTTTTCTCGTACCTCTCTGAGTATTTTCCAAATAATAAAGAAATGGGTACTTATTTTGAAACAGAAAATATATTTTTAAAAAGACAATCAGTTTTTAGCCCCATTTCTGTCCTTAACTCACGAGACAACTTCAAAGAATCTCTTGATCTCTCTGGGCAGAGATGCCTCATTGGCAAGAGTTGATTGGTCAATTTTGGTCATTATATTTTGACTTCTTGCCATCCTAAATGACGTTTAGCTTCCTTGAACCATCTCTTCTCCTCTGAAGTTATATCATTCTATCACAGCAGTTAAGAGCACAGACCACCTTCTGCTAGCTGTGGTGACTCTGGGGATGAGTTCTCTCTCTGTGTCTTGGTTTCCTCAACTGGAGAGTGAAGGTAAAGAGTTTAGTGTATCCTTAGGTTGTTAAAAGGGTTAAGCAGGTGAATTCAGGTAAGGTATTTAGAACAGTGCTTGACACAGATAAGGCTATCCCTGTGTTAGGTAACTTTATTATTATTTACTTACTCAATTGGAATCCTCTGTAACTTTGCATGAGATGCACTATTGACAAATCAAAAATGGAAGTATAAGACCTTATCTGGGATATGAAAAGACTATAGTGGGTAGAGGGCAGGAGAAGAACTGGGACAATTGCTTTTCCTTAGTTAAAAATGAAAGAAAAAAAAAAACTTCTGTATTTTGATTTCAAGTATGTGTATTGTACACTTACTTTTTTTTTCTTTTTAAATTAAAGAGATTGAGGCAAAGGTCACTGAAGTCCCTCTTATTTCTAACTTCAGGGACTGGCGGTGGTCTTTAAGGAGCAGTCTTTCCTATGTGTCTGGCTAATCCTTTTTATCGTAGCTGCCATTAATGTCTGAACTTCTCAGGAAAAACTTATAAAGGCTTAAATAAACAAGATCATCTTGGCATCTTCATAACTGAGCAGGTTTCGACTTCTTGGGATAGGAAAGACAATAGGGAAAATGAAAATACAAACTTTGTCAATACTTGGCTTTCTGGGATGGCTTCTATTTTGCTTCTGATAATCCTTCCCCAGAAATCGACTCAGAGACATAAAAGAAAGATGAGCAGCAGAGCGTAGCTGATAGGCAGCAGCCTGGCGGCGAAAGCGTTAACAGGGCCGGGTAAGGCGATCCCTTGAAGTGAGTAGGACTCTGAGTTGTTAAAAGTTTTGAAAGCCGTGGCAGCCGCGCACTTGGGGAAGGGAAGCCAGCTGGAGGGCGCGCAGCTGCGGAGCCGGAGACGGGCTGAGCAGAACTCCGCCGAGGTTAGAGGCACAAGGTTAGTGGCCCCAGCGCCTCCCCGCCCGCCCGCTGCGCGCGCTAACATCTTTGGAGAGGAGTCCTGGGAAGGCGAGGCGCCATCTCTCATCCCCGCCGGTCGTGTCTGCCCTGCTTAAGCGGGGCCACCCTCCTGCCAAACCTCCCGGCTGCGGCGCTCGCCCAAGCCTTGGCACGCGGAGGAACAGCTGTCTTCGTCCCAGGAGACTTTTCTAATCTGGAGCCTTGGTTTCAGATATCCAAAAGGGAACTGTTTCTGAAGCTAGGATTGTTTTCGGACCACACACACACACACACACACACACACACACCCTACCTGCACATGCTGCTTCTCCTTGGTTTTTACAGGTTGTGACCACAATCCAGAATTCCTATCTGCTTCCGCTGAAACTGAGAACAATTGTTGAAGTAACTAAACAGGCTGCACGACTTTACCTTGTGGGAGGAAGATTGTGTCTGAGGCTAAAACAATCAGGCGCTGGGGTGGGGGGGAGGAGGACGGGGTGGGGGGTGCGGGGGGGGGGGAGCCCTTCCAAGTACCCTAGCCTGTACTTAACGCAAAACAATTCTTGCACATTAGTTTGTAGTAGTTTTTCTTGTATATTGCCAGGACGAAATAGCGGAGGAAGATAGATTGTGAAGGACGTGATTCTACATCTGCATGGGTTTCATAGAAACTTACCTACTTAAACTTATCTGCACGTGATGCAGACAACACACAAACTTAAATCTAGGGAAAGACGGAGTTATTGATAGATAGTGTCGCAGAAATTACAATCTGACCGGGCTCTGATTTGAGAATTAAGATTTGACTGTTCCAGAGCTTCCACCAGGCAGGGGTAAAAGACCCCTTCCTGCCCTGGAGGGTAGAGGCGCAGGACTAACCCCTTGGGCAACTCAGTTTTCTCTCCCTGTTCTCCAACGCACAGAGGCAAGGAGCAGTCAGTTGCTGTGCTGAATGTTCCCTCTGATTCTTGCAGCAGGCACCAGTGGAGTTTTATACCTGCTAGCACTGAATCAGAATGACTCATATGAAACTTGGGTTCCGGAACAGAGTACTTGCAAAGTGCCTTATGAGGCACTGCCTCCATGTAGGTGGGATATACCTCTCAGAGCAGTCACATTTTTTCCCTCCTTTCCTTTTTAAACAGGCAGGAATTCTGACGCTCTCAAGAGACCCTGCTCTGCCAGCTTGGCTCAACTGCCCCTACGATGTGGACCCTGCTCCTTCAGGTCGGGGCTGGAGTTTTAAAATAAAATGGATGATTTGACGTTACTTGATCTTCTGGAGTGCCCTGTGTGTTTTGAAAAGCTCGACGTCACAGCCAAAGTCCTTCCTTGCCAGCACACCTTCTGCAAACCATGTCTACAGAGGATTTTCAAGGCCCACAAGGAGCTGAGGTGTCCAGAATGCAGGACCCTGGTGTTTTGCAGCATCGAGGCGCTGCCGGCCAACCTGCTGCTGGTGCGTCTTCTGGATGGCGTGCGTTCAGGGCAGACCTCCGGGAGAGTGGGCTCCTTCCGCAGGCTGGGCGTGCTAACCTCACAGGACGGCAGAAAAAGCAGGACCAGCCCCAGAGGTCTGCAGGCCAGCCCTTTCCGGCCTGTGCCCAGTATCAGAATCCACATGGACGGGGTAAGAAAGATCTTAATTGTTAATATCATGTCCACTTGGAGGTTGTGTGTGTATATACGGAGCCAGGGATAGTCCTCTCTTAGTGACATTTGGAATGCCACCATTAATTCCCTAGAGATAAGTTTCCGTGAACAATTATCATTTTGCTGAGACCTGAAGGAATCCAGAACCTACCTAATCCATCTGAAAATTCCTTAAAACTTTCAAAGTTTTCTAAATTCTCCTTACTTCTTGTTTACAGCTATCAGAATAAGGAACCCCTTTTAGATTATATTTTGGGCCTTTCACTTCTGCCGCTGTGAGTCCAAACCTGTGCATGAGAAATGCCTAGAGGGTGAGAAAAAGAGAGAAAACAAATCCAACTGCTGGTTGTTTTTGAGATCTCTAAAAAGTTTCCAAATGTCAGATATTGTTTGAATTTTACCCAAATCTGTCTTCCCATTCCTAGTCATAAAGCTCTATTATGACATTGCTCATTCATAATCTGTTTGAAGCTATCAAGATACTTGACACCCCAGATCATTTGAGAGCGAAGGGTCTATGTGGGTGGACTGACTGATAGCGAAGATTGGGCTGTGAAATTCAACAGATGTGTGTAGAAGCCCTGCAGATGTGTCTCACTTTACAAAACGAATAAAACACGCAAAAAATACGCGTCAGGGGCTGCAACAGAAAAACAACAGACCCTGTGAAACCACAGAGGAGATTACCCAATAATGCTTTTTGTGTCTAGATAATGCAAATTCCTTTGTCCAGCTCTGCAAACACACCCCAAGAACCTTATCTGACCTGGCAGTGAGCCTTGTTGTGGGATGCTATGTAAGGGAATGTCTCAAGAGAAGGACATGGTCCTTGTGGGTCCAGAAGGATTATTTGCACTGTCACCCCTGGAGTCAGTGTGCCAAAGTGGACACAGAGGCTGTGGCTTAGATTGTTGGCATGCTTAGAAAATCAAAGCTGCATTCCTTGAAGTCTTGCCTAAAACAAGCTTTAATACTGGAAGGAGGGTCCCAAAACTGCTCTGACAAATAGTAGTGTGTTGCGGGGGTGTGCACAGGACTTCCTCACATAGGAGAAGAGCTTATACATTTGGAACAATTTTCTGAAATTTTCCTTCCAAAAGCTTAGCCCTTCTCCAGTTCACTGTACCTTTAAGCCACACATGTGGTAGGGGTGTATGTGAACATTCAAAAATGAGAGCAGGGAGAAGCTGGACTTTGTTGTGATTTCTTCACAGCAGATTTTATTGCTGTTGTGTGTGTGTGTGTGTGTATGTGAACACATTCCAGAAAAGGGCTTGGCACTCCTCTTTAAGTCTCCATTAGCCCTGGTCTAGTCATCAATCAGAATCTAGAGGCCTGCAAAGGCAAAGTGGGGGAGGGGAGCAAACTTTTCTCAAACATGCCTTGTTCATAGAGAAAAAGGCTCTATCTCTGGGTCTGCAAATCTCCCCTTGAATTCCTAAGGTCCAGCAACCTGTCCCTCCCCCTCCTTGCAAAAGAGTGTCAATACTCACTAAGGACAAGTTGCCAGACTGGGAGGAAGCAAGTCCCTTATCAACTTCACATACTTTCTTCAGGTTTTCATCTTTTTGTGTGTGGCTGTGTTGCTAAGAAATGGTAGCAATGAGTAGGTGCACAGCTCTCAGGATTCACAGGGCCCTTCTGGCACAGGGGATTAAGACGAGAGCTGATTATACATAAGAGAAAGCCATCAAGATACGGGATGTCCTTGGCACTGTTCTGCAGGGACTTGTAACCTCAGACTAAGGTGCCAGTGCCCTCCAAGCCACTCTGGACCAAGGCCTGTCATAAGGCTGAAACAGAACCAAGCCTTGAAGGGCTCTTGCTTCGGGCAGGACCTAGTTAGTAAAGATGTCCTGTGAAAGGGCAGAGCTGGCAGCCTCCCCACCACCCTGGTTTCCTTCGTTCTCTGAGCTGCTCTCTCTTGAACTGCTCATCTTATCCCTTTTGCCTCTCTCAGTAAGGACATGAGCAAACCCATTCCTAAACATAAATGTGGCTCTGCAACCTGTCGGACTCCCAGAAATATAACTATCTTTCCTGTGAGTGTGAAAGCAACCATGTATCCTTCCGTTAAGAGAACTGAAAAGTTCCTGGATGCCACCCTCTGCTTCGAGTCACAGGATTGGACTTGTAACCTCAGTCAAATTCTCCTGAGTTACTCGCCCCCTTTGCCTCAGTTAACCCAACCTAGTCAACAGCTAGCAATACTTGCTGCACACCTTCCTCCAGGATAGTATGAAAATTATCTTTGCAACATACTGTATCACCTTAGAGAACATTGGCTGAGTAGATGCAAAGCATCATCATTAACATTAATTTAACCTTGCTGTAAGTCTTTGGGCAAGCCGCTTAAGTTTCTGGGTCTCAATTTAAAATTCTGTAAAATGGGAAAATGTATGGTAAAAACAGAGAGCCACTGTGAAGCTTAACTAATTAGTGTTTGCAAAGCACTTTGAGAGACTTAGATGAAAGGCGTTTGGATGATCATTATCATAGTAAATATTATTATTGACTGTTTATTGTGCCCTGCGTGCATAAAACATTCTACAAAACACAGAAGGAGTGATAACCTTTGCAGGAGAGTGTAACAGGTATTATTATTAAACTTGAGTCTATGATGAGTCCAGGCCAGGATAATACTAAGTATAAAGTTCGCCCCTAAGAGGGCATAAATAACCTGTTGTCACAGGGTACCATTTGGTAAAATATCTCTTTCAAAAGACTCACCAATGAACTGGCACTCTGAACAAAGTCATTTAACATTTTATGCATGAGCTTTTTAAACCCAATGTCTGTTCTGCTCACCTAGGCTCATCTGAAAAACAAGCTCATCAAGATCTTTTTGTTGGCTCAAAGAGTTCTGATGCATCCTGTGCCAGCCAGAATGCTAGGGTGGAACCAATAGAGTCACACCTCATGGTGCCAGCCCAAGAGAGAGAAAAAAATGGCCCATTGTGCCTACATGTCTAAATCCCTCCTAAGCTGATTGTGTAAAAAGAAAACTTGAGAAATGGCTGCAGGTTTTTACAGCATGCAATTATTTCAAACCAACAAGTAAGATCAACAGGCAGTGGAGGACCCTCATAGGGCTAATCCCACCAGTTCTTATTCCTCCCCATAAGATAGTCGAGCCAGAAGAACTTTGCAAACCTTCGAAAAGATTATGAGTTCCTGAATAGCTGATCGCTTTTCCTCCTCACTCTGTTACACTTTAATAACACTTGCGAATTAGGACAGGCAGTAAAGCAGAGAAGTTAAGAATTTACAGGCTTAGGTTTGAGAAATGTCAAAATTCAAATTCTGATTCTTCCCCTCCATGGTTGTATGCTTTAGGTGTGTCACTTAAGCTTCTGGGCCTCCAATTCTCCGTCTGTAAATTGAAGATAATAGTAGTACCTACCTCAGAGGGTTGTTTGAAGAAGAAATGAGATGATTCACGTCCATTAGTTCTTAGTGCATCCATTTGCTCATATTAAGTGTTCAATAAATGTGAGCTGTGATTGAGATGGAAATTACTCAACACTTTCTACTCTGCGTTACAGTCCTTCCTTCACCCTTCATTAATCAAGCACCACCCAAGATGATCCTTGGCACTCTGATTTCTGGCTTGTTTCATTTACCCCCGAATGATCTGTGGCCATATTTCAGATAAGTGATTCTGCCCAGAATGCCCTGACTTTGCAGCTTTACTTCCAGAACCCTTCAGGTGCTATGAGTGGATTCTAGGAGAAAACTCCCTAACTCACTCACTTCCTCAAATATCCAGTTCAGGGGAAAACCATACAAAGGGCAAGACTAAAGCCTTTCCTCACATCACTGATTCTTCATAAACTTTCTGTCTTTTCTTTTCCTCTGCCTCTCACTTTATTTCCCAACACAAATGTTACCTCCCTGGGTCTTGCAGGGCTGGACATTCTCCCTAATTGTTAAGAATCGTGCCAATCACACACATTCCTGTCTTACTCACCCCATATCAGCGAGAACACACCTGCCACCACCAGCACACAGACCAGGTGGCTTTGTCCTAGAAACTTTTTCAGCTGGTGTTGCAAGCAACTGGGGAGAGAAAATGAGGTCAGAAAGCACTTTAGCAAACTGAGTCTGGGTAGTCACCAGAAGGTGGGCAAACCCCTTTTCTGGGTCGCAAATGAGTTCAGAGATAAAGCTGTAACACAGAGTCGTTTTTTCGCTAAATTTGCAAGGGGATTAAAATCATCCCAGGCCCCTGAAAACAGCAGGCAGGTGCCACCTGGGACAGCAAAGACCATATGTGGCAGGTGGAAAAAGACAGATAGGTAGAGGCTGAGGTGAAAAGTCAGAAGACCAGATGAATCTCCAGCTTCACACACATATGCAAACGTTTTTGAAAACCATATGGCCCCAATTGGCACTGCCAGTCTCTCAATGCACCACTTTCCTATTACAATCCCCTCCCTTTTATTGCTAACTGTAAATGTTAAGTAGGAAATTATAGTCAAATGAAGATGAATTTGCGATGGGGTTCGATCATCTGTTAGCTGTGAGGCCTTAAGCAAATCACTTAACTTTCTGATCCTCAGTTTCCATATTTGTAAAATGAAGATAATAATTAGACATATATACATATATATAAAGGCTATTTTGAAGTTAAAAGGAGATAATGTACATAAAGAACTTAGTGCAAGTGCCCAGTCATAATAGGCACTAATAAATGTTATCAACAGAAAATAACACGAGATTAATGAGTGTCCAGCCCAATGGCACACGCCTGTAATCCCAGCAGCTCTGGAGGCTGGGGAAGGAGGATTGCAAGTTCGAAGCCAGCCTCAGCAACGGTGAGGCGCTAAGCAACTCAGTGAGACTCTGTCTCTAAAATACTAAAAAAAGGGGCTGGAGATGTGGCTCAGTGGTTGAGTGCCCCTGAGTTCAATCCCCGGTACCCCCCTCAAAAAAAAAATAGTAATGAGAGGAGAAAGTCTGCTGCCATTGGTATTTTTGCTGCCTGCGTGCATGCGCACGCACACATTCACACACATATATTCAGGGGTCCCCATTAAAAAATTAAATACAACAGTGGTTGTCCAGGGTTATGTGTTGGCGGAGGATCTGTTCCCAACAGCAGCATGAGGGAGTTCTATGGGTGATGAAACTGTTCTGCATCCTAACTATGGTCTAGGTAAATGAATCTGTATATGTATTAAGAGTCAAAGTAAGATACAAAAAAAAAATTTTTTTTCTATGATAACTTGAAAAATAATATTAAGAAAAGGGAAAAAAAACAAAAACAAAAAAAAACCTTGTACATTTCTTCTGGTCCCTGCCTGATTTTCACCTGGCCTCCTCTGATTTCTTTTCATCTCCATGTTCATTGGGCCCTTGCAGTTTCTGGGAAGGAAGTTGTCACCATTTAGATGATCAAGGTAATTCTTTCAGGAGGGCTCCTCCCTGTTTTAGTAAGCCAAATAGTCTATTACCTGCTTCGGTTTTCTCATTGGTTAAAGGTGTCTGGCCAAACACGACAGCTCACTCCCTGTGGAATGGCCTAGGTACTGAGGCAGATGGGTGGGGCACAAGGTTTTCCTTACTCAACCTCAATTATCCGCCACGTGCACTGGAGGCATGTCACCTAAGAGATTAGCCAGTGCATGGTTCTGTGTTGTTTTCCTTTCCTCTTAGGAAAGGTTGCCTGCCCACATGTCCCTTCATACTAGAAAGAGATTTTGGAGAGAGGGAAAGTGAGTGCTCAGCCCATGACTCGTGAAGAGCATCCTCATGGACCCATTCCAGGTGCCCTCACCTTGGCTTTGGTTACACAGCTCAAGTACAACTCTATTCAATTACTTATCTCTTTCTTTCCCATTCTTTTTATTTATGCTTATACCTCAGACCAGCCTTTCATAATGTGCATTCTAAAAATCCTGAGTGGATGTTTCACAAAGTTCCAGGGTCAAATAAACCAGAAATTAAAAGAAAGCTAAATATTTGTTTTTCAAAATGTTTCAGGACTTTTTAATATTCAGCATGCTCTCTCTCCAATGCATTGGAACTCTCTAAGTGGGAGATGAAGAAAAAAATTTCTTAAACTTCAATGATGTTGGCATCCCTCTCTCCTCTCTTTTGTTAGTACTTTAATAATTGTCCATGGAACAAAATTTGGGAAATGCTGTCTCAGACTTCATATGCTCAGTGATAATATCAAAAGATATTTTTAGACTCTTAAACTCACTATCACCATCTTCTGCCATGTTTATTTAGTTCCTACCAGTTTCTAGCTATAGGTACTACAAGAATCTACCCAGCAAAGGTAAGATATCACCTTCCCTGGGGCTGACTGTCCAATCCAGACTAGTTGATAAACCAGCTAGTTAGTCAGTACCAGAAGTACTAATAGTGATTGTAAGAGATTATCTATTATAAGTTGTATAGTCTGTTTAGTATAGTTCTTAGGGGGAAAGGAAACACTACCGAGTTAGATACCCACTCTAAGATACATCCAATCTTAGAAGTATTGAGATGTGAAAAAACAATTGTGTCTTACTTATAAAAAGGCTACACATACTGCCTCATTCCCTGCATATAAAATTCTAGAAAAGGCAAAACTAGAAACTACAGTGACAGGTGGATAATGGACATGGTTTTTGTGGTAGCAAGTAGATTTGTCATACTTCAACAAACCATACACTTAAAATGGGTGCATTTTTGTATATAAAATTATAACTCAACAAATTCAATTAAGACAAAAAAGTCTTAGATTCCAGAAATTTTGATATGTGAGAGTGTTACATAATGAGCTGGCTCAGTTTGAGGGAAATGAAGCTTGGTCAGTAAAAATTTTTTTAAAAAAATATATATTGTAAGGGTTGGGAAGGATGTGGAGAAGGGATTGAAGGGCAGGGTCTATTCTGGACATGTGGGTGCTAGATGAGACAGGGCAGAGCAGGGTATGCTGAATTAGAATGGAAGTTAGAGACGATTGAGAAAGAAACAGATGGAGAAGAGACAGGGTGACTGGATATCTGCCTTCTTATCAGGGTGACTAGATAACATGAGGAAGATCCATGTCAGTCACTCTCTGTTTCTCCAAAGTTTCTCCAACTACCATCAGGCCAAACTGGTTACATGACATCTTGAAGCCTATCAGCTGTATCTACAGCAACTTGGTGGATTAAGTGCAGCCAAATGAGGTATCTCTGCTCCAAGTGTGTGACTGAGCTTCCCAGGTAACAGAAGAGAAGCCTCCATGTTATTGGCAGGCAGAGCCATGAAGTGGTCAGGTTGCCCCATAACCTAGGGTATATGCCAGAGCATCCAAAGGAAGAGGCGGACACAGGCAAGGAAAGTCAAGGCAGGCCCTTCCCCACCAGCAGCTTCCTGCATTTGGGGTCTACATTAGCCCCCAGTGTCACAGTGCTCCGGAACACTGCTCAGAAGGGAGAGTTCTCAACAAATTGTCCCTCAATGCCTGCTGTGTGGCAGGAATGGTCTAGAAAGCTCATATCAGGGAGGCTCCTGGTCTCAGTGATTGTAAGATATTGTAAGACTTCAGGATTCAAAAAGTAGCCGAGTTCATTTTAGATCTCTGTGGTTTCTTCCGTCTTTTTCCAGGCACCAATTTATCTTTTATCTTTCAAAACTGTGCTCAGAGCACCTAGCCCACATTAGGAATCCCAAAACAGGTCCTAAATGGAAGAGTAAAGAAATAAAGACATCCAAGACTGTGATAGACTTTATGGAATCATGGAATAGCTCCTGGCGGGTGCAAAAATGAGACTGTCATCAATCAAGCCATTACAGAGCTATGTGGGCAATGAGCAGCACAGTACATTAGGCAGAGAGTGTGTGGAAACTGAAATACTTTTGATGTGAATCACCTCATTAACTACCTTTTTGGGTGACAAACGTCACTCTCTGGAAAACACAGTGGGTCAGGTTCAAAAATCACTGAGTTCATGAATTGCTAACAGAATGTAGGAAATACCATTCTGTATATGGCTGAACTCCTGTGTCATACACCACAAATTCCATGTGCTGCGTTGATCTTAAGAGGAACATCTTGTCATGAGTTAATTGACAGCTAGTCACAGGGAAACCTAAAAATCTAAAAGAATTTGTCACCGAGTTATGAGCTGAACTAATCTGGCTCCTCCTTTGAGGGGAAGGCAGCATTTTAGGTAGGTACACAATATCTGTTCTTCTCATGCTGCCAAGACTTTATCATATATTCAGCAATTAACTTTTTATTGTGGTAAATTACCCAGTATAAAATCTACCATTTTAGCCTTTTCTAAGTTATAGTTTAGTGTCATTAAATACATTCACCTGGTTGTGCAACCATCATCCTATCCACCTGCAGAACTTGTTCATCTTTCCAAGTTCAAATTCTCAACCAATACCTCTCCATTCTCCTCAGCACCTGGTATATATGTATATTCTTTCTCAATAAGTGGATTAGGTGCTTTAGTATCACTTTAAAATATGTATTCTAATTTTCTGCTTCTTTTGATTAGACTTCCAATGAGATAAGTAAGCAAGATAACATAAAGATTCAGAAGAAAGGCTCAGTATGTATGTGTATTGGCTGTATACTTCTGGGTAACTTACCTAGTGATGCTGTCATTGATATAAAATGGAAATAGTGTCAAATATGGTGGCACATGCCATAATCCCAGCTACTCAGGAATCTGAGGCAGGAGGAATGCAAGTTCAAGGTCAGTCTGGGAAAGTTAGCTAGACTCTGTCTCAAAATAAAGGGCTGGGGATATAACTCAGTGTAGGTGCCTGCCTAGCATGTGCAAGGCCCTGGGTTCAGTCCTCAGTGCCTCCCCCCCCACACACACACATACACAGAAGAAATAGTAAGGCTCACACAGGATTATTAGGAGGATTTAATGAAATGATATCTCTAAAGTGTTTAGCACAAGGCCTGGCACCAAATTAGCTCCTAGTAAGGTTAACTATCAGCTTATACTCATCCAGGTAGGTTTGTCTTTTAAAGTGCTATCACACTTACCACATTTGGCTGCTATGTCCCTGTGCTGTAGGCATGGATATAATAATAACCATGGCATTATTTGAAGCATAAATTAATTCTCATAGGAATTATCTTGCACAAGGCCTGATACATAAGCTCAGTGATGATAAATGTAGGCATGATTTTTAGTATTTCCCAAGTCTCATTCATTCAAAAGATATGTACAGGATGCCTTTGATGAATAAAGCCTTTTGCTCAGGCTCCAGTAGAAAATAAAAGTAAGTGAGACATGATCCTTGTTCTCAAAAAAGCTCATTGCTTTTTGAGAAAGATAGCCATGTAAACTAATCATCATGATGCAGTTAATAAATGTTAAAAATATTTACAGTGTGTTGACAGCACAGTGGAAGGACTGGTCCACTCTACCAATAGAGCAGATGTACAGAAGGACTGACTTACTGTGTGTCATTTACTGGGCTAACTACTTCTACCTACAGACTCATTTAACTCTAGGTGCAGAGCACTGTGATGAGTGCCACTGGTATCTCTACAGGTCAGAGGTGTATTCTCAATCAGTGTCAATATTGATAAAATAGGAGAATACGATTACAGATCAAATTTTAGCAGCCCTGTATTTGTGGGAGCAGTCAGTGAGGTTATTGAGGTTGCATTTAAAAAAAAATACACATGGTCTGCTTCCTAATCATCTAGACATTAATAGAAACTCATGATGCTGAGGACTGCAAACCTACAAATACACTGAGAGACATGCACATTTCCAGGCTTTGGAAAATGTGCCTTTGGGGTGCCATGCATATGCACAGCATGCAAGGTCAAAAGACAGAGGTGGGAGAACTTGGATCATTTGTTGATACCCTTACCTGAAAGGCTAATAGGAAAACTTCAGTCTGCAGACAGGGGAAATAAAACAAATAATGCCGAGGTACTTGAAACAGGCCACCTGAGCTGAGGGCATTAGCCAAACTGCCAGTGTTAGGGAAGATAAAAATAGATCATCTCCCTTATCAAGAAACTGCTCCAGGTAGCTGACAGCAACCCATTCCCAAGTCTTGGGATGGCCTCCGTTCCTCTGGAAGACAGATATCATATTCCCGATCAGCCTTAGATTCCTCCTCGGGTTCCCAGGAGCCTGGTGCTACCCTCCAGTCTCTGCAGTACGTTGTCAGGTCGCACAGTACCATCTGTTCCTGTCTCTTCCTCCTGGAATATACTCTCCATGAATAAGGAGCAGTCCTGTCCTCTCTACTTAGTACAGTGTCTGAAATGCAACTAGCACCAAGTATTTAATTATCGAGTGTCTAATGTTTGCCATATTGCAAGAAACTGCAGCCAGTTCACCAACTTCAAGGCTGAAGGGTTCCTCGTGTCTTCCCCTGAGGCCAGAGGAAAAGAGGTGTGTGGGCCATTTCGTCCCCGGGATCCTTACCCGCCTCTGTCTTGCAGATAAGGGTGTTTTTTTGACTTAAGGCCCGGTGTGTTAGGAATGGCATGCTGGTGCTTGCAGGGGATTCAGAAGTAATTGGGAGGTGAAAACAGAAGTCAAACCAGAATGGTGCCAGACTGCAAGGAGAACTCCGACCGGCTGGCAGGCCGAAGGCGCCTGTGACCAGGCCGCCCTGGGTGTTGCAGAATTAAGAATGATATCGCCGCACACATAAAAGTATTTTAATTGGTTGCCAAGGCAATGTGAAAGAATCACTGAGCACAGAGCAGGAATAGAACTCTGCAGGGCTGTGTTCATGAAGGGTGTTTATCTAACAAGCTGCCTGTGTATGAGAAAGGAAAGGTGACAGTAAATCTTATTTGGAACTTTTGCTTAATAAACAGGAATGACAGAGAAATGGAAGGGCAAAGGAGAAAACTTCCTTTCCCCACTTTGGAGAAGCAAAAGAGGTAAATCCAGATTCCAAATATTTCTGTTGAAAATTCCCATGAATGAAAGAAATCCAAGTAGATTGGCTACATGCTTAAAGGAAGGAAGGATAAGATGAGAGAGAATTATAAGGGGACAGCAGTGTTCTCTTCCACTTGAAAGATTATAAAAAGGAGGCTATCTTTTAACAGAAAAAAAAAAGTATTTTTTTTAATCACTTACTTCCCTTTGCATTAGGAAGAAAAAAATTTACAACTAACACATTTCTTTTTATTGCCTTGTTTTTGTATTCCGGAGCCTTTAAAAGATGAGTATTTTTTTTTTCACAACCATTAAACTTTGTGGTTGAGACATGTCCTGGCTTCCCTACTGTCCTCCATTCTGGTTGCTCTCCCAAGACCTGAAGAATCGAGCAAACCTAGTCCAATGGAGTGCTTATTCTGATACTTGGGCGAGGAGGGAGGAACCAGGAAAAGAAGGAAGCCAGAAAGGAGGTGGATGTAGTTGTTAATCATCACCTGAATAACTACTACTATCACGTAGCACATACCCTGTGCCAGGCACTGTGAAAAATAAACATGTTTTCCTTTAATCCTCCCAACGATCCTTGGAGGTCTGTGGTACTTTCCCATTCTACAGATGAGAAAACTGCTCAGAAGAGGCAGAGTCAGGACTTGAACCAGAGCTTGCCTGAATCCAAGGACTGGGCTCTGACCAGATCAGTCCAGGTGATCACAAGCAGTGTGGTGTTTTCCTGGAACTCTGTGGAGCCCTGTGCTATCTGCCATTGCTGGTTGGTTCCTGTTGCTACCCACATTGCCATTCTAATGTTGTTGATAAGCTTCGGAGCATGATTTCATCTCAGCAAATCCAGCTCAGTGTTAATGATACCTATGTCTTAATTAGGTGTAGCTTGGTCAGAAGGCCAAGTATTTCAGATGTAAAAATTTATACAGAGGAAGACAAGACATGGGGAAACTGAGTAAAAGGGTCAAGAAGGGGAAAGACAGAAAAGATACACGAAAGATCTAGACTTAGGAACAAAAACCAGAGCGGAAGGAAGGAGAACAGAGAAGGAAGCCAATCAGGGGGGGAAAAATTGTGCAAGGAAGGGATATTTGGGGGAGATATTTTATCAGGAGCTATGACAAGCTCTGGTCCAGAAATGGTCTGCTTTTCCTGAGATATAAACAGAACAAAATATTTATGTTCCATTCCTATGGAAACCTGTCATCTGGATAGGCAAAATGGTTCATTTTAGGTGTGGAAGAGTCTGAAATCCTGTCTAACTGAAAACTAACATTGTGACATGAAGTGTATCTTAATGCTTAATAAATCTTAGCAATTACTACAGTTACAGGAAAAAAGTCTCAAATTCTCTGAGTCTCAAGTTTCCATCCCATATGTAAAATTTGTCCTCTTCATGTTTTATGGAATGTGCAGAGGATACCAAAGTATTTGCATTTATGTTTTTTTAAAAAAAAATGTAAATTTAACGGTTATCAGAAAAATTATTCCTACTTTTGAGCCATTACCATTTTCAAGGGCTGCAAAAACCAAGAGGAACACCTTCTTACAGATAAGAAAACTGAGGTTCAGGAGAAGTGGGTAGCTTGGCCAGAGCTACCCACATGAACCGGGGCCAAGCCTATGTTCTTGACCACCACATTATGTAGATTCATCTTGCAACACATTTTCTCTTTTGCAAAGAATATGCATAGCCCAGATCTTTTTTACTTAATGTGGCATTAAGTAAAAAATGTGTGAATTTCTCTTAAGTCATGTAAATAGTTTAAATTTCAGCACTCCAAAACGCATGGAACAAAACACACATGCAGGTATTGTGTGAGTCTTCCAATTCCTTCATATTCTAGAATCTTGTGTCTGAAAGAGAATTTGAATGTCCTCGAAGTGAGCCAATTCCTGCCCAAAACCTGAATCCTCTCTTGAACTTCCCAGAGGGAGACCCATACAGCAGTGCATTTATATCTCCAGGATCTGGCCACACTCTCTTTCCTCTAATATTGAATAGCAATATTAGAACCCTCTTCCTGACACTGAGCCACACAAAACACATCTGCCCCCCCCTTTGATGGGAATTTACAACTTGTTAAAGGCAAGTCAAGATGGCTACATCTATTTTAGTATCTTAGTTAATCTTGTTTTCTCTATGCTGAAGTATTTCACTAGGTTCCCTAAATGATCTAGTTTTAAGACTACTTAACTCAAGGAGCAAGATTGTGGAATAGTTAAAAGTAGGAACTCTAAAGTCAGAATTGGTGGTTTCAGATCCCTTGTTAGCCATATACCTTTGGGTAAGTCAGTTAATCTCCCTGACCCTCAATAACATATAACCTACCACATACATTGGTTCTGAGGACTAACTGTCCTACTCCAGGACTGACCCATAAGTGCATTATCATGTGTTAATGTCTTGTTATTATTTAGTAGTATCATTGCCACTCTCTGCATAGGTATCTCTCTTTTCCATTCAGAGCACCTAGTCCAAGGCCCAGTTGCTTTCTTTTTAAACCACTCACAAATAAGCCTAATAGGACCTTGTCCCTTAAAGCATCTGAAGTACTCCATGCTGGGATTTCAGGTCTCCCCAGAAAAAAGTTTCATACTCCTAAGAGAATCTTTCTTGGGACCCTTTCCCTGTCAAGAGCCTCTAGCCATAAGAAACCTTGCTAAAAACAACAACGTTACTCTTGGAAGGATTATAGGGGAAAATATCTTTTCTTCTTTATGTTCTAGAGAGTACACTTTACATTCCGTTTATGCATGCAGGCTACCAGGATAAACTAAAGTCAGTGAAAGAAAGAAATTCTGCATTTCAAGGATAAGAACCACTGCCATTCACTCATTACACAAATTTTTTTATTAAGTTCCCACTATGCACTAGACACCAGGATACAACCATAAACAAGGTAGATACATAATGTACACTGTATTGGGATAAATAAAAAGAACAAAAACATCCGAGGGCTTAGTTCCCCCAGAAGCAGACCCTGAGAAGAGAATGGAACACACATAGATAATCTGAGGACATTTAGGGCAGAGGGAACAACATATAGGGAAGAGAGCGTGGTCAATAAAGATGTCTTCTGAAGCCAGCTACCACAGCGGGAACTGAAACTGTGGTTAAGTGTCTGTTGAATAAACTATACACAAAAGTATAAAATGGAGAGCAAAGAGAAGATCTCCGATCAGGGCAGTCAAAGAAAGTCTCTCTTAGGGAAGCATTTATGCTGATACCTGAAGGATGAGCCGAAGTAGCCCTGAGAAGAAGAGAGAATTGAGTTCCAGCGAGGGAAAACATTTTGAGCCTCTTTCCCGAGGGTGGTTTCCAGAGAGTTCCAGTTCCAGAAACTAGGGGAAGACCCGAATGGCTGAGAGTTATCAGCAGTGAGGTTAATAGCTGCAGAGGAGGGACCAAGAAGCCATGGTAACTAGATGGGGTTAGATCCTAGAGGCAACAAGAAGGATTAAACCATGGAGTGACCTCACCTGATTTTCAGTCCAAAATATCACTTTGGCTCCTGAAAATGAATTTGGGGAGACCAAGAATAGAAGTAGAAGATGAATTCTGGTCTTCTGGATGAGTTGGCCTGGACTAAGATAGCAGCAGTGACGGGGAGGAGTACACGGATTTAACAGTAAATTTGGAAACAGAAACAGCAGAACTCCCTGCAAGTTGAACTCTTTACATATTATTAACCTTACTGAAAACTCAACATGTTAAGCAATTCCATTTATCTCTCAAAGCCTCTTTATGAGGCACATACTCTTATCTTCATCCCCATTTTACAGTTAAGAAGACAGGGGCTCGGAAAGATCAACTTGCTCTAGGTCATATGGAGAGAGCAAGAGAAGCTGGATTTGGACAAAGCTGATGTTCAAAGGCACCATACTGTCGTGTTAAAATTAAGCAAGGTGGGAATCCACCTAACGTCTCCCTCTCTGTGCACTTCACCGTTCACTTCAGTACTGTTCCTCTATAGAATGTCATCAGGCAGAGGGGAAACCACAGGAGTTAAAACTGAAAATCTATGTTTGAATTCAGCTTTCACTTACTGGCTGTCACTGGAGCTCTGAGAGCCTCAATTTCCTCCTTACTAAATCATATCATCTACTTACCACGAAGTGGAACCCTGTAAGGCTGAATCACTAGGATAGTCCAGTTGACCCAGCCCACCTCTCTGGCTGCCGCCAGCTGGAAGCAGAATTCAAACTCCTAGGGGAGTTTGTGCAGGAAGCTTGACTCTGGAGATCTAGGTACAGGTTTCTCTCCAGTGAGAACTCATAGCAGCAAATTCTTCCCATGACTCTGCCTGAGGCCTGGCAGAATCTGGGCTGGGTATTAGATCAAAGGAAGTCCTAAATCAAACTCATTGCAAACTTTCTTTTAAAATGCCACCTGATAAGGAATCATAAAACACAGGTGCTGAGAGCTGAAAAGCAACATAAAAAAAAAATTTTTTAAACCATCTGGTCCAATGTCTCATTGTACAAATATGCAATATAAGGCTTAATAAAAAGAATGGACTTGCCAAGGTCATACAGTTTGCCAATGAATATAAGCAAGGACCAAACTCCAGGTTTCCAGACTCTCAGTCCAAGCATTTTGTATTATACCAAGCTTCCCTGCCTCTTGCCCCAGCCATTGTAATTAGTTTGCCAGGCTTGGGTCAGAGGACTCAAGGTCAGATTGCAGCCTAAAGAATCATATTTGAACATGAACATATCCAGATTATGTATAGTGTTCTGCAACTGGCCCTGCTTAGGGCACTTTAGACCTCTGGTGCTCAGCTGCAATTTGGTGTGAAAAGCAAATAAACGTTTACATGCACTTACAATTTATGCCAATTTTGAGCCTCAAAAGGCAGTTTCCCAGAACTCCAGGAAAAGGACAAAGGACAAGCTATACAAAAGGGCAGAATAAAACTAAAGCAACAATGATAACATCTTTAAAACGAAATGCAAATGGTATGAAAAAGGTGAGCACAGAATTGTCAGCAAGTGCCTCTATACTTTCTGGGTATTAGTATCTTCAAACAATTCTTATGCCATCATTTGCCCAATCTGACCAACCATTTTGGTTTTGTTCTCTAACATTTTCAATTGGTTCCAAAGAATATTTTTTAAAAGATTACTGTGTCAAAGGAGATGAACATTTTTGAGACTCCTGAAACATAATATTGATTTACCTTCATTTGTATTTGCCAGAACTCTTGTAGTTGCAAGTGACTGAAACCACCTCAATCTAGCTCAAACAACAATGAGAAATCTATTAGGTCATGGAGTGGAAAGTTCAGATTTAATGCCTGTCTCAGGGTCTCTGAGGACTCAGAGAGTGCTGGCTTTCTTCTGCCCTGGCTCTTCTTTAGAGATTGGCCTCACTTTCTCCATTTGCAAATTGTGTTCTCTATGACCCGGCCTGAAGAAGGTGAATCCCCCAGGGTTCTTAGCAAACAAAACCCAATGGTGGGAATGGGGGGATTTAAGCAGAGGCAGGATTAACAAAAAGGGTATTAGGCAGTGATGGTAAAAGCCTGACCAGAGGCCTCCTTATCAGAAACAATGTTTCACAACACCAGCTTCCAAGTCCAACCCTGCTAGCCCTGCACACAAAGTCTCCCTTGGCTCTCCCTGTATATACTGTTGATTTGGAAGTCAACCCACTGTAGCCTCCACCATCTTCACACAGAGG
This sequence comes from Urocitellus parryii, assembly GCF_045843805.1. Taxonomy (NCBI): domain Eukaryota; kingdom Metazoa; phylum Chordata; class Mammalia; order Rodentia; family Sciuridae; genus Urocitellus; species Urocitellus parryii. The sequence goes on from NC_135531.1 coordinate 99,961,558, forward strand.
AGTCTTCACCAGTCCTTTCTGTGGGTCACTAACTCCCAATTTGAAATTCAAGTCAAGTATATCTACTTTACGAAGCCTAGATCCCTGACTGAAAGCAATGCTGATAAAGGTGGCATTTTCAACTTCTCAATCTTGAGGCAGGGTCTACCACCCACCAAAATGCATAGGGTGGGTGAGTTTGCCAAGACAGAAAGAAATTTCAGACCAAATTTCAGATGCAGGGCATTCAAAGACTCATAAATAGATGCTATAAGAAACATGGCAACAGATAGCTCAGACGCACATAATTCCAGAAGAGAAGGAGAGTCTCTTTCAACATCACCTAGTTCAAAGCCTAGCATTTAATTAACATCTGTTGGACTGAAATGATCCAGAATCTTAACAAATAAAGTATGATTCTAAGTCCTAAGACTCCTTTGTGACTGACACTGACAAAATTAAGATGGAATTAAAATCCTATGTCCCTCGAGTTACCTTATGTCTAATATATTTGTTCCCTGAACTTTTGTTTAAAGGTAGGCAGGCTGACCTACCTCACTTGTATTATTTTATTTCTGATTTCTTTTTGTGAGAGGAAAGGGGGGATAAAATATTTCTGACAAATGGAAACCTGGCATTTTTACCAATGGAAGTATACTGAAAGATAAATGAGATTCTTACCTAGGAAGAATATTAATAGGATATAAAACTGCTTTTAGCACTTAAAGACACATTAGCAGGGTCAAAACTGGGATCAAAATGAACCCAATAAGCAAGGCAGCTAGCACATACAATTCTCATTTTCATTGACAAACAAGCCAGGAATTTAAATGCAATCCCTCAAAAAGCTTTCACAGGTAGCGTGATATTTGAAACCAGCAAGCAACTGATGGAAATTTTTATATGGATGCTGAAATTAGCTTTGCTAACACATACTCCTACAGTGAACACCACCCAGCCTTGACTCTGGTAAAGTTGCCCAAGGAGATAAAATGAAGAGAGCAAATTGATAACATTCTTGAAGACAGTGGGATTTTTCAGGAGTCAATACATTCTTGTCTCCACCTCATTTATTTGCCTTGTGTCAGTTCTGAAAAGTGTGTAGTGGGGAGAAACCCTGAGGGTCATTTTTAGTTGTCACTTCCAGTAGTCTCCTTTACTTGGTAAAAGAAATTAGAATGTGGTGACTCCTTAGAATTTTCTCATTTCTCATAAAGGTGTGTTCTTCACCTTATCTGTAACTACCATGGCCTATTTCTGGTCCCCAGAGAGAGAAAGAACTGAGAGACAGAATTTCAGAGTGTGTGGAGTAACTATCAAAGGATTCTAGGTGCAGACAGGAAACTATTTCAGGATCCTTAGGAATGCAGGGGTTCACATACCTAAATTATAGGACATAATCATGATGACGAGTGTTTAAAAGAATTTTAATAGCTTTGATCTAAAAAAATAGAAGTGTAGGCAACCACTTGGCCATGTACTATAACCACACTGGGTTTATCATTTTAACTAAAGTGGTAGATTGAGGATATCAGTTCAGCAAGAAAGAAAAGTTGGCCATACCAGGTATTAATACTGGTTAGACCAACTTATCCAGGGAAATTTTCCCTGTGTCCAGAGTTTATCTGCTCTGACGTGAGGACATTTTCTGTTGTAATTTGAAAATTTTATTCTCAAACTAGCTTTAGCAAAAATAGGTGGGAGGAGTAAAAGGGATGTGACTAGAGGATTGGTTGTTTGATGAGAATTTGAAGGATGGACCTTAGGTGCAGCAGGATCCATGGGTTCACAGTCTTGTGGATTCTCTTATCTCTCAGTGCTGCCTGCAGCTGCTTTTCTCTTCATCAGGCAGGTTCTTTCTAGGAGCATGACACTGGCAGCCAAAACCCACATCATTATTTAAGCTCCTAATTTTGGAGAAATTAAGGTTTCATCCATGACAGATTCCAATTAGCTTACCTTGGCTCCTGTGTGCTTCTCTGAGCCATCTGTTGCTTGGGCATAGGGAATGCTCTGATTGGTCGAGACTAGGTCACGTGGTCACCCAAGGGCTGGGCGCTGTCTGCCCACCAGCACCATATGGTTGAGCAGAATTGTTAGGAATAAAGGAGAGATGGATCACAAAAGGAAGAGAGCCAGTGCAGACAAATGTCTCCGTAAGGACACGTTTGAGTCCTAAGCATGTTTTAGAATTATTGACATTTTAACATGTAAGTTAAAAACAAAAAGGAACCAAAACTCCAGGTATTTCCCAGTGCCCTATTTCCATTAACCCTTTGACTTTCTGTCCAAACACTACACCAACCTACCAACCTGTCTATCAAAATCCTGCCCGCAGCTTTTACGGTTCTGTTCAAATACTGCCCTTTGGAAAACCTTCTCAGTTAGTCCCTGCCTGAGATTCCATTTCCCTCTCAAGTCCTGTAGCAAGACTCACCCAACATGTTCATCATCCTGCCTTCCTCTCATATAGTGCATGTTTCTGCCTTATTCTTCTCCCTCACCACCACCACCAGACTAAAAGCTCGGATAATTATAAACGAGAGTAAGGGAGTAAGAGAAGGAGGAAGAAAAGGAACTGAGTCAATATCCCCCTTGGACTTGGTATTTCCTCTGTTGTATCACTTAGCCCCTCTGGGTTTTGTTTTGTTTTAGTTTGGTTTGGTTTTGGTTTCTCTTTCTGGACTCGGAGTTTCTAAGAGCAATTACTGTATATTATTAAAATACTTCCTTTTATATAGCTTGTACCAAATAAGTACTAGATCTACAGATGGTGTGTGAATTCATGATGTTTTAGAGTTGATTGTAGTTTGTGACATAAACTTTCCCTTTGTTCCTATGAGAGAGACTCCCAAATAATGAAGGAATTAAGATCAGCTGAGTTAGTGATCAAGATTTTTTTTTTTTATACTGGAAGGTATCCTGGCCATATTGAAAATAGGTGGAACGAAATACATTTAAACTATTGCACAAGAGAATTTGTTTTAATATAAACTACTGTCTGTCAGGTTTATTAGATACCCAAATCCTTCACACCATCATTTGTAACCAATTTCCAAGTACCCTGAAGGCACAGAGCTGGATTAAATGATCCTGAGTAACCTTTACCTCATTTCTTTGATTTCTTGGATTTCCTTTAGTTATTTGAGTTTGTATTTTTGTTCCTTTGGGGTTTTGTTTGTTTGTTTGCTGTGTCTCCATATCACCAGGAAGTCCATGAACTGCAGTTCTAATTAAGTTATATTTTCAGCAAAAATCAGAGGTGTACAGCTTGTGGAGGCTTGCCCTTTGTCCATTTTGACTGTGGATCCTTAAGTCATCCACCATAGGCCTCCCCTTTGTTCTCACAAAGCATGCTCGGTAGGAAAAAAAAAATTCTTGTGTGTTCTCAGAATAATTAAAGGAAGCGGATAACTCATTTTTTATGCTTTTGTTATTTTCAACTAGGCTGTTCCAAAAATCAAAACTAGAAGAAATGTATTTCAACCATCAATTGCAATCTTTTCAGTTTTCCTTCTAGAAATGACCCAGCCCTGTTTTATCAATGGAGTTTATCCTCAGGCTGTCTGATTCCATAGATAGACATCAAGGGAAGAGTGCTAAATTCACTTGGTTATCTGGGTCTAGTATTAGCCCCCCAATAAATGGTCCATTGACATGCTGTGTTATAAATCATCTTGAAACTGTTCGGAGCCATCATTATTTCACTGTCCAGAGCCATCATTGTTCTGGACTAGGGTGACTGCAGTTTCCTGTTGAACTAAGAGAAGAAAAGAAAGTGGAAGTTCAATCATACTCATCTCAACAGACATTGCCTTTTGCATACAGCACATGAGGTTGGGCATTGTGCATTTTCAAAGTTGAAAAGAACTAAGATAATTAGTGTTTCTACAAACTACTCTAAGTGTCATTCATCCTTTCAATAAATATTTACTTATCAGCCACCATATGGCAGACAGACGAGGAGGTCATATATATGAGGTAGAGAAAAATGTGGATGTGGTGTCTGTTCTCATGGGTGTGCAGTCGCATCAGAGAAATGTTAATTAGTAAAACATACAAATAAGTATATAATTTTAAGGTATGATTAGAAATAAGAAGAAAAGGCCTGAAAGCTCTGGACTATTCCAAAAGGGATATTTAAGGAAGAAGGAATTAAGATGAGTGTCAATGTTCCAAAAAGGTACTTCCTGAGGGAGTGAAGGATAAGCAGCAATGAGCCAGCTAAAGTTGGGCAGGCGGATTGAGGCAGAGACAGCAGTAGCATGTGCAGAATCTTGAGGAAGGAGGGCTGAACTGTTAGAGGATGTCACCTCAGGCCTTGGAAAGAAGGGGGAAAGGTCACAGGGGAAGGGTGAGGGAACAGGGACCCAGCAGATTTTGAAAACAATAGGAAGCCACTAAAAAGTTTCAAACAGGAACAATATGATCCAGTTTGCATTTTCTAATGATCATTCTGGCTGCCGTGGTGAGAAGGAAGAGGTGAAGACCAGGGAAAGCAGGGAGACCTGGCAAAGAGGTGTTGGTGGCAGAGAAGTAATGAATTTCAGATCTATTTTGGGGACTCAAATTCCCTCAAGCGTGTAAGTGGAATCATTAATACCTATATCCCAGGGCTGTAGGAATAAAAGAAAGGCATGTGGGTCATGAGTTTAAAACAATGCTTGACACCCTATAAAAGTATTATTAATAATAAATGTTAGGTACTTTTTTATTCTTATTTTCAGACCAACAGGAATCGATCTGAATAAAAAACTCACTTTTTTTGTGTATTGAGAACCCTCTAGACAGTGGTTCTAGCTCCATGAGAACCAAAATATATATTCTATATCCAGCACTACACCAAATGCTGTGGAGGAACTCAAGGGAAAGATTAGCTATGGCTCTGACACTCAGAACAATCCAAAGTTTACAGATGGGAATGAAGAGAAGAGAAGATGAATACTCTTGGAACAAGTAGAAGTAATTACTTATAAATAGGGACCCAAAGTCCCCTAAAAAAAAGAAAAAGAGAGAGAGAGAGAGAGAGAGAGAGAGAGAGAGAGAGAGAGAGAGAGAACTCTTTAGCTTTAATAATTTAGGTAAAAATCCTCTAATTGGAACCAAAGACCTAATATGAGCTGAACTCTATTTAAGACTCATGTTTATGGAACTGCTTCAAAACAATAGTTGGTGTGAAGAAGAGGCTTCAAATGGTTAAATAAACTCTGAATAGATATTTGCCCATTAGTGTATCCTGCCTGTCATTCTCTGACCATTAGCTGAGCATTAAAAGCAATCTGTTAACTCTGTCAGTGAAACAAAGATGTCTCAATTACAATAACAACAACAACAAAAAAAGACAGAAATGCCAAAAAGGAATACTGTTTACCTAGTACCTGCTATGTCCTAGACCCCAGGGGAGAGAGATTATGCCTCAGTTTCATGGAAGAGGAAACTGAGGCTCAGTGAGTGTTTTAGCTTTTTTCACTACTGTGACTCAAAAACCCGAACAAGAACAATTTTAGAGGGGGATGAAGGTTTCATAGGCCTCAATCCATAGACAGCAGGCTCCATTCCTCAGGATAGAAGACTGTGGCAGAGGGAAGCAGCTCACATGATGATCTGACAGCAGAAAGAGACTCCACTAGCCAGACAAATAGATATCCCAAAGGCAGCCATCAGTGACCCACCTCTTCCCCATACCCTACCTGCCTTCAGTCACCATTCAATTAATCCCATTAGGGGCTTAATTCATAATCCAATCATTTCTTCTCTAAACCTGCTTGCATTGTCTCACACGTGAGCTTTTAGGAGACAACTCATATCCAGACCATAACAGTTAGTTTTAGGTATGTCCTTGTGGTTGCAAAGATCATGAGTGGCAGAGTAGGGGATTTGGAACCCAGATTTGACCACTGTGTGGGACTGTCTCCATCTTCTCTAGCCAATTTAGGAGTTGAATTCATGGTGAATTGTTTCTATAGGAAATATCTCAACCGCTTTCTGGGTATCTATGAATTCCCAACACTGCGAAAAAAAGGTATGGATGTTTGACCTGTGTGCAATTTCCTGAAAGAGTCCATACCTTCCTTCATCAATACCCCAAGAGGACCCATGATACCAAAATGTTTAAAATTTGGCTTAATCTATCAAGATTTTTTAAGTATGCACTTATTGATTTACTAATATCACTTGTAAAACACTAGTGAAGTGCTTATCAGTATTTGTGTACAGATGCTCAAACATTACAGCATTGTTCATAAAAGAAAACATCTGAAACATTACAAAAATCCATCAATGGAGACGCAAAGATATATATTATACATACGTATGTATATATCTATACAGAATATTATTGGTATTTTTAAAAATGAAGATAGCTAATAAATATGTCCACAGAGTACAACTAAATGAAGAAAGCAAGTGGCAGAACACATCTACGTATCTTTGATTAAAAATTATGTCTATATGTGTTCGTATGTGTATGTGTGCTTTTATATGCATAGAAAAATCCAGAACATTATTCTTTTTTATTTTAGTTGTAGATGGACACAATACCTTTTTATTTATTTATTTTTATGTGGTGCTGAGGATCAAATCCAGTTCCTCGAATGTGCTAGGCAAGTGCTCTACCATTGAGCTACAACCCCAGCACTCAGAACATTATTCTTTAATAAAAATATAATATGAGCAACATATGTAATTTAGTTTTTAGTAGCTGCATTAAAAAGTAAAAAGAGAAAGTAATAGGGGAGAGTGGAGGGGAAAGAAAACAAAGGTAATAGAGAATGAAACTGAGTAAATTATGTTATTTGCATGTACAAATATGGCATAATGAATTCCACTATCATGTAAAATTATAATGCACCAATAATTTTTTTCAAAAAGGGCAAAAAAATACAGGTGAAGTTAATTTTAATAGTGCATTTTATTTAATTCAATATATTAAAATATTACTTTAACATATAACCAATATTTTAAAACTATTGAAATATTTTACATTGCTTTTTCATATTACTATAAAAAATGGTTAAAATCCAGGGGACTGGGACATGATTCAGTGATAAAGTGCTTGAGTAGCTCACATGAGGCCCTCAGATTGATTCCTACCACCAAAAAAATAAAATAAAATAAAAATCCAGTGGTAGTTCTTAATTTATAGTACATTATAATTCTAACTAGCCACAATTTAAGTGGTCAACAGTCCCAAGTGGCTAGTGGCTACCATGTTGGATAGTGAGGTCTAGAAGCACACACATCAAACTCTGGACACAAGTTGTCTTGTCTAAGAAATGGGATTAGAAAATAAAACAAAAGATAAATTTATATTTTACTTTAAATGTTCTATAGCATCTATATTTCTTTATAGAGAACATTTTAGAGACTTGGAAACTGAGGCTCAGGAACATTAAATAGCTCATTTGCCCAGATTTCCACTTCCAGGAAGGGCCAGAGCTAGTATTTGATACAATCTGAACCCAAACTAATGCTCTTAACCACTATACTGTTTCTGCTTTCCTTCCCAGAATACTGAGTGGGCCCTATCTTATCCTACTAAACTGAAAAGACTATGAAATGCAATGTTCTTTCTGTTACCGGGTTACTGGAAATGACATGCATTCAGAGCTGTGAGAAAATTTTTAAAGAAGGAAGTGAATTTTATAGATTGAGTGTATATCAGAAGATGTTCGGATAATTTATGAGCATGGAATTTTCACTGACATGATTACAAATGCAATTTGATCTTCTCATTATTCTCAGGGCAACTGAAAAGAAGGGGAAAATCATCTCTTTATGAAACTTTTAGTCATTTTTGAATCATAAGCAGTATCAGTAGGCACCTTGTTTCAAGGCATTCCAAGTCTAAACGGTTTCTACCCTTGAGAATTTCTTTGGATCGGGCCAGTTACCCTCTAATCAGAGTTCCCCTTTCTTCTGCAAGAAATTATAAATCCAGCCTAAAGTATCTTGTGAATATTACCTGTGTGGCTGCATCTGAACTTGAGAACTCTGCAAGGAGCCTTATTGTTCTATCTACAAACTGAGCCTTTGGCTTAGAAATTTTTCCTACCCTCCAAAATCTGACGGGGTGGCTTTATTGATTGTAAGTAAATGAAGTAACAAGACAATAAACAACAGTCTGTCTCTCTCCCTCCTCCTAGATCCTGATCTCAGAAGGTGTCTGTTCTAGTTATAAGAAAGAGCTGGTTCAGGGAGGAAGAAATAAGGGACCTGCACGTGTGGGGCTCCCATATGTGTCCTTTCACCTTCAGAATGACTGTACAAAATTGGGATTATTATTTTTCAGTTGGCATATATGGAAATTGAAGCTTAGAACAGGCAGGTTATTTTTGCACAATCTTCTGGCTGTCAAATGGCTCCAAAGTCTGTGTTTATTCCTCAGTATCACTTTACAGTATGGGAGATGCCACGCAGAAATATAAAATATCCAGGTCAATATAAGAATGAATGAAGTATAGTCTATCAATCAGTCCAAAAATATTGACCAGAAGTCCAGCCACAACTTGTGCCAAGTGTTATGGCAAGTGCTAAAGAAGAAAATGTGGTCCTACCTGAGCCCAGCAGAATGTTGATTGTCAAAGCTACCACATCTATAATGGCCAGATTAAGATCAAGCCCTAAGGTTGAGACACAAGACAAAACATGAGACTTGAGATAGTCAAGAAATAATGATAAATAATAGTGATAGTGGCAAGTTCTAAGCATGGTATATGGATCATCTCATTTAGTTCCACAACAACGACAGGTAGTTGGTATTATTATCAGACCCATTTTATAAGAAAAAAACTGGCCCGAGGTTACCTACCTAGAAATAGAAAATCTGGGATTTGAGTCCAAATCTTTTTTTCTTCAAAGAATAAACTTCTTGGTATAGAGAGCCAGACGTATTTTAATTGAATCTTTACTACTCCCAATCTAATGACCTTGGATTTGATTTTAGCATCAATCCATCTGGAAAATAAAATAAGTAAACCTTTGATAGTACATTATAAAGGAAGGCCATACTCTTAATTATAAGGAGAGGAAAGGACAAAAATACTCTAGAATTCCACCAGGATAGCATAGGCTTCGTTTCTACTCTTTAGGACAGATAGGTTTGCCAGCTTCCGAAGCAGTGAGTTGAATACAGAAGCAAAAGTGTTTGAAGGATGTAGCCCCCTCCCACCACCACCACTACCCACCCACAGCCCTTGACCTGCTCCCTGAAGATCAGACTCCAGGGTGACATTCACTTGACAATCATTGGTGACTGCCAAGGACATAGGAGGAGCCCTCTCTAAATTTGAGCACTGCCTCTAAGGGGAAGTGTCACAGGAAGACAAGTGTCACTTGAGCTCCCTCACCCCAAAGACAGGCATCTGCAACTGCTCCTGTATCTTTTGTGCCCTTTCAACAGATACAGAAGCTACTTAAATTATCTTTATCCTTAATGGTCTGGCATGGTGGCAAGTCACTTGACTTATTTGGTAAAGGGATTTTGAGAGTAAGTAGAACTGGCAAGTGTATAATATCCTGATCCTAATTTGAGCTCCACAGGGGCAAGGCTTTGTCCTATTTGCTGCTGTATTCACAGTGCCAGGCACATGGCTAGACACAATGGATGCAAGAGGAATCAAGGTATCCCTGCCCTTAAGAAACTCATGGTCCAGTGAAGTGAAACAGACATGTCAACATACAATTAAAATACAGTGTATTGAGGGCTGTGGTTGGGGAAGTAAAGGGTTCCACTGAGATACCTGATCTGTGTTTAGGAGTCATGAGGTTCTAGGGTGAATCACATCTCAACTGGGCTTCAAAGATGAGTAAGAGTTAACCAGTTGGAGAAATGGCAGAGAGGTTGCAGAGCACAGGAATAGCCTGTGTAAAGGCTCTGAGGCCAGAGAGAACTCGGAATCAGAGAAAGGAGGGGCTGGGGTTGTGGCTCAGTGGTAGAGCGCTTGCTCAGCACGTCTGAGGCACGGGGTTTGATTCTCATATATATAAATAAATAGATAGATAGATAAATAAATAAATAAATAAATAAATAAATAAATAAATAGGTTCATCCACAACTAAAGTAAATACTTATTTTAAAAAAAAATCACAGAAAGAAAGAGGAATAACAAAGCTAAAGAAGTTGACAGCAGCCTTTCACCCACATTAAGAAATCCGTATTTTATTTAGAAGCCAAGGGGAGACTGAGCAGAAAAATTTATATTGTCACTTTTAACATTGTTTTCCACACCATCCAAGGAAGACAATGGATCTGAAACCAACTGAGCTTTTCTCCAAAGTAAGCTTTTTGAGTCCTTCATTCTTTCAAGCTTTTAGTCGTGCATGTGGTATTGTTGAAATATCCTCCCAAGATGTTTATCTTTATAAGGATAAGAAATTGCCAAAATCTTTATTGGCCCATGTAGGAGAAAAGAGATCATGCTTCCATTAGGCCATAAAAATGACTGCATCTTCCCTAGTCTTTCTCCACCTGAGCCCATTCAACACAACTTAGTGTTGCTTTTTTCTGTTCATTTGCTTGGTTTTGGATTTGAAGTTAAGACAATGTTGTCTTCTGAGTATTTCAGCAAGGTTTATATGGAAGTGGTTTTGCTGCACTTTTCTTCATAAGACATGGACATGTCCACTGTGGAAGCTGTGAAGTAATGGAAAGGGAGAAGAATTGGAAAAGAGGGTATATTCATTTTCTATACTATATGACAAATTACCACAAATGTAGAGGCATAAAAGAACACACATGTGTTATCTCACAGTTTCTGTGGTCAGGAGTTCAGCATAACCTCACTAGATCCTATGCAATGGCCAGGGCTCGGTCCTCATCTGGAGGTGCAAATGAATAAGGGTTCGTGGACAGGTCATAGAGTTCATTTCCTTGTGACTGAAACACTGAGAACCCATGCTTCTTGCTGGTGTTCCCCAAAAATCACCTTCAACTCCTGGAGACTGTGCTTGGCTCCTGCATATGGACCTCTTAACAAGGCCACTTACTTCTTCAAATCTAGCAATGGAGAGACCTAGCAGGATGCCTCCAGCAAGATGAAGTCTCGTATAATGTGAAGTAATTGCAGTAGTGACATCTCATCACCACTGTTCTGTTGGTTGCAAATAAGTCACGATTCCTGCCTACTCAGGGAAAGGGATTACACAAAGAGATGAACACCTTTGCTCACTGTGGGGGTCATGGGGACTGCCTTAGAGAGTCTGTTTGCCATCGATGAATTGGGAAGGGAAGGGAAAGAAAAGAGCAAGGAGAAGAAAAATAGAGGGAGGAGGAAAATGTATCTATGTATACACAGCATTTACCAGTTATCTTCTAGCACATTTTATCATTTTAATCTTCCCCGAAACCCTGCACAGTAGGTGTTCCTATTGTGACCATTTTATGAAAGAGAAACTAACAGAGAAGTGAAGCAGGTTTCCTAGGGTCACACAGTGTAAAAGGCAAAACCACGTTTCATGTTTGTTTCTATGAGACACCATAGACCCAGCTTCAACTATGGTTTAAGGAGGAGTAAGGTAAAGGAGAGAACAGGAAAACAAGAGAGAATGGAGAAACAAGACAGAACAGAACTCCAAAACTACATGTAAATTTGTTCCTAAAAGAGTTGGCAATCAATAACACAACCTGTAAGGGTCTACAATATATTGGACTGGTTTCAGCAGGAACCACCCAATTAAGAAAAAAAACATAAACTTGAACTGAAGCCAGCAAGACCACAGATGAGTCTCGTACTTCGGAATCCTTTTCTGGTCCACCTGAGTTTCTCAGAACCTGGAGCCAAATACTACAGCCAAGTTGTGCTTGGAACCTTGGAGACGCCCAGCTCACCTGGCAGCATCTTAAATGCACGTTCTGCCAACCTTCTGCGGGAGCACATCTGGGCCCAGGCAGCCAGGCCAGGGCCTGGTTTGTTTTTCACAGCTCATTTACAATGTCCCGTTCTATTCCTGGACACTCTGTCCTTACCAACTGACACTGGAGCTCAATTTCCCAATAGCCACTTTAACGAGATGGCTCCAAAAATGCTGCTCAGCATCCATCCTCGGAAACCAGCCTTTTCCAACACCTGCTATAAGAGGCATGGCTGGACATGGCATAGCCCTGACTCCCCTCTTAGTTGACTGAGTCTCTCATCTTAAAGGGATAGCTGCAAACACTATTGGAAGCCTCCTCATGCAGACACAAGGGGACTCACAGTAATCTGAGGGAAAGGAAGGTATTTGGAAATCAGATCCCTCTTGCACCAACTCAAGGCAAGAAGGTCAACTAGTCCAGCCCCCATCCCTGTATTCTGACTTGACAAAAAAAATGGTACACTTCTAGCCCATCCACCCAGAGTGGGAGATGAGCAAAACCATTTACTCTATGGTTCTCAGATAACCCTGCTAGAGTCTCACCCACCAATGAACTGGTGTTGAGTTCCAACTTTATGTCAGAGCACTGGGCCCTTGGTGCATAGTCAAAGGGAACAGCTGACATTGCAGCAGTGTCAGACTGGGGTAGTGTCTGACTCTGCCATTTCCCACTGTGGGACTATATGCAAATCTATGAGCTGTGTCTCATGTTCTTTATCTGTTAAATGGAGATAATAAGAGGTCCTACCTGGTGGGTTCTTGTGAGGCTTAGAGATGATACAGTACAATGTTAGGACTCAGGACTGGCTGACCAATAGATGTTTCTTACAGAGGCACTCAACAGGAATGGATATAGGTAGGCTGACCCTCAGGCCACATTTAGCTTTCCTGAGAAGCCACTTGAGACAGGCTCCAGCACTGCATCTACATGGCACCTTGAGGATGGGAATTCTGACTGCCTAGTGCACTGGCAGCCCTGGTATCTACGACAGTGTGGGCACACACAGGCACTTGGTAAATTTTGGTTGACCCTCATTTTATAGATGAGGAAATCAAGTGTCAAAGAGGCTAAATGACTTCCTTAAAATCAACAGACAATAATTGCAATTTGAATGTAAATCACTTTGATCATAAAGCCCTTACTCTTCCCACAATAATATTCTGTCATTCATAATCATTTGTTGAGCTTATTAAACACTAATTATATGCCCAGGAATGTTGGGTTATTAGTAAGATCTGTTTCCTACTCTCAAGAGGTTGGGATTCCGACTCTCTGCAAGAATCCATAATCCCTGAATCCAGTGGATGGCAAGAATTTATATTTCTGGAATCATATTCCCTGACTCCCAGAATCAAAGTGTGTCTAAATGGTATGAACCCTCAGTACATTTTTAGAGCACCTCCCCTATGTCCCATACCCGAGATTATAAAAGTGCAACAAAGTCCATTGGACAATTCTGTTTCCTTCTTCTGTATTGGCTGGGTGTATTCATAAAATATTGCTTCAGAGAAAAGTTAAATCTGTGCAAACTTGGGATAGTCAACTGCCTTTTCTCTATTTCCTCTTGCCACATGTCCCCAAAGTAGGTCTTTATGCATAACTTAATGCCCTCCTGCTCTCTCCCCTCTCTAAGGGTTTGCAAAACATGAGATGCTTTAGTCAGAAAATTAGACTGCGTGAGTTGTTCTAAAAGCTGCCATCATTTGGGTAAATATGCATGTTCTGATTAGAAACATTAATTCGAGGTTTATCTCAGTTTTCCTTCCTGGTTTTCTTTTCTATAATGTTTAGGGACAAGAAGTAGTTAGAAGAGAAGGGCAGTGTTTAAAAAAATTTTTTAAATAACCCTCTACATTCATTAGTGGAATTCCACAGTACTGTGTGAGCAATCTCATAATAATCCTACCTCAATAAGAGAAAAGTTGTAACTAGTTCAGTTAGGGTAATTATAGGGCAGCTTTCTTCTAGGCTTTAAAGATATACTTTGAAATGTTTCTTTTTTCACTTGCCTCCTGCTATATGGGGGAGACACAGAGGCTCCTGGGACACCTGCCAGACCTAAATGGGGGCCAACTGGAGAGAGAGGCACCAAGATTTCCTTTGTGTTTTCCTGTGCTCAAACTGCTGGGAACACAGATATCTCACCACCGTGGTCTCCTGTTGAAAACTCAGAGCCTGAGTAGTATTATGGCAAGTTACATAGTGCAAAGCTTCAGATTCTGCACTAGGATAGCAGCAACTAATTGGAAATGCAATTCTTGGGCCCTGCCTGGGACCTACTGCATAAGATACCCTGAGGGGTGAGGTCGAAGCAAATCTGTGTTTCAGTGAGCCCTCCAGATGATTCCAGTGCACACCAAAATTCAAGCATCATAGCTCTGGGGACATAATGTTGAAGAGCATTGTCCTAGTAATTTATTTATTCTAGTAATTTATCCTAGGGATTTATTGGAATGAAACATATTTATCCATATCCACACAATTTGGACTTGTGCAGAACCAGGCTCTGCCACTTAACAACCAGGGGACCTTAGACAAGTTATTTAATTGTTCTAAGGAGTGGTGCACTGGTAAATGTTTAACAAATGGTTCTCTGGGGAAATGTTATGTTTAATCATTTTTGTGGCATAAAAATCATGGCTACCTAAGCTTTCAACATAGAAATATGGTGAAATTTATTAATTGGCTCTCATAAGCCATGAAAACTGATTCCAGCACACTGCTCTCTCAGTCTCAATTTCCTCATCTGTCAAATGGGTAATAATAATAGTATTTACTTCACAGGGATAGTTGAAAGGTGGAAGTGAGAAAATAATGATAGCAGACCCTTATTAATAGTCTGTCTGCCAGCTACTTAATATGCATTGTCTCATTGAATCCTTATAGCCATGAGATAGGTACTGTTATTCCTTCCCCTTTGTATATGAGTAAAGTGAACTGAAATAACTAGTCCAAAGTCACACAGCTAGCAAGTGAGGAAATCTGAGTTTGACTCTGGAGCCCATGGAGTCAGAGACATTATCAACCTTTCCACATGATGTTCAGTATAGGATGATGCTCAGAAACTGGTAGCTATTATCATGATATAATATAATGGTAGCTATTATCATGATATAAAGGTCCTTCTTTCACTTCTTCAATGCCTCCTCCTTTTGGAAGTAGGGATGAATACTTTGTGCTGCATAAAACAGCCCCAGAATCCACCTTCATTTTCTTTTGAGAGAAAGAGCCAGTTGGCTGATGGGAGATTAAATATTCAGAATATTTACCATATTCTGAATTTTTCCTATTGTATTCCCATGGTGTCATTTAATATGTACTCAGACCCTGAATTTTTTGCAACTGGTAGATCTAGAGCTAATGCCCTGGCTAGAGCCACAGACAAAATTGGCTATTTATATTTAAATTAATTATAAGTTATAAAATTTGAAATTTGGTCCTCCTTTGCACTAGCCATATGGCAATTGATTGTTGATTATTATTTTTTGCCAGGGTGGGAACAGGGAATTGAACTCAGGGGTACTAGACCACTGAGCCACATTCCCAGCCCTGTTTTGTATTTTATTTAGAGACAGGGTCTCACTGAGTTGCTTAGCACCTTGCTTTTTCTGAGGCTGGCTTTGAACTGGTGATCTTCCTGCCTCAGCCTTCCAAGCCACTGGGATTATAGGCATGCACCACTGTGCCTGGCGATTATTGATTATTCTTGGTATTAGATAATGACAGCTGTAGCTGATTGACAGTCATAGGAAACAAAGAAACTCAGATTCATTTTAGTAGTTGTAAGCCTCTCGCCTCCCCAGATCAATTAAGTGTGTTTTTCCAGGCTTCCTCTGAGCTTTGATACTAATATATGTGTCCATATTCATATATAGTCTTTATTGGACTATAGTATATGCATACAAATTTTTTGCAATTTGCTTTCTTTTTTATTCTAAGAATATGTCATAGACATCTTTCCAATGGCAGTCCATACAGATCAGTCTCATTCTCTCTAAAGCAGCTTGGCATTCCACAGAAGCTACTTGCCAACATTTATTCAGCCAGTCCATCATGAAGGGACATTTAGGCTAGTTCCAGTTCCCCACTATTATGAACGATCCTCCATAATCTTTTACATAGATTCTAGCATTCATCTTTTGGAGAAATTCCTAAAACTAGGATTCCTGGGTTAAAGGCACGACACTTTTTCCCCTCTATTAAATTAAATTGAGTCACAGACCATACGTTAAACTCTTCTGTCTGTAAACACTTCAATGTATATGAGATAACCCCATAAATCCAGGCAATTTTCAAATTTGCCCAGTTACCTCATAATTTTTTAAGAGGTGGTTTGTTATCAACAATAAGTGTTGGTGAGGATGTGGGGGGAAAGGTACACTCATACACTGCTGGTGGGACTGCAAATTGGTGCAGCCAATATGGAAAGCAGTATGGAGATTCCTTGGAAAATTGGGAATGGAACCACCATTTGACCCAGCTATCCCTCTCCTCAGACTATACCCAAAGGACTTAAAAACAGCATACTATAGGGACACAGCCACATCAATGTTGATAGCAGCACAATTCACAGGAGCTAAACTATGGAACCAACCTAGATGCCCTTCAATAGATGAATGGATTAAAATGTGGCATTTATACCCAATGGAATATTACTCATCAATAAAAGAGAATAAAATCATGGCATTTGCAGGTAAATGGATGGAATTAGAGAAGATAATGCTAAGTGAAGTTAGCCAATCCCAAAAAAACAAATGCTGGATGTTTTCTTTGATATAAGGAGACTGATTCATAGTGGGATAGGGAGTAGGAACAAGGGAGGAACAGACGAACTCTAGACAGGGCAGAAGGATTGAAAAGAAAGGGAGGGGGCATGGAGTAATTAATGATGGCAGAATGTGATGATCATTACTATCCAAAGTACATGTATGAAGACACAAATTGGTGTGAATACACTATGTATACAACCAGAGATATGAAAAACTGTGCTCTATATATGTAATAAGAATTGTAATGCATTCTGCTGTCATATATAAAATTTTACATAAAAATTTTTAAAAAGAGGTGGTTTGTCGAATCCTGATCCACCAAGGTCTATACACTGCAGTTGGTTGATATGCCTCCTAAATCACTTATTCTCTAGGTTCTCCCTTGTACTCTTCTTTTTTTTCTTCTTCTTTTTCTTTTTCTTTTTTTTTTTTTTTTGCACACAGTATTTTTATTAGGAAGATTGGAACATTTGTCTTATAGTTTACCGTATTCTGAATTTTTCCTATTGTATTCCCGTGGTGTTATTTAATATATGCTTCAGTCCCTGAATTTTTTACAACTGGTAGATCTAGACTAATACCATGGCTAGAGCCAGAGCCACATTTGACTATTTATATTTAAATTAATTATAAGTGATAAAATTTGAAATTCGGTCCTCCTTTGCACTAGTCATATGGCAAGCCCAAGTGCTCAGCACATGTGGCTACCATATCAGCCCAGGATAGAACATATCCATCATGGCAGAAAGGTTTATAAAGGCATCATGGAATCTGCTGATGATTGTTAAATTATTTTTTTCTCATACATGCTAAAGAACAAAGACGAACATCCTGAAGTTTTTATCACTAGGCAGGCTCAGGTAATAGAAGGAAAGTAACTAGTAGGTGTCAGATTTCACTCTTGTCTGTTTTAAGTGGCAGCACTTGTATTTACAGAAGATGATTTCAAGTATTTGTAGCTAGCATCTCAGGTACACATGAGATTTGTGGTAACGTGAGGTCAGCAGCTCCCCAGCAATCAAACAGCCCTGAACCCCTCCTGCCTTCTCAAGGCGGGGGCAACTGAGGGAATCAGTGTGAATCTGTAAAGCTCAATCTTGCAGTTATTGTAGGACATGCTGGTTTCTTAAGATTCCTAAACACTCACCCTTTCCTGAAGGTGCAGGTGCTTCTGTAGGTTTCTTCCTAACTGTGTTTTTGTCTTGGCATGTGTGTATGAGCATATTTCATAGTTACTAAACAGGTTCCTCAACTTCTGTGACCCTTTGCAAAGCCCAAGGGAGCCATGTCAAGACAGAATGGGCAACCAGCCAATTGAGAAGTCTGGCTGGTTGTGAATCCTAGCAGGTGCCTCCCCCAGTACCAGAGAAAACCTCAACCAATTTACAGGAATTGGATATTTGGGGATTGTAGTAGGATACAGTATGGAAAATTTGAAATTAGGATGCCTTCATTCATGAATTCATTCATTCTAAATATCTACATTGGGCCAGATACTATGTTAGACACTAGGATCAACAGTGAGCTAGAGAGAAGTTTCTGCTCTCACTAAGTTTACAATCTGGTTGAAGAAGAAGATTTAAAAAAAAAAAAAAAAAAAAAAAAAACAAGCCACTGTAACACCATTTGACAAATACCAGGATGGAAGTAGTAGAGAGATCCCTTATCCTATCATGGACATTCAGGGACATGATGTTTAAGCTGAGACCTCAAAAACCAGTAGTCGTTGGGCAGGAAAAGAAGAGGATGGGAGGTAGAAAGAATATTCTGGAAAAATTGTCTGTAAGACAGCATGAAGCATTGGAAGTACAAAAACAGGTTCTGTTTGGCTGCAATGGTTAAGTGCAAGGGGAGGGTGGCCAGAGACAAAAGTGGGGAGACAGACAAGAACAGCATTGATTCCAGCTGTCATGAATCAGAATCAGCTGTCATGAGTTAGACATGACACTAAGTCACGTCTCCTCAGGCCTCAGTTTCTCCCTCCACCACATAGGCATGATACTATCACACCAGGTTGCAGCTAGAACCTAATGACATAGCAGATGCAAAAGTATGTTACACACCAGGTCTTAAAATAATCCCAGTTATAGAGAAGCAGTGGTACCAGGCTGGAGCAACGTTTCACGTCTGGAGCTAGTGTAAATTAGACGGGGAGGGAGCTCTGTGATGGTGTGTTGGAACCAGCTTCTACCAGCTCTCTGGAGGCAAAGTGCACATTTCTTCCCAACTCCACACTCAGTGATGTCACATTGGTAAATGATGTGGAAGTACTTACACAATGAAAATTGACAATGGCTACCAGACAGAGCCTTAAAAAAACAAAAAAAAAGTTGATTTACTCAGAGCCCTGAGTTGAGTTAGGGTAAAATTAATGAGAAGAGTAGGGGCCCTGGGCAGCAGTCACTGAAGAATATCTATTCACAACAACAACAACAACAAAAAAGATTTTGGCATCATATAGGAAAGAGCAACCGTATAATTCTTTCTGCTACATGAAACAGGCCCACGGAAAGCCAGCCTTTAGGGAGGAGGACAGGAAGACCACTCCCTCATGCCAACCCATTTCCCAATGTGCCAGAGGAGTGTCAATGACACCCGGCTCATGGAAATAAGATTGGAGCCTCTCAGACCAACAGCTGCTGAGAGCTGCTTTCTTTGGCTCATGTGGCCAGCAATAAATTGGATTTCAGTGTTCTGAAGAGGCAGAAAAAGATAGCTCCTTGCTCTCCGGCTCCCCGTGCTGGAGCTGCCAGCTGGCACTTTTCTGTCCCTCATCCTGGCTGCCTGCAGTGGAGATGATTCACTTAGTGCAGAGGGCATGTTGGGAAAGAAAATGTCTTCAACAGGCAGGAGTGGTGGAGGCAGATACCTGTTGGGAAAACTGGGATATAGATAGAAACCTGAGCATGTTTGAAATAATGGAACCTTTTTAAAGGATGGCCTGGAAAAATACAAAATTCATCTGTGGCTAGCAGGCCAGGATACTCCTCCAATTGGGGGGAAATAACTAGTTGAGTGTGTTGTGGTTTTATGTCAGAAGTAGTGTTAACAAAACAGCAAGTTTGAGTTGAGTTTAAGTAGCATGGGTTAATTTAATATTAATTCACTCATCCGTGTGTTTATCAAATAAATGAGTGTTTAGTGGGTGCCACTAGAATGCAGAAAGCAGAAATGGCATCATCTGTCTTATTGATCGTGGGCACTCAGAAAATTTTTGTTGACGACATGCATGGATGGCATCACTTTGTCAAGGGTTGAGAATACAAAGGTGAATAAGTCCTAGTGCCTGGTGTGCAAACTGATTAGTCAGTCATTACAGCACAGGGTGACATGTGCTGTGATAGGGGAAGAAGAGCATGCAGTGGCTCACAGGATGGAAGATCTGTTTTCATATTTAATTGATCTTAATATCTTGATAACTGAATTTCTATGTTTAAAAAAAAATGGGAGACCCAACCTAGCCTTTTGGAGTGGGGAGGAAACAGAAAAGGCTTTCTGAAGATAGAGCTGTACAGGACACACAAGACAGTGTCAAAGATATTGGCATCTATCTAGATAGGACCTTATGGAAAAAGAGAACCATCTTTGCTTATTCTGCAGTATCTCCTATTCCTCAGGAAGAGTACTGACTCGACCTCAGTGAGCAATGATTGCAGATAACTGCTGGAATGCTTCTATGACTTAATTATCAGTGATGTTTTCCATTTCTCGGGGACTTGAGGATTTTCATAAATTCTGCCTTTCAACTGAAAGAAATGACCCGACGCCCAGAGCGACGTGTGGGTCTTTAGCATCTCTCTGATGCACAGCTGCTCACTCCTTCCATGGAGTCCGGCTCTATATGCAAGCAGGGCACTTCTTCTCCAAGGTCATGTCTGCCCCATTTGGTAAAAATGAGAGGAGTGCTTTGAATTTTGATTTGAAGGAGGCAGACAAGCTGCAGATTTGCAGAAGGTCCTGGTGGTGAGAAACCTTGACTTCAGAGGCAGCTGAGCAGAGAAGGAAGAATTCTAACTTCCTGGGCTTAGTGTTTCCAACAAGGGGTATGCCAACCTTTTCCCTTTCGTCTCACAAATTATGGTGCAAAATAAGTGATAATATGCACACACACACACACACACACACACACACACACAGCTTGCAAGGTTGAAGACTAATTAAAAAGGAAAAATTGAAGTTAAGATGGAGCTTTTTAACACCAGAGGACAAGCCCAGCTACGTTCACTCTCCTTCTCAAAGTCATTTCTCCCAAACATCTGTAAGTGTTTAAGGTCCCTCCATTTCTCACAAGGTGCTAGAGGCACCTTGACCTCACTGGCAATTTAAGGAAGACCACATACAGAAAAGTACAGAGAAAAACACAATGACCCACCTTCTACCCACGACGACTCAAGTTCACACTATCCACATTTTGAAAATGTGGTTTCATCTCATCTGTTACCTTTATTTTGGAAGTTTTGTTGTTGTTGTTGTTTTGGTACCAGGGATTGAACCCAGGGGCTCTTAACCACTGAGCCACATCCACAGCCCCTTTTAATTTTATTTATTTATTTGTTTGTTTGTTTATTTATTTAATTATTTATTTATTTTTGTGGCAGAGTCTTTCTAAGTTGCTCAGGGCCCTGCTGAGTTGTGAAGCTATCTTTGAACTTGCAATCCTCCTGCCTCAGCCTCCTGAGTCTCTGGGATAAAGGCATGTGCTACTGCACCCAGCTATTTTGGGAGTATTTTAAAGATGCTTTTGGAATTTTAATCATTCACCTTTAAAAAAAAACTGTTATCTTAGAGTTGCAAGGAGTAGTGAAAACCACCTTTGCATGGTGCTTGATGAAATTGAGGCCCAGAGAAGTTCAGCACCTCACCCGAGGATATATACAGTGCTAAAGTGTGGACCACATCTAGGAGCCACCTCCAGCACCCAGGTTAGGGACCCGTTGTAAGAAACATCCTGCTGTTTGTCCAGGCCACATTGTCATGAGTCATTCCTCCTCCACTCCAGAACACTCCACATGAAGATAGAAGAGGAAAAACAACTCAGAGGAGAAAGCTAGAATAGAACATCTGAATTTTTTTTTTCCTTAGCCAGTGGAGTAGTGGTGGGAGGGTCCTTGGCTCATTTTTCTACACTCTGCATGATGAATTTGGCTCAGTTTCTTAAACCATATGGAAAAAGACACATCCACCACACACCATACCTAAAGCTCACTCAGAGATAATGAATGGAAGGGAGTAAAAACACCTCCTAGACAGAGTGAGATAGCACTTTTCCTTGTCCTGCAGGCTCCCACATGCATCCTGCCCTTCTCCACAAGTGCCTATGCTCTCCTGGAGGAAAAGATGGTAGAAGACATGCTTTGGTTCTCTGGGCAGTTTGCTGTGTCCCACTGAACACCTCCAGGACTTGGCACCCAGCTAATTCAAAAGCTATCCCAAGCAATTTATGGAGAACCCGCTTGTGTTTGGAGCCAGGGATGGAACTCTGGACGTGGGGTATCACCCTCCTGTGGTGGGAAAGTGGGATCACCCCAAAGCAATGTTGGAGAAATGTCTGAAGGGAGAACAGGAAAGTATGAAGTCCTGGAGAGTCACCGCCAATGATGAGAGGCACTTGCTCTCCCCACATGGGGTGAGCTCCTGATTCCTTTGCCTTTTTCCTGCTGCAGGACCCCCCGGAACTCAGGAAGTAGGCATGGACTTGAGGGAAGAGGTTGTTTCTCCAACTAAGATTGTGACCTCCTTGTATAATACCTGGCACAGCTGACACTCAAAAATACTTGAGGGAATAAAAATACTTGTGGAAAGAAAAACAATGAATCGATGACAAGTAGAGCTGGGGACGTCAGGACCGAAGGTGTAACAGCAGGCCCGCTACTCCGCTCTTTTCCTCTGGGCAAAACCTCTAAGTGTCCTTATTTATTGAGCATTTATTATCTGCCAGACATTCTACTAATTGCTCTACATGATTTATCTCGTTAGTACTCTCAACAAACTCAAGAGGAAGTGTTTCCAAGGGTCCCAAGACACCTTCATAGTTAATGATTCACTGGAAGGGCTCACAGAATTCAGTGAAGCTGATATATTCATGCTTATGATTTATTGCAGATAAAGGATACAGATTAAAGTCAGCAATGGAAAAAGGCACACAAGGCAGAATCCAAGGCAGACAATGAACAGAGCTTCCAGTCGTCCCTTCCCAATGGAGTCATGCAGACTCCGGCAATGCTTCATGACAACATGCATGAAGGGTTGCCCACCTGAGACTTGCTGTCTAGGAGTTTTTATTGCTTCCATGACTGACCGTCCATGTGGCTGCCCTTAGTCTCCAGCCCTTCCAGACGTTAAGCTTCTACTGCCTGTCACTAAGCTCCCACCATAAATCACATAAATCATCACCTAGTGTGACCCAAGGTCCCCAGGTAGACAAAGTCTTCTAGATTAGCCACCATAGTCTAAGGGCTTAGAGATCAATTCCTAGGGCGAGAGCCAAACCTTTGGCTGGAATGTGCAAGGTTTGGATAACCCAGACTTGCTGAGTTGTGCTGAGCACAGGGAAGGGTTACTATTAGCCCCAATTTGTGGATGATGCAATCTAAGGATCAGGAAAGCTTTCATTTGGCCAGTTATAAAAGCCAGAATGCAAACCAATATCTTACTTGATCCAAACATAGGTTTGTAACTATTGCACCTAGTACCTCCCCTACACAAGTAAAATGCTCTACAATGAAGGGAAATTTACAGAGAGCATCTCATAAGCCTGTTCTCACATTGGATGCTCAGACTCAGACTTCCCTGTGGGAAGATCACAGCACAGTGAGCTTTCTGGTGATCCTCAATGCCCAAGCAGCAGACGGTCCTTGCCAAGGCCAGCTGGATCTATTCCTCCCTATTGAGTGAACTTTGGGGGGTTTGGAGGTGTCTCCCCACTTACTAGAGTAGGGCCAACAAGCACTTTCTAATATGAACATCATTGCCCCCAACAAATCTGCTCCAAGAGGATTATTCCCCTGAGGGAGAGAGGGAGAGAGGGAGGTGGGTGACTCAGATGGTTAAACAGCAAGTTAGGCTCCAGGACAATTGTAGAGCCCTTGCCTCACCCACAGGGTGGAATCATAGGGAAAGTCACATATGCCTTACTCCACATTCCCAAGGTGTGTTCTGCTGATCCTGCAAAGTGGTCCAGATGCAAATACACAAATCACATTAGCAGAACAAGCTTCTTTTGTTGTTGTTGTTGTTATTTGTTTAGGGGCTGGGGGGGGAGGGGTTTTTTTTGTTTGGTACCAGGGATTGAAACTAGGGGTGCTTAACCACTGAGCCACATCCTCTTTTTTATATTTTATTTTTGAGACAGGGTCTCACTAAATTGCTTAGGACCTTGCTAAATTGCTAAGGCTGGCTTTGAGCTCTCGATCCTCCTGTCTCAGCCACTGAGATTACAGACATGTGCCACCATGCCCAGCTTAACAGACCACACTTCTGAGAGACTTATCAGCAAAGAAATCTATGTGACTTGGTTTTCCTTTATGTTCCCTGAATTTATTTGAGTATAAAGTGCTATTTGTATACATGTATGACACCAAATTATTAACTTTGGAGATGTGGAAAAATATGTGTATAACAATTCCTTCCTATTTTCCAGCTCATGCCAATTAATCTTGTTTTCACATAATTGTCACCACTTATGTTTATTAATCTTTCATACATCGTTTTCCTCCAGGAACAGCAATTCCTGAATGTTTCTTGATTAATTCTCCAATTCATTCATTTATCAGGCATTTATTGAACACCTACTTCTGTCCAGGGCTCAGAGAGAGAGAGAAATAGAGGTGCTTCAGACTCAAAACCTGAATTTCCTAGGAGCAGAGAGTTCCTGTAGCCTGGTGAATGAAAACTTGAGCCAAAGGCCAGGAGGGCTTTTTGTTGGCTCCATTCTCCAGTGATGGGCAATCTTGTGGCTGGCTCAAGGAGATAAGCAGTTCACCAGCATGTTGATATTGGTCCCACCTGATGCCAGAAGTAGAGAGGACCAAGTCAACCTTTCTAAACAAGAGAAGTGACCCCAGAAAATGGTCAAGAGCTGTTTACACATTAGCAGGACAAGTTCTCATACCTGCTCTGCTTTTTCTCTTGTATGAGTCTCTGGGGTGATTCTGCTCCCCTTGGGCTCTTTTTCTTACCCTGTTATATATTCATACCCCCCTTGCATTTTTTTTTTTAGTTGGAAATAAGCTCAGGGCTCACTGGCAGCTGAATTACCTACTACTGCTGAATTCTGCTGTTTGGATATTTTATTATTATGGGGTTTTGTTTGTCCTGGATTTTGGATATTTATTAGTTTGGAAACGTACAGATTTTTTTTTTTTCTGTTTGCTTTTGGATTTGGTTTTTTAGTGACTTCGACGACAACATTTATTTTATGCTTACCCTGCACGTCCTCCTTGGGTTGGCAGAGTAGCCCCACACCCTGCACAGCGGCAGACCCAGCTAGAAGGGCCTGCATCCCCTTCTTGTCACCTCTGCAGGAGGAAGGGATCAGGAGGCTCCTCCTGGAAGGGACGCCCTCCACTTCTGCACCCATTTTGTTAGCCAGAGTGGACACGCGGCCATGCCTGACTCCCAGACATGCCCTTCCTCGTGGTTGGCCAAAAGCTGGGATGTTAGCGTCCTCTCCCTCCTGAGCACTTCCTGGGACGAGGTCTGCCTTTGCTGTCAAGGACTGGAAGGAGAGAGAGGAATCAAAAATCACAAGGTTGTGGCTTTAGGACTTGAGGTTTGCCTGAGAGGGAAAACAAACACAATAAAACAAGACCGGCAATGTCCTCCATTTCCTCTATCCCTTCAAGGAAGAATTGTTCCGCCTTCAGTGTCAGAAGCTAAATACAGTAGTTCAAGCAATAAACAACAAATTGGGGCTATCACCTCATTTAACTCTGCGTCCTTCAGGTAGTGCTGGACCTGGGGGTCTCAGATTTTATTGTCAAAGCTGTAGCTATCGAGTTTTGATTTGCTTTGATTTGGATGTCCCCACCAAAACTCAGGTTGATATTTGATTGGCATGGTGGTGTATGAAGAGAGGTGGGGACAGACGGGATGTTTAAGAGGTGATTGGGTCATGAGGGCTCTGCGCTTCTGGATGGATCAATGGATTGGTAGATTAATGGGTCATGGCGGGGTGGCTGTCTGTGGCTTGTCTTGCTGTGCAAATGCCCTCAGCCATATCATTACCCAGCAAGAAGGGCCTCAGCAGATGTCAAGCAGATGCCAATGCCATGCACTTGGACTTCCAGATCCACAAGCTAAATAAATTACTTTATAAATCACACCGTCGGCGGTGCTCATGCAGGGACTCTGACCCAGGAAACACATTCAGAGTTCAGCAGGTGGAAGAAGATGCAAAACACCTTTAGGACAGCACACATGCTTTATTCAGTGGTGGCTGCAGCCATTAGCCAGCCCCCAGCTTCAGCTTCAGCCACACCCGCCCCCCCCACCCCCAGCAAGCCATTTTTGCCCCTCCCCTTAGCCCATTTCCATAAGTCCTTTTTATATGCAGATCAATCAAATAAGACTCACTGCCAACAGGTTACATAAGAGAGGCCCATGCTCACAAGTTAATGTTTATGACCTGGAGTCCATACACTGAATCACAGTGTTTCTGGCCTTGACTGACTGTACCACAGTCCGTTCCCAGCCCTGGCTACGCACTAAAGACATCACACAGCCCACCAGATCTCAGCCAGGGAACCTCACTACAGCCATTTTTTTTTTTTGGCCTGCCCCAACAGGGGTATTCAGTTCAAGCAACAGAAAACAGATGAAGACATAATCTTTCTCACTATCTCTAGTTCTGCTGCCTTCCCTAGCTTCTTTCGGGGAGGTATGGCTACTGGTTAAGAAACATCCCCAGGATTATGGTCCAGTCTTGGATTTGTACTCTATTACCCTGGTACTCCAAGGCCCAGAGACTTAAGGTTCAGATCCAAGAGTAAGAATTGCTTCTTCTCAGTGTCTATCAAATCTCAAAGAAAAGACGAGTTGCCCCTGAATGGCACATGTGTCTGTTCTGTAGCAATCACTATGCTGGGAATATTTGGGTCCTCTAACTGGCTGGCCTGGGTCACACAGTCCTGTAAGTGGTATCATCAGAGTGACTGACATGTCTGTCACAAGATGAAGAGAGAACAGGTACTTTCTCAGAAGGGGTTGCTTCATAAAGCAACAACATAATTTTACTACCAAGATTTCTGCATATCCTGGTCTCTTATTTCTGGGTTCTTTGCATTCTCCCTCCATTAAAACTATGACCTTTGTAGTTTCCAGACCCTACTGAAAAGACAAATGAATAGACAAATAACAGAAGAATTGAAGTCCTAAGTTTTTGGCATCTAAAAAAAAATAGCTTCTATTTGGATTATGTGCCGTTGTGAAAAATACCAGGAAAAAGAGTTTGGGAATGACCTGATTGTGAGACTCCACACCATTGTACCCCCCTTGTCTCCTCACCCCTGCACCTGTAGCAACAGAAAACACTTATGAGTCATAAAAGTTGCGACCAACAACAGAAAGGGTAATAGCTGATGTGGAACTTGGCATCATTTTCCCTGGAGAGAACAGTGGAGGACGGGAGAGAATCAACCAGCTCAGCCTCTTCAGGTGCTCAACTTTGATGTGAGGGCTCTGGAGTTCAATCACTCATGCTAATGCAGCCAGCAGCAAGCAATTGCATTCACACTCTATTCAGATTTTGATTACAAAACAGCTCGAAGTGAGTTTTATGATGGAAAAACAGACTAGGTGATTTCAGCTGGATGGGAGACCATGAGTGTGATAGAAGCAGCAGGGCGTGGAGGTCAGATGCACCTGATTCCATCTTAGGTCTGCCACACATTGGCTATGTGACCTTGCCTGGTGGCACTTACCATCTCAGAACTTCTGTCTCCTCATCAGTAAAATAGGCTACTACCATCCCCCCTTCAGAGGGTTCTGAGGTCACATGAATGAGATATTAGATGAAAGCACAGAGTGCAATAGTGTAAGAAAAGTTTCCCTGGCCTGGCAAAACCCCGGTGAAAGTTAATTTCCTCCACTCGTCAGAGTCACTCTCTCGGGCTCCCTCCCTCTCTCCCGCTCTCTCACCTTCCCCCACTCCCTCTCCCTCTCTCCATCTCTTCCTGCCTCCCTCCACCCTTGTTTACTCCACCCCTGTTATTTTCTATGAACACAGAACTTCGAATACCAGGGGAGAAATCATCCAAAATGAAGAGAAAGAAGATGAAGAAGGTCTTCATGGTTAAAGACAGATTTACAGTTTACTTCCACAATACTCATCTGTGTTGAGGGGAGACGGACAAAAGATGGGGTAGAGATGAAGACTGTCAATGAGGCCTATCTCAAGGCGTCAATGTTTAGGCATCTTCAAAGGCACTGAAGCACTTCACATAATTCAGGTTTAATATACTCTCTCAGCACTTGAAATATCTTCCAGAAAGGTGAAGAAGAAAGCATGTTGGCAATTTACAAAGCTTGCTTCAAAACTCCACTGCCCCCATTAGAGCTAGAACCAGTAGCATCAAACTTGGGTGGTAGGCTCCTCGGTTTATGCCCAAAAGGACTTAAATCAGAATAATATAATAAAGCAGCCTTATCAAGTTTATAGCAGCTCAATTCACAATAGCCAAGCTATGAACCAAACTAGGTACACTTCAACAGATGAATGGATAAAGAAAATAAAGAAAATGTGATATATAATATATATATATATATATATATATATATATATATATATAATGGAATATTACTCAGCCATAAAGAAGAATGAAATTATGACATTTACTGGCAAATGGATGAAACTAGAGACCATCATGCTAAGTGAAATAAACCAATCCCAAAAGATGAATGCCAAATATTCTCTCTGACATGCAGATAATAACCCATAACAAAGGAAGGTGGGAAGGGGAAGAATAGAAGTTCACTGGATTAGACAAAGTAGAATTAAGGGAAGGGAGGATGGATGGGAATAGGAAAGACAGTCGAATGAATAAGACATAACTTTCTTATGTTCATCTATGAATACACAACCAATGTAACTCACGTCATGTTCAATCACAACAATGAGATCCTAATTAGAATAGGTTATACTCCATGTATGTGGAATATGTCAAAATATACTCTACTGTCATGTATATTTAAGAAGAACAAATTAAAAAATAAATTAAGGAAAAAAACAAGTGGTAGGGATGTTTAACAAAAATGCAGCTACTTAAACTACTCCAAGAGATTCTGATCAAGTAGTTCAAGGATGAGGTCTGGTATCTGAATTTTTATCGTCTCCCAGGATTCTGCTACATGTAAACCACAGACTTCATTTTGAGAAACACAAGTTTAGTGGTTACAAGTTTGGGCTTGAGGATAATCCTAAATCCACCACCTTCTAGCTTTGTGAATTTCAGCAACTTTTAATTTTTCTGATCTGCATTTTTCTAGTCTTTTTTTTTTTGTAGTTGTTGTTGTTCTTTTTATTTTTTTAAAATCAAAAATAACACACAGTTCAAAATTTTTTTTAAGAATTAAATAAAATATATTGTAGAGTGTTTAACACAGGAAAAAATATTCAGTAAACACTAACTAGTGATATTATCATTTTCATGCAAAGCCAACAGTCTGGAATTCTTTTTTCTTTACCTTTTCATTCTTATTTTCTTTTCTTTTATAAATCCAAAAGAACAATACATTTAGCGAGATGGAAGTTTATGCAGCTTTCAGACAAAGTCTAAAGAGAAATAGTCCAAGATGGGTATAAGCAGCTCTGCAAGCCAGAGGCCTTCCTCCCCTGTTTAGGAGTGGCCCTCAAGATGGCAGCCAGAGCCCCAGGAACCATGCCTGCATTTCACATAGGAGGATGGAGGAAAAGAAAGAGAATATCAGTCTCCCTCAGTAAGGACACTTCCTAAAGACGGTTTATACTCCGTTGGCCAGAACTTAGCTACCACACAGGCTGAAAAATGAGAGTGACAGTATTCCAGGTAATCATGCACCCCGAAAAAAAATGTGTCTTGTATTACATTGAAAAACTGGCAAGAAGGCATATGGAAGGAATGTGGTCTCCCATGCACCCAGCTTAAGAATCCAGAGACTTGAGTTGTTCCCAGAATCCCCTGCTTTCATCGTGCTTGGGCCATCTTCCTCAAGGAGAGGAGTCACATGGTTTCCTTAGCCTACTCAACTGGCTTATTTGCATCCTAAATTCCTTCATCTTTCACTCCTCACTCCCAGCTTCATTCATTTTCTACCGGTTTTATCAAATTTTAATGAGCAAGACAATTTTTTCATTGTAGAAAAATTAAAAATGGTTGAATGTGATGATCACTATTATCCAAAGTACATGTATGAAGACATGAATTAAATATAATATTGAGTATACAACACAATTGAATATACACAGCTCAACACTCATAAAAAATTAGCATTCAAAAATCTGACAACTTGGAAATACATAACATGTTCTTGTACAGACATCTACCATTTTCCCTAGCATTTTACCTAATACATATATAATGATAACCTAGTCTACATGATGGTTTTTAAGTTCTATTCCACTTACCAGATTACAGATCAACGTTAGCAATTTTAGTAACTGCAGAGTGATTCATTGTATGAGTATATTTTGGTTTATACAACCATACTCCTGCTCACAGCCATAATACCATTAAGCCCTCAGGTACAAACATCTTGCTAACATTTCCTCCATTTTCCCCAGGATGAGCTGAGTTCCAGTGGTTTTTTAATTTCTAGGCTTACCTCACTGCATCCACAGCTCCACCATCCCATCAGCAAAGCAAGATTCGGTCTGATTTCTATCCTAAAGCTACCCAGAATTCCCTTTCCAAAGGAACATGTAGAATCAGAAGATCCTTGATGACCTGAATTAATGTCTCCCTGCACCCCTAACATGGCAGGACTGCCACAGCAAGAGAGCACTGCTTCATCCCACTGCTCCGAGAAGCACAAACAAAATATGGTCCCACATGCTACAAATTGGTGCAACCAATATGGAAAGCAGTATGGAGATTTCTTGGATAATTGGGAATGGAACCACCATTTGACCCAGCTGTCCCTCTCCTTGGTCTATACCCAAAAGACTTAAAAACAGCATACTGCAGGGACACAGCCACATCAATGTTTATAGCAGCACAATTCACAATAGCTAAACTGTGGAACCAACCTAGATGCCCTTCCATATGTGAATGGATAAAAAAAAAAGTGGCATATATACACAATGGAATATCACTCAGCAATAAAAGAGAATAAAATCATGGCATTTTCAGGTAAATGGATGGAGTTAGAGAAGATAATGCTTAGTGAAGTTAGCCAATCCCCAAAACACAAATGCTGAATGTTTTCTCTGATATAAGGAGGCTGACTCATAGTGGGATAGGGTGAGGGAGCATGGGAGGAATAGACGAACTCTAGATAGGGCAGAGGAGTAGGAGGGGAAGGGAGGGGGCTTGGGGTAATTAATGATGGTTGAATGTGATGATCATTATTATCCAAAGTACATGTATGAAGACGTGAATTAAATATAATATTCAGTGTACAACACAATTGAATATACACAAATTGAATACACTATGTATACAACCAGAGATATGAAAAATTGTGCTCTGTATATGTAATAAGAATTATAATGCATTCCACTGTTATACATAAATTTTAAAAAAGAATGCAAATAAAAAAATATATAGTCCCACATGACAGAAAGGATTAGGATTAAACCTAAATTGTTAGAACTTTCAATTTGCCAAACTGACTCCAAGCAAGATCGGAGTGAGGCTAATTCTGTGTAGGGAAAGTAGTTTCAATTGGGGAAAAAAAAATTGACTTAATTAATTATTTAGACAGGAAACTGATTTGACAAATGATGATTCACAAGTTGATTTTAAAAAAAAATCTGATGATTGATTTCTGACTAATTATTTCTTTGTCTTGGTTGAGCTTCCTAATGATCCGAACACTCACAAGGTTTGCAATTCCTACAGAAGGTTGAAGATAAATGATGTTGCAATTGCTAGCTTTCTATTTCCAGGTGGTTTTCATCTCAATTTTCTTCCCATCAACACTGAGGCACAGGTAGAACTGATAACACTGGTCCTCCATTTTAAATGGTGGTAATAAACATCATATACCACTTTTAATACACTTTTTTCACATGGCAATGGATCTTTATTTTATTTATATGAGGTTCTGAGGATTGAACCCAGTGCTTCTCACATGCTAGGCAAGTGCTCTACCACTGAGCTCAACCCCAGCCCATTATACCATTTTTGGAGCATGTATTATGTGATAGTCAAGATATTAAGTCTATTACGGGTATGTTTTATTCCTCACACCAACCTTAATAAGATAGGCATTCTATTATTAATACCCCATTTTTTTATAAATGAATACATTTTTGAAAGAGTTAATAGCCATAATCACACAAGGGGAAAGAGGTGGAGCCAGAATTCAAAATCAGAATAGACCTATAAAGAGTCCCTGACTGACTCACTCAAGTTCATATCGTTTATGAGTGAAACCCCCAACATTGTTCCTGGAATAGTGATTAAGAACAAGGGCTCTAGAATCAGGTGGCCCAAGTTCAGATCCTATGTCTGCCATTTCCTGGCTGTGCCACCTTACACAAGTTACTAAACCACTCTGTGTCTCAGTCACTAACCTATCTGATAAATAGGGATGATGAGTATCTATCTTAAAGGGCTACCTGGATTAAGTGAGACCACATACACACACACACACACACACACACACACACACACACACACACTTAGCACATAGAATATGGCTTCCTTAAAGTTATTCATAGTATACTCTGTCCCACCAGCCTCTAAGCTACGTACCTGTTATTTTCTGTGCCACTGCAGGTGCCTCGAGCCAAGGCCTTATGCAACTACAGAGGGCTTAATCCTGGTGACCTGAGGTTCAACAAGGGTGACATCATTCTTCTTCGGAAACAGCTTGATGAGAACTGGTACCATGGGGAGGTCAATGGCATCAGTGGGATCTTCCCAGTCAGCTCCGTGGAAGTCATCAAGCAGCTGCCCCTGCCGCCCCCTCTCTGCAGGGCCCTCTACAACTTTGACCTGCGAGACAAGGATAAGAGTGAGAACCAGGATTGCCTGACTTTCCTCAAGGTAAGACTCTGCTGGCCACCACGGTCTTTCAGGACCCATAGAGACTATTGTAGAATCTAGAGCTGTTTGCTTAATATTTGCTGGTTTCTAAAAAAAATATGTTTATTTTATATATGAAGATACATGTAAGTGTATGTAACATATCTGTGCAAATATATGCATGCATATATGTACAGTAAGTGTGTATGTATGAATCAAACTGCATGGAAGTGAAATCTCTAGAGAAATCTACTAATAAGTGTTTAATAAAAACTTTTAAGCCTTTTTCTATTGCAAATATAAAAATAAGTATTCACACACTGATTCATTCTGAAATCACTTTTGAGCACTTCTTCTTTGTAGGCACTGGGGATGGAGCATGAAAAAGTTGCATTTTCCACCTTCATGGCAGAGTAATGGGAGAATTATGTGAACAAAAAATTACAGTTTTGATCATGTGCTATATGAAACTACAGCCCTACCTCTTTATTATGTATCCATAGTGGTATTCTTGCTGATGACCAAGTTATGGTCACCTAATTCCCCTTATCTACAACCTTCTATTTTGTCATAAACATAATACTAAAAACACTCTGAGCACACACAGTGACATAATCATACCTTTATACATAAATAACCTCTTACAAGATATGTTTTGCAAGCACATGAACTACCCTAAGATATTTTGGCCTCTTTTTTTTTTCATTGTACGCTTCCCACCATTTACAAGTAATGACGGTTCTACTAAATCTAGACCACTTCAACTCTCTGTGTTCAGTGTTTGTTGTTCCATAGATATACAAATTCTCCTGGAAACCAAAGTAGGAGTTATTTTCACTCTTTTCTATTTATAAAAAAGATCAATAAAGATAAAAGAAGGAGTGCTGCTACCATAGCTCAAGAAGTCTTTGTTTGGTAAGATATCTGCATTCCAGTTCTACCATATATGAGAGTTACTCAACAGTCCCTCTAGATAACCTCACTGTCCTCCATATTTAGAAGTAGTTGTTTTCTTGGAACCTCAGAAAGAGACTCCTAAGGCAGGTCATTCTACAGTCCAAACTGCTAAATTGACACTTAGACTATAGTTGGAGGAAGGGCAGCTCAATTTCATGAACACTTATTGAGTATTTACTTTGTGTTAGACATGATTAAATACTGAGCTGTGGGGACGCAGAGGAAAACATGAGCTGGAAGCACTACCTGCTTCCCTGACTCTCCCCAGAAATTTGCAAACAGGGCCATTTACTTCACACTCTCACTCATGCCTTGAGCCCATTCATATGCCAAGTCAGCCATTGGGGAAAAAGTAATCAATGTCCCTACCTTCCTGGAGCTGTGCCCAGGAGTCCAGAGAGAGCATTTGGTCAATTCTGGAGGACTGCGGAATACTAAGGCTCCACTAGGAAGTCATACGGTTGTCCTAAACTCAGCATGTCCAAATTAAACTCAAGATCCATGGGGCTGAGGTTGTGGCTCAGTGGTAGAGTGCTTGCCTAGCATGTGTGAGGCACTGGGTTCAATTCTGAGCACCACATATAAACAAATAAATTCATAAAGGCCCATCGATAACTAACAAAAGTTTTTTAAAAAAAGATCCTTCCTCACAATGATGCTCCCTCCTTCATGCTTTTTCTGTAAGTGAATTTTATTTTCAGTCATACATTCATGTACTCATCCATGCTTGCATGTGTTCTAGAAATATCTATTGGATACCTATTGCCTGAGAGATACCATGTTAGGTACTGAGAATAACAGAAATGAAAAAAACGGACACAGGCCTTGCACTCATGAACTTTATGTTCTTTTAGGATAGTCAGGCATTGAACAAATCATAACTTGAAATGTGTAATCGAAAATTGTAAAAAGATCAAAGAATGCTAAAAAAAAGGGGGGGAGAGTATAATTTGGTAATGAATTTTAGATTTGGATTGATTTAAATTGCTTAGGATCATGAAGTGGCTCAGACAGCCCAGATGGTATATTCTTTTTTTTTCTTTTTTTTTTTTTTTTTTTTTTGATTTTGGTACAAGAGATTGAACCCAAAGGTGCTCAACCACTAAGCCACATCCCTAGACCTTTTCTTTTATTTTCTTTCTTTTTTTCTTTCTTTTTTTTTTTTTTTTTTTTTGCAACAAAGTCTTGCTAAGTTGCTTAAGGTCTCCCTTTGTTGCCGAGACTAGCCTTGAATTTGCAATCCTCTGTAATCCCAGCCTCACGAGTCACTGGGATTACAGGCATGCAATACTGTACCCAACCCAGACAATATATTCTTTAGTAGATGAATATACAGGCTTAGATTGTTGAACGTGTATGAACATGTAAAGGTGTTCCTGATATAGTATTAAGTTCCAAAAATTATTGTGTCCTGTATAAAGTACAAGAATAGGCAAAATGAATTTACAGTACTAGAAATCAGAATAGTGGGTACTTTGGGCTCAGGAGTAGGAAAGGGCACAAAGGAGACTTTGGGGTGCTGGTTCTAGATCTTGAGTTGAATGGGGTGGGGAGTTCATGGCCATAGTCAAATGTATAAATTCTTCCAAATTTTCATCTAAAATTTATGTCCTTTATTAAACACATGTACCTATGTTTTGAAAAGGTTTTTCTAAATCAATATGCTTATAGGTACATAAGTTTTCATCTTGATACAAAAAGAATCTGGAAAAAAATGTATGAATCAAGCTGTTAGCAATGGTTGTATCTTTGTGGTAGAATTTTTTTCCTTATTAGACTTATCTGTATTTTCAAATATTTCTACAAATTTACAAGTAATCTTTTGTAATAAGAAATATTTGAATAAAATTCAACTTACCTATTTTTGGTAAGTTGAAATGAATAGGTTTTGAAAGTCTTCAAAATGGGAATGAAATTCATTTTTCTTTTGCCAAACTAAAAGCATGTCTCCCTAATGAATTTCCATCTTGATCTCCAGATTAATTTAAATGACAAGTCTGGATTCGGCTGGTGATTGAAATTATAAGAATTTCCAAGTTTTCCTAATAGATTCCATTGATCTTCCAAATTATTTCTACCCCCGTTGTAGTCTTGGTGATCCTCAGTATTGCCCTTTATGGGGAAGTTTTATTTTAACAGGTAGATTTCCCAGATAAATCATGCAAGAGTTACATCGCTGTACCTCACACTATCTGAGACTCCAAACTGATCAGCAAAAGCTCTACAGCCTGAAACCTGAGAGCAAATGCTGACTGCAAGACTTTCTCTTTCAGGATGATGTCATCACTGTGCTCAGCCGAGTGGATGAGAACTGGGCAGAAGGCAAGTTAGGAGACAAAGTAGGCATCTTTCCCATCTTGTTTGTGGAGGTACGTGAGTATCAAGTCTACACCTGATTCGAGCTTACTCAGAAATATACATGTGCCCCCGGTGATGCCAGAGACCAACACTTACTTGACAGGAGGTTTATTTCAGAAGTAACTATAGTTTCTTTAAAAGATACCCAACTCTGGCAGTAGTGGGAAGAAATGCACCTCTTCTATTCTGCTGCCAAGAATGTAAATTGGTGAAATCTCTCATATCCAAACGCTAATAAATTCATACCAAGAACCTTAAAATATACACCTCCGTTGAGTCAGCAGTTCTACGTCGGAGAGCTGATTGTCATGAAATATTTATATAAGTATGCAAACACATATGTACAAAAGATACAGAAATGTTCATCATAGCATTGTATATAATGGTGAAAAAACAAATAATCTAAATATCCACTGATGAGGATTTAATGTTTAAAATTATAGTGATAATATGTATATGCCTATTAAAAACAATGGTGGGGGATAATATTTAATATCAAGGAGTATTTGATATTATAGAAAAACTCATGATTTATTGTTGAGTTAAAAAAAATTAAAGAATGCAGAGTTTCAAATTCACCAGATGAAAAACTTCTGGAGATTTGATTTATAACTCTATGAATATACTTAATACTACTAAACTGTACACTTTAAGATAATTAAGATAGTAAATTTTTATGTGTGTTTTGTACCACAATAAAAAAGCTACATGAAACTAGCTTTATAAATATATATGTGCATATAAATAGAAAAAGAACTAGAAGGACACGTACCAAAATATTAACAGTAACAATAAGTAGATGGTGAAATTCAGGATGATTTTCATTTTCTTCTGTCAGTTTGTATTTTCTAAATCCTGTGAAATGAGCATAAGTGTATTACTTCTGTGGGATTTTTTTTAAGCTCATTTATTTTAAAAAAATCAGGAAACATGCTAGGCCATCTATCTATTTCTCCAGAATAATAATATAACTCGTAGTCCCTGACCCCACTAGCCATGAGCGTCACCCTGGCTTGAAGCAAGTCACTACAAATTTAAGAGAGGTTTCATTGTTTAGCCATTTATTGGGTGCTTACTCTGCAGAAGCATGAAAAATGAGTTTTGGAGAGCTATGAAAGAAATTAAAGGTGTGGTCTCTCCTTCTAGAAGGGTGGGATGAAAACAGAACAGAGGCATAGTTTGGGGAAAGAGACCAATTCCTCCACTCATAAAAACCAAAGCAGTTGTGAGTGGATGGGAGCCCAGAGCTCGGGCTGGCTCTCCAGGTTCTCTGTACCTCTACTCCATCCGTGTTGAAGGAATGGACAATTAGAGGGACAGATGGGAAAGGGTCCAGAAAAGTTGTTCTTTTTACTGTCTCTGTCAAAAGATAATCTCATTTCTGATGCTCTTTTCTCTTGCTGGGACCCCTGCAGGCACATCCATCCAGTGCTTTCCACCTGTTCACTCATTTTATAAGGCTCGGTTAGAAATCCACATTCTCATGAAATTTCAGCAATTAGTTGAACACAATGGTTTCTTTCCTTTCTGAACACCTGACAGGTGTGTTGGTTGTACTTCACAAGCTAGCATAACAAACAGAACAGGAATTATGTAAAAAAAATGATAATAATAATTAATAAATAAATAAAAATCAGCTTGCTGAGCAAGTGAAAAACCTTGGATCCAATTCCCACTGAGAAAAAGGAATGAAGGAAAGAAGGATGGAGGGAGGAAGGGTGAGAGGAAGAAAAAAGTATATTGCTTAACAAATCCATGAATGAAAAACTATTTGAAGGTGGCCAGAAAAAAAAAAATTAGAGGACAAACCATCCAGTATGACCCTGTCCTAAAAACATTCAATCATTCAACTAATTTTTCAGTGGGAGCCTGCTATGTCAGGTCCTGTGCTAAGTTCCAAAGACACACACAGACAGATATGGGTCCCTACATTTGGAGACTACAGAGTTGGATGTTCAGGTAACTACAAGTGTGCTAATGATGTGAAGAGTGAAGCAGGAGGAAATATGATGGGTTATCTTCTGGGGTGGGAAGATAATCAAGTGGTTGCTCTAACTTACCTTGGCTAGGGGATCAACAAGCC
Organism: Urocitellus parryii; assembly: GCF_045843805.1. Taxonomy (NCBI): domain Eukaryota; kingdom Metazoa; phylum Chordata; class Mammalia; order Rodentia; family Sciuridae; genus Urocitellus; species Urocitellus parryii. Next base: position 99,999,724 of record NC_135531.1, read on the forward strand.
AAGATCTGACAGATGATTGGAATTACATAAGTATAGAGGGAAGAGCATTGGGGGCAATGGAGGTATCTTATGCAAGAGTCCTATAACACAAGGAAATGTAATGTGTCTAAGGGACCAAAAGAATGTCAGAGCTGGAACTTAGAGAGTGACAGAATAACAAAAATTGAAACCATAGAAATAAATGGGAGGCAGGTCACTGATGGCTTTGTAAACCATGCTATAGAGTCAGAAGGGTCTAGGTTATGCTGCTGTAATAAATAGCACTGAAGTCTCCAGCTTAACAAAGAAAATGTTATTTCTCACCCATGGTGTTTATCAAAGGATGGTAAGAGTTTCTGCTCACATAGTCATTCAAGAACCCAGACTAGGTCATCTTATAACTTTACCATCTAGAACATGTGGACTTTTTCATCTCCACAGGAGGAAAAAGAGGGAGTTATGTACCAGCAATTAAATGCCTCAGCTCAGAAGTGACACTTCCTACTCCCACGCATAGCCCATTGCCCTGAACTAGTCACATAGGTCCACCTGACTGCAGATTAGATGAGAAGTATGGAGGAACACATGGAATACTTGGGTGAATATCCTCTGTGCCATATCATAAGAAGTTTGGATTTGACCCAGAGGTCAATAGAAGCCTTGAAAGGTTTTAAGTGAGGCAGTGATTTCCTCAGAAATCACTTGTTACTTAATGGGTGTTCTGAATGCAGTGAGAAGAATATTTTGAAAAGGAGGGAGAAATAAAACAAAGAAACAAAGATACCCTTTAGGAGGCTATTGCATGGCTCAGTTAGCATATGATTGTGGCTCAGAATAGTACAGAGGAAACAAGTGAACAACACATTCAAGGGCCTCTTAGCAGATTGAACTCTAGAGATATGGGGATCACAGAAGTGGAGGACAAGAGAGAGGAAGTGGTCAAGAGGTGCCTCGCTTTCTGATTTGTGTGCCTAAGTCAGTAGTGGAGCCATTTGCTGGGTCCAGTAATCTTTGCTGAATAGAAATAATAATGATGACTGGGAGACAATGGTTAACTCTCCATAGACAGAGATCAGCTGTGATTAGTACCCAGCTGGAGACGTACGAAGTGTGGAAATTCTTGCATGATCTCCTGCATTCATAGTTCTGGGGTGGGAAGGCACCACTGATTTTATTACCCATTTCTGAAACCCCCTTTTCCCAAAACTTTTACATTTAATGATTATTCACTTGGATACTCTCCCTACCACTTTACCTCTAAAATTAGTGATTACAAGAACCCTCCAAATTATCATCAAACTAGCCATTGCTTCATTTGTTCTCCTAATTGCTAGGAGGGGAAAAGATAATCAAGTGGTTGCTCTAATCTGGGAACCTGCTTTTCAAAAATTACTTGAAATCTAAATGGAGCTTTTTAAAGCAGTACTTCAATTTTGACTCCAGTAATTTCATTAAGACTAGCACTTGCTGAGAACTCTTTAAATAAGCTCTGAATTACCAGGGTTTTGCAAAGCGATTGGAAGGAAGAAAGGCTTTCTTATGTGGGTGATGCATTTTTTTTTACATCAACAGGATTTTTCCTGTTAGTGTGTCATTTGATTTATTGAATTGCACCTGCATAAAAGGTGGTAAAGCAAACACTGAGCTTATGCCATTCTTGTCAGGACTTCTCCAACAGGGCCTGCCTGGGTTATGCGAACCTTGCTCAGCTCAGTGAACCTCAAGGATATTGTTTCAAATGAGTGGGTGCAAATCTAAGAGACCTGCAACCCTTCCCCAGCTGAGCTATTAATCACACAGGCAAAGGAAAGGGCTGATGCAGAGACTCCTGGGACTCTTTGTCAATATTGTGATAGAAAAGCCAATGGTGGTACTCACCTGGGGGCAGAGCAATGAGGTCAAAGCAGAAAAAAAAATGACTAATTATAGTTTTGGATGGCTGCAAAGAACATTACTTATTTAATTCAAAGAGTATGCATTGACCTCTTACTGGGTGAAGCATGGAGGGGCAGGTGCTCTGGGGATAAGGCATTGTCCCTAATCTAGGCTGCCATCAGAGCCTGCCTGAATAGTTTCAGTAACTTTGAATTTGTTTTCTTACTTCTGTTCTGGAACTTCTCAATAATAACCATAATGAACTTTTTGGTTTATTTTATTTACATAAAGTTTGCTCTCTCTTCTTGGTGTCCAATTCTATAAGTTTTGATAAATGCATATACTTGCATAACCATATCACAAATCAAGATACAAAATAGTTCCAACACTTCCCCCAAGAACCCCTCATGCTGAAATTCCTTGCCCATCTTTCAACACCTGGCAACCTCTAATCTGTTTTCTGTTCCTGTATTTTTCTTTTTCCATAATGTCATATAAAATGAGTCATAAGGAATATAACTTTTTGAGTCTGGCTTCTATCACTGCATAAAGCATTTGAGATTCATATGTTATTTCATGTATCAGTAGCTCATGCTTTTTTGCCGAGTAATATTCCATTGTATGGATGTATCAGTGCTGGTTTATGTCAATTGTTAAAAGACCCTGGGGTTGTTTCCCATTGTTGACAGTTATGATTAAAGCTGCTTGATCCTGCATGCTTGAGAAAAGAGGATGGTAAGTTAGAGGCCAGTTGCTATAAATATTTCCATACAGTTTTTGAGTGAGCATAAGTTTTTATTTCTCTTGAGTAATTACTTAAGAGTGACATTGCTGGGTCACATGCTAAGTATGTGTTTAACTATAAGAAAATGCCAAACTGTAACATGAGCTTCTAAAAACATAAATCAGATCATGTCGCTTCTCTATATAAATCCTGCCAAAGGCTTCCTATTACACTTAACATAAAATCGGAGCCTCAGAGGCGCTTAGTGATCTGTCCCCTGCCTCCCTCTATGACCCACTCTTTACCGCCTCCTCAGCTACTCCATTCCATCCTTCTGTCTCTTTCTCGTCTTTTCCTCCAACAGGCCAAGCTCCTTCCCTCTTTAGAACTTTCCCACTAGCTTATAATACTTCCACCTGGAATGTTCTTACCCCCATTTTCACATCATATTATCTCAGCTTTAATGTCACCTTCCCAGAGTGTCTCCTTTGACTTTCCAGCCTACCACAGACACTTCCCTCAAATCTGCTCTTGTCTTGTTTAGTCGTCTACATGCTGACTCTGTCATGGATGTCACTCTCTCTAGACCTCAGCTTCCTTATCTTTAAAGTGGACATCATCTCCCCGAGACTTGAGTTTTTCACAGTAGTCAAGCTTCACAAGGTGAAAATTATGTCTCTCTTCAAATTTTTCCCTCCAAGCTATTTAATCCTCTATGAATTGTCTTTTAAAAACTTCTTAAGTGGAAAATTTTCATCTTACCCCTGTAGTTGAGTTTCTAGATTAGAATGGTACATGTGGATTTAGAAAACAACTGCTGGCAATTATAATAAAGGGGATTTAAGTCATTATCCTAAAATTTCCGTTAATAAATATTGAACCTTGTCTTGTCAACCCGTTTCACATTTCCCAAGGAAATAAGCTCACCAGTGTTCCCAGTGAGTTGAGTACTCAAAAGATACTTGTGGGAATTGACCAATAGGGTAGAGAAGGCAGAGGGTAATTCAGTGATGTGCTGGAACTGGCTGGTACTAGAGCAAAAAAAAAAAAAAAAACAAAGCAGGGTATTACATTTTCAGGAATTTTGTTAGTCAACTGGCAGGTTGGTAAACAGATCATGGCTTTTACTTTTTTTTTTTTTTTTAATGAGAAGTGAGTCACCAGCACACTGCTGACTGCAAGGTATAGAACAAGACAGAAAGTGAAGAGATGAGAGAGTATTTCAAGGAAGTCGTAAAAGACAATCAGCATAGAAATCAGGATCTCCAAAATCATTTGCCTTCTGGTTCAAACATTTGTTAAATGTGTGAGTTTGAGCAACTTCACTCACCCACAAATACTCACCATACAGTCATTCTGGGATACAGGACAGTATAATATATATATAAGGTCCTTGTCCAGGAAAGGCTCACAGGCCAGTGGAGAAAGGCAAGTCAACCATTTCAGTATGGAATGAAGAACTCCCTGATGGGAAGCACAGCGGCTGCTGGAGCCCTGAGAAGGCTGAGCAGCCCACTCTGGGGGTCTGGGGGGTGGGATTCGGAGATGACTAAGGCAGGCAGAATCCAGGAGGTAAAAAAGGCTGAATGCAACGGGGAGAAATGGGTAAAGGAAGAGTACTCCAGATGGGGAAAGAGTATCGCGGGTCACTTTTAAACTTGTGGACCACAGTAAAAATACCTACTTTGCAGGAGAGCTGTGAGATACTGGCACGTTGATACAAGGTGAGAGCTGTGAAGGGACCGCCCTCTGAACCAGTGGCCAAGGTGGCACCTAGCCAGGCATCAGACGAGCTTAGATGGGACTTCACTACCACCGAGATCAGAAAAATTAATTTCTCACGGGACCTTCTGTCTTTTCAGCCAAACTTCACCGCAAGACAACTGCTAGAGAAGAACAAAGGGCGCCCGTCATCCCGCACAAAGAACCTGTCCCTGGTGAACTCATCTTCCAGAGGCAAAGCGACCAACACGCCCACCCTCCGCAGGGTCCCAGGATCCAGGAGGAAGGCACCGGGACAGTTTTCCATCACAACAGCCCTGAACACCCTCAACCGGATGGTCCACTCTCCTTCAGGGCGCCCTATGGTGGAGATCAGCACTCCAGTGCTCATCAGCTCCAGCAACCCCTCTGTGATCACCCAGCACATGGAGAAGGTGGACTTCCCTCTCAGCTCTGCAGCACAGGTAGGAAGAGATCCCTGGGAAGAAGGGAAACTTGGAGGTAGACAAGGGATCCACCCTAGGTCACAAGTGATGTTTGATGCTTAGTCCTTGCTAAGCCTCCGTAACCCATGAATATTAACTAACGTAATAAGTATTGCATATTGGAACTGTGTATGTGATCTCATTTCATCCTTGAATAGCCTGTGATTTAAGTGGTAGTATTATCATCCCCATTTTAAAGACGAGGAAACTGAGACACAGAGAGCTTAAACTACTTTTCTATTCCATGCTAAGTGCCATCCCATGACTCCTGTCCCTTTGAGAACTTCTCCCCAAGGAGATGATGGATTTCCCATTTTCCGGAAATGATTTTGTCTTATGTCAGACTCACTGTCCCATCCTCGAGCAACGTATTAGGTATCACAAAGAAAGAATGCAAAATATCTACACATGACTGAGTGTTCTCAGGACTGACCACATGGGTTTGTGGGACCCAATCCCAAATGAAAATTCAAATCCCTTGCTCAAAATTTATTAACAATTTCAAGATGGCAAGAGCAGATCATTAAACCAAGTGATAGCCCTGAATGTCTACATGGGTCACATACACATGAAGCCAGCTTGGGTGATTTCATATGGCGCACCTAATGAAATAATGCATGTAAAGTACTTGGCCCAATGATTCCTGGCACATACCAAGCTCCCAGTAAGCATGAGCTCCTAATACTATTTCTATTGTTTAACCCTGGTCACTAAGTAGCCCACTGAAGAGAGATAAGTCAAGGTGCATTGTGGCAATCCAGAAGCTGAAGGACTTCTATCAGAATGTGGCTATTTAGGTTGAAGGGCACTTTAAAAGATGAAGGAGCAGAGGTATGAAGCAAAGTAATTAAGAAGAACTGCATGATGGGTGTTCAGCCGAAAACACTCTTTGGAACCACCGCAGGTGGCAACTTGAAAGGACAAACCACAACTTGCTCTGATAGATTTTTTTAAGAAGCTGTAAATCTTGTTTTCAAACATGAATTTCTACCTTGGGATTAGATGGCTTAATTGGACTCTAATCCCTTTTTAACAAGACAAGGAGGAAGAAGAAAGTCAAGGGCTCCTCAAAGACCTGTGTACTGGTCTGAGAGGAAAACAATCACGTCCTACACCACTCTGTATCTTCTACCACTGTCTGGGTTGCTAAGAGGCTGGCTGCTTATGGGATTCTCCCCACCACCTGTGCTACACACGTGTGCATCCACATGTTCTCCTCCGTGTACATCCTCTTTGCATCAAAAGTCGTAAGAACTTCTTACACATGCATTCCAAACACTGTTTTACTAGCACATACATGCTTTGTGCTCAAAGTTCTTCTTCCACCTCTCTCTCTCAAATAAGGGCCTAATGACTCATAATTAAGCCAAAGAGTCACAGAATATTTTGAAACCATTCTTTATATAGAGACATAGATATATAAAGTACAGCCCACACTCGATAGAAATAAGCTAGCTCACTCAGCTGTGAGTTGGCTGAAAAAGATGTAGGCAAGAATCATTTTCCCTGTGCCTTTTAAATTCTTTTTATAATTTTTAATCTTTTTTATGTTAGTTATACCTAGTGGGGCTCATTTTGACATATTCATGGCTGCATATAACATTTTTTCTCCATTTCAATCCCCAGTATTTCCCTCCCCTCCTTCCTCACCTTGGTCCCCTCTTCTACTCTATTGGCCTTCTTTCCATTTATTTTTTTAGTTGGTACATTATAGTTATGTATAATGAATTAGAATGCATATTCATACATGCACATAGCATAATTTGGTCAACTTCCTCCCTTAGTTCTTCTCCTTTCCCTCCCTCCTTCTTAGTCCTCCACTTCTACTTTATTGATCTCTTTTCTGTTTTAACAAGATCTCCTTTTTTAATTCCTTTTTTCTCTCTAGCTTCTGAATATGAGAGAAAACATTCCACCCTTGACTTACTTAGTCTGGCTTATTTTACTTAGCATGGTATTCTCCAGTTCTAACCATTTTCCAGCAAATGGAACAATTTCATCTTCTTTATGGCTGAGTAGAACTCCGTTCTGGTTATATATACAGCATTTTCTTTATCCATTCATCAACTGATGGACACTTGGGCCGGTTCCATGACTTGGCTATTATGTGCTGCTATAAACATTGGTATGCACATATCTTTATAGCATGCTGATTTTAGGTCTTTTGGATAAACAACAAGGAGTGAGATGTCAAGGTCATGTTGTGGTGCCATTCCTACAACCTTGAGGAATCTCCAACCTTCTTTCCAAAGTGATTGTATTAATTTACAATCCCACCAACAATTTATTAGTATACCTTTTCCCCCACATCCTCACCAGCAATTATCATTATTTGTATTCTTAGTAATGGCCATTCTAACTAGGAGAAGATATTCCTGGACATTTACTTTATCTACAGAGAGGCTGAACCAGAGTGGGAGAATCCTAGTAGCATTCAAAGCAAGTATCATTCCTTTCTAGTTTTCACAAACAGTGAGAATTACAAAGTATGGGCTTTCCCATATCCCATTCCCAGGGAACCTCTGTGTGGTACTGACCGCCTTTTCTCAGTTCAGATGGTATGGATTATAAATATTTACATATGTTTGTCCAGGTGTTGTCAAAATGCCAAAAAGAAGCTAAAAATAAGAGAAATGTTAAACAAATGAGAAAAAAAAAAAACAGTTCCCCTGCTTCCTTTTTCTCTAACATCCTCAAGAGAGCTGTGGTTGGGTCTAATTTATGACATTCCCCTTGCTTTCCCCAAACCAACACCCCACACAGTTCTTGGACCCTAATAAGTGCTCAATAAAGTAAATAATCAAGACTTTTGATTTAAACATCTGGGCAGTGGTGACAAACTTAGGGAAGACTGGAGAAATAATTAATTTCCTATAGAAAGAATACTGATCAGTGGGACTCTTTCAATTGGTAAATATCCATTAAGATAGGTATGGTGTGCACACCTGTAATCCCAGCTACTTGGGAGGCTGAGGCAGGAGGATCATAAGTTTGGGGCTAGATTTGGCAACTTGGCAAGACCCTGTATCAAAATTTAAAAATAAAAATAATAAAAAGGTCTATCTAGGGATGTAGCTTAGTGTTAGAGCACCCCTGGGTTCAATCCCCAGTACCACAAAAACAAAAAAACATAATCCATTAAGTGTTTACATTGTGCTAATAATACTCATAGTGCAGACTAGGGATTCTACTACCAAAATAACAAAACATTAATAATAATCTCAGACTTTACTGAAGTCAATATAAGATGGATAGATGGATAGATGATAGGTAGCTGACTGACATCAATCGGCAAAGTCTTCTTTTGCTGCCAGCCTCCTAAGTCCTGTTCTCTATCCATAAAGTGTGGTGTGTGGTAATTGGTAAGAATATATTAAATTGCTTATCAGCAAGGAATTTAAGACCCCCAGAGAGAAATAATTTAGGCAAATTCATGTAGAGTCTGGATTGACCTTAGAACCATCTGAATCTAGAACATAAGTTCTTGGCACTACTCTATGCTTTCAACCAAGAACCACATCAGGGAACATCCTTAGGCCGCTGCAGTTTATCCTAGAAGTCTGCAGCCTCCTCTTCTTTGTTGTCTTGTTTGACTCTTTTTGACTTCATGACTTTCCAGCTTCCTCTTCCCAGCATGCCATTCAGTAAAGAATTTGTCCTGTCTTTGGCACCTGAAGAGGGTCATCACTTTGTTCCTTAATGAGCTACACAGCTCTCTTCAAGCTTTCATTGTGTGTGGTGGCAACAGCACTAAGAAGAAGCTGTTGCTAGCAGGGATATAAAAAATAAATGGCTAACTGTAGTGGGGTTATGGGTTCCTAAAGTAAAATGAGGAGCCTGGTGGTAGCCACAAAGACTCAGGAGGTGCAGAGACTCAGACACTAAGAACCTAAGGATGAAGGTCTTTGACACCTCTCTAAGGAAAAGAGAGAAGAGAGGCATCAGACCCAGAGTTTGGGGCAAGCTATTGCCCATTTCTAAGTCAAATAATATTGTTCTTACTATGTTGTTTGGTGATAACTGGTATCTTAAAAGTGAGATCAGTTTTCTGTTCACAGAAATGTATAAAGATTTTTAAATACTTTGTTTAAATTGTAAGGACTTTTTTCTTAATCGGGACAATAGTAAGTTAATCAAGGTACAAGTTGGGATGCAATGCACATTAGAAAACACTGATGCCGGTGGCACACGCCTGTGATCCCAGCATCTCAGGAGGCTGAGGCAAGAGAATTGCAAGTTCCAAGCCAGCTTCAGCAACTTAGCCAAGCTCTGAGCAACTTAGAGAGACCCTGTCCCCTGTCTCACAATAAAAAAATTAAAAATTTTTAAAAGGGGATGGGGATATGTCTCAGTGGTTAGGTGCCCCTGGGTTTAATCCTTGGTACCAAAAAAAGGAAAAGAAAAGAAAACACTGATTTCAAATAAATACACGTAAAACTAGAGCACATGGGTGCTACGGAAGCAGAGAGGAGCACAGTCTGTTAAATTTAGTCTCATGATCCCTAAGATGAATATTTGACTGTTAGTCTCTTCTTTGATCATGTAGCAAAATGTCCAGAAAATTTCTTTTAGAAAGTTGTAAAGCATACCTAGGGTCTTCGGACTAGACCCAGGGAGATTAGAGAGTAAGAAGCCATTTTTCTGAAATCATACCAGTTAAATAGCCTGGCTTCCCTCCTGTGGTAGAAATAAATTTAGGATTGTCCTCAAGCCTTAAACATGCCAAGTGTGGTGGTGCACACCTGTAGTCCCAGCTAGTCAAGAGGCTACGGTTGGAGAAACACTTGAGTCCAGGAGTTTGAGACCAGCCTGGGTTATATCCTAAGACCCCATCTGAAAAAAATAGTCTTTTAACACCAAAGAATTGGGAATGTTATATTCTCATAAAAAGAAGCCAGAGCAAGGAATTTTGTTTTCCCATTGTCTTCATGTCTTCCTACCTGGAGGAAACCACTTGACACTTCTGGGTAGAACATTGGGAAATAATATCAAAGATGAACTGCCACTATGGACGGAGAACAACTGCAGTGGAGAACAATTCAGGGTGAGGACTGAAAAGGCTGCTTAGGCTCCATGGAAAACTGGGGTGGAGGAGGTTAAGGAGGTGGAGTAGATTGGCACCAATGTAGTTGGCCTTTGGGAGAGTCCTGGAGGTTCGCTGCAGGTCCACACTGAGAACGGTGCCTCAGAAAGAGAAAGAAAGTAAACTGCACAACATATGAGTTAGAAAAGAAGTCCTTCAGCAATGCAAGGCCCCTTTAGGGGAAGTCACAAGTACAAGATTCCCCCAACACCTTCCTAGTCATTCTAAAATTGGCTTGGTTCAAGACGTGGAGCCTCTGAACCCATCTCCCATGCTCACAGAATAATGAGGCATTCTTGTTTCCAGTAGCTGTGAGCTTCCAAAGGGATCCTGCTCCTCAGCATACCCTCCCCTCCCTTCCCCCTTCCTGCTCTACTACCAGACTCTCAGCTCTCGCCTTCCACCTCCCTCCTCCCACATCACAGGGTAGTGGAACAGCTACACAATCAGGAGGCTGTCTCTCCCTCACCTCCCACGTCCAGCTAGTCAGCAAGCTCACTTTACCACCTAAATAGCGATTGCTTCTGTCCATTTCACACCACTTGCCTTAGTTTTAGTGCTTATCTCTTGCCTAGACAATTGCTCCAGCCTCCTACTGTTCTCCCAGAACCGTGGTCAACCACTGCACCTCACCCCACCCAAACCCTCCTACCCTCCTCCAGTTTTCCAATCATGGCTGCCATAGTGACTTCTTGAAAACCCAAATCCTTTCAGCCACTTTTCTTCCCCAAACCACCAGTGGTTCCCAATAACCCTCACAAGCAGTAATACCTGCTGTTTATTGAGTGGCACCTAAAAGATGGTTTACAAACATTACGATCATCCTCACATCTCCTCATGGTAGGTATTGGTAGGTCCATTTCACCAAATGGGAAAACTTTGAGACAGGAAGGTTAAGTAACCTGCCCAAAGCCTCAAAGCTACAGAGTCAGGTTTTGAGGGCAGACCTATGTTCTCTTCCTTAAATGAGTTATTGATATGGCATTCTAGACCCTCCACAGTATGGCTACAGTCCACCTTCCAGCATCCTCAGCTACACACACACACACACACACACACACACACACACACACAAATGTTGCTAACATTTCTAAGCACAGTTTATACTAGGCCACCTCATTGCTTTTTGCCCTTGTGCCCAACACAATGCCCTCATTACTCTGAGCAATGAACAAATGTTTGTTGAATAAATAAATGCAAATTCTCCTGAAATTTATTTTTCACAAATTCACTTGTATGGATATAATTTAAATTATATCCATACACTAAGCTCTGAATGCATACCATTTCTTCAGGAAGCTCCACTGGCTACACCTCCCTGGCAGAATTAATGTCTCTCCTCTGTGTTCACAACACAGTGTCTATGCTTCTGTCGTAATCAATCTATGGTAGAACATATAGCATCACTTTCTTTGTACTGTAAGTACCACGTGCATATCTTATCACCATGCTCACTAGATTGAAAAATGCTTAATGGCAAGGGTGCTAATTTATTCACTCAAGTGCTGTGGAGTTTCTCAAATGCCTCTTGTTTCTGATTACCCCCAAAACAAGAGGTAAGAGAGAGAGGAAATGCTGTATAAGGAATGCAATTCCCTCCCCACCCTCTTCCATCCCATGTCGGGATGACAATGACAGGTCCAAGCATCTTCCCTGGGCTCCTGGGAAGATGAGCTGTCATGCACCATAGGGAATTCTGAGGTCAACAGAACTAATTCTCCTTTTAACCCCATATTTATAATAGTTTGAATAAAGTAATTTCTAGGAGTTCTAACTATTCCAAGTTCAGGTCCTCTCTAGGGGTGTTCCTTAGTCCCCAACTTCCATAGGGGTCTCCCATCACAACTTGATGGTTCAGGGCTGCCATGAGAGATGGTTTTTACTTATAATTAAGATAAATTTTCCCCTTTAGACACCCTTTCAGTAAAAATTTATATTTAATATTTTTAGGTAATCCTCCCTCTATGGCAATTTACAGAGCTAAATTAATCTTATATTCTTTTTTTTTGCTCTTTTTTTTTATTGTTGGTCATTCAAAACATTACATAGTTCTTAATATATCCTATTTCACAGTTTGATTCAAGTGGGTTATGAACTTCCAATTTTACCCCTTATACAGATTGCTGTTTCACATCAGTTACCCTTCCATTGATTTACATATTGCCATTCTAGTGTCTGATGTATTCTGCTGTCTATCCTATTCTCTACTATCCCCCCTCCCCTCCCCTTAATCTTATATTCTTATGTCAATATCTCCCAATTTGAGCTTACTAATACTGCAAAGATGCAATCATCTATATCCAGTATGTAAAAATGCAACAGGACACATGAGTTAGTTTCATTTTGATTTTCTGATGCTGGGAATTGAACCCAGGGCCTCATACATGCTAAGCAAGCACTCTACCAGTGAGCTATATTCCCAACCCTTTTAAATTTTATTTTGAGTCAGGGTCTTGCTAAGTTGCTCAGGCTGGCCTTGAACTTGTGATCTTCCTCTTTCAGCCTCCAGAGTAGCTGGCATTGCAGGTATGCACAACTGTGCCCAGCAATATTTTGGGTTTTTAAACATCTGTATTGCAAGGGATAAATGGTGGTGGTGAATATTAATAAACATATAGAAATTTAAGAAACATATTGATCCAATACAAGGAAGGAGTTTACCTCATTTGGATCCCATTTGAAGAAATCAATTGTGACAACATTTACAAGACAAATATGGAAACTTGGACACTACATATTTTATGTTTTAAAGAAATTTTGGTTCATTTTTTAAATGTGTGATAGTGGCATCATGATTATGTTAAAATATTTAAAAATAGATATTTACTGAAATGTTTATGGATGATATAATGTCTGGGCTTTGCTTTAAAAATAATACTATGGGACATCCAGCAAATGAGGGAATATATGTGGGATAATATAGGATCAAGAGTGAAGATTGCTAAGACTGGGTAAGGAGTCATGAGGGTTAATTATGTTATTCTATCCACTTACATGTATTTAAAAACTTTTTATAAAAAGTTTAAAAATATACAGGATCAAAGAGCAGTCTAGCAATTGATGGCCAAAAATTTTTGACTTCCATACATTTAAAAAGTAAAAACAGTATCAAAGTGGAAGCCAAACATTTTATATCCATTTTCCACCTTTTGATTTTACCAGTCTATCTGTAGGGATTATTTCCATGTTTTGAAACTCAAGCTCAGAATTCTTACTCATTCCTTCAAAGCTCCACCACTGGGATGGGAAGAGGCATCTGTATCTAAGGCTGATATGGTTTCTTCTTCATAAGACTGATCTCTAGGTGGCTCATGATAGTTCTTTTCCCAGGGGGCTCTCTAGTTTTTTCCTGCTTTCAGATGTCTGCCAGTCAACACCGGCTGAGGCATTAGCTGATAATTTATGGAACAGTTTAAGGGTCTGCCTCTATCCAGAGCATACATTCTTGAAAATCCAACATATTTTAAATACCTATGAGGCCCCATAGATAGCACTTTGGGGCAGATAAACATGATGTGGAACACAGAGCTTTGAAGCGAGAGGTGTCCATTTAAAGCAGTCTCCCCACCTCTTTTCTGTCATAATTCTTTGAGACTACTCAGTCTTAGAGTGCTCTGAAATATTGTGATGAAAACTTTGAAATAAAAGAAATTTAATGCAATAGTACATGTCTCTCTCTCTCTCTCTTTCTCTCTCTCTCCTCCCCCCTCCCTCCCTCCCTCGTTCTCTCATACTTTCAAAAACCAAAATTAGATCTTGTTTTGTCTTTTATTGTACAATCCAATGGTTTTTAATATATTCAGAGGGTTGAGCACCTATTGCCATAATCAATTTTAAACATATATATTACACCAAAAGAAAAACCCATCCTCTTAGACATCACTTCTCTTTTTTTTTTTTTTTTTTTTTTTTTTTTTTTTTTTTTTTTTTTTTCAGAGTAGAAATTAGAAATTTATTAAAGGACAGAAGAAAAGACTTCTCCCGGAGGAAGAAAGGGACCCAGAAGGTGGAATCCAGTTAGCGGGCAATGTGTTCCCCTTTTTATAGGTTTGGTGATGTAATGTAGGTGGGAAGGGTTTGGGACAAAGGAGTAATCTGGTCATTTCCGAGTCAAGTTTGCTGTTCATTAGCACTTCTTTGGGATGAGCTATCTCCAAATCTGTTGGGGGCTGTATCCTGGGCTTCATTAACATTTCTTTGGGATGGGCTGTCTTCGAATCCGTTGGGGGATGTTCATTAACATTTCTTCCAGGTGGACTTTGGCCTAGGGCCTTTTAGGAACTTTATTAACATTCCATGAGTTGTCCTGTTTTCCCTGAGTCATTCCCAGCATGGCCTCCATTTTAGATTTCACTCGATATTAGACCCGATTTACCTAACTACACTGACTACCTAACTTTAAATCTGGCTTCATTCCCCCCTCTAATTTGGGAAGCTCCTTACTGCTGTAAGGAATGGGGGCGAAGATCTTTCTGGCTTCTTCAGGCTGACAAAAGGGGCGATGTTGGGGCAAGCAGTTTGGAGTCCCCTTTTAAAAATCGGGTCTATCGAGTGGTCCATGATAGGCTGGAGGGCCATTTGGGCGATGGGCGGTCTATAAGAGAAACAAGAATTCATTAATATTGGAACCATATTGATGCAGCAATAAATACCACAGCACAGGAATATGCCAATAAGTATGATACCAAAGACAGAGACTAACAATGTTTTCCACCAGGAAGTACCAAGAACCAGAAGCTAAGATATTGATTCCATGACAAAGTTGCTGAGGACATGGCTTTTATCTGAGTATGTAAATCCTTAAGGATATTTGTCACATTGCCAGAATTGTCAGGGATGTAAACACAACATTTAACTTTTAGGGTTACAGTTGTCCTTCCCTTAAGATATAGTTTAATAATTTAATATCATCTGATCTTGTAAAATCTTTTTATTAGTATGACCTCCGTGTCTAATAGAGAAATCTTTAATTCTGTTACTTAGGGCTGGATACTCATACTAGCAAACACTAAGTCTACCTGTGTAGGTTAGGAATATCTGTGGGCCTTAAAGTAAAACTACTCTAACAGTCCCTTTGACAGTTATCAGGCATTTCTGTCTAAGAATCTTTTTTGTAGCCTTTAGTCTAAAGTCACATTTAACTATTATTATCATTTAAAATGTCCAGGAATAGCTGTGTTTTGGCTCTTTAACTGTCTTTGCTAAGTGTTTAAGATGAAGTAAGTCAAACTGACTTTGTTTCCATCTATTGTTAATAGTCAGCTGAGTCTCTCCTGGGAGTCCTCGGGAACTTCACAGCAGCTTCTCAGTTCTGCTAGTGCCATTTGCGCTGGGATGGGTCCAGGCCTTGCTTGACCACGTGGCTTCCCTCGGAAGCATCAGGGATGTCTCCCCTCTTTGATGACCCTCCTCTTTACAGCAAATGCACTGATTGGCTTTCTGTCCTCCACTGGTCTCATTAATCTCCCTGATCGGGAGGTTATGTGGCCTAGAGTTGCAGAGCTCTTTGGAGAAGTACCCTATCCCTGATTCAGACTGACTCAGAGGGCAAGAGCCAAATATTGGTTTTCTTGGCCCTTTAATTTAACTTTAATTTTAAAACTTAATCTTAAACATCTAGCAAATAAGTTTTAACAGCCTTATACTAAGTACTGGGTTTTAGTACCTATCTCTCTATCCTGTAGGTGATAACTCCTTATCTTAAGTTAACCCAGGTTGTGAGTTCTTAAAGCAGTACCTCTTTAAAACATTAACAGGCAATCCTTAGACCATCTAAAAGCAAACTACAAAACAAAACTAACTAGGATAAAAACATATTTAGTTTATGTAATAGCTACCTTGAATTCTGGCAGAGTTATACATTATAATCCCCTGTTTGAGGTCCTGGCAATCGTGACAAAAACCAACTTTTGGACACAACTTAAATGCACTGAAATCTGGCCTACTTCTTTCATAGTCACTTTCACATGAGATGGGACATTGAGCCTTATCTCAAGGTGGGGCTCTTCATAAGTCTTAAATACTATAGTTCTGAAGCTGATCTTTGTTTTTAGACATCATTTTACAAAGCCTACATAAATTGTTGTGAACTTGAGCAAACATAACATAATATCACATCTAAAACAAGAATTAAAGAAAGGCTGAAAGCTTTTAACCTTTTGTAGAAAAGTAGCAAAGTACTTTTGTGTTTTGCAATAAAACTTTTACATAGATTAGGCTCTCATTAACTTAAAAATACATTTAAATTGTATCTCAGTGTAAAAAGTAACATGGAACTTTACATAACTTATTGATAACAAGTTCAGTTATAGAACACAAATGATATAAATAAACTTCCAACACGTTTTTTAAGCCTAAAATTACCATACAATTTTAGAACACCAGTTTGATATAATGCTCTTTCTAAAGCTTCTGCCTTACAGACTTGTATACCTGGAAGATATGAACACAAAAATGGCACCAATTACATTGATGTTTTTATATTAACCAAGTTTAGCTTTTAAAGAAATAACATAGCACAATTCTCTAAAACAACAGCACTTGTTTAACCAGCTGTTTAATTTCTTTAAGATTACTTTGCTCAAAAACTTACACTTATAACCAACTTGCACAGACCTTCTTTATCACTTACTTAAACCCTCTTAATTGCTTAATCATATAGACTCTTATCCAGAAACACACTTTCCCTCTATTAAATCCATACCTAGAACCTTCTAGTTTCTCTTTTTATCTATTAACCTCCTTCTGTTCACGTTTTGAAACAATACCTGTAAACTTTTGAATCTAAGCAGATTACTTCATAACATCAACATTTTATTAGGGTCTTTCTGAACACCTAGAAAAACTTATAAGCTTAATTTAAGACCTCCTTACTTTCATCTGTTTACCAAATTTAAATTGAGCCATTTGAATCATGTGAATCAAAGATATTTGGATCCATTTTTAATTTTTCATGAGCGCTCCTCATCTGTCATTTGTCTGTCAATCACTGCATGATATATGGACATACACATACAGACATATCGACATACAACACGTAACACAAGTGTAACACATAACACAATGGTGAAGGCCTTGTAGATTTCTCAGGTGAAATCTCATTGCAATGTTTAAAAAAATCCAGTTGATCAAAAATAGAACTTATCAGAAAAACATTAACTTGTCTGTAGGAACAAAATCATGAGCTCAAAAAAAAACATAGAATCTAAGAAAAGGCAAAAGTCCTAGAAAAAATTGACCGGCCAGTAATTAGTAAATGCCATACAATTTACTTCTTGATTTGGTCTAGTTTGAGTTTAGGTAAAAAAGACACTTTTACCCCTTTTTTTTCCTTGGGCCTGAGCTTCAAGCTGCTTCTGTTTGCATACCAACTTAAGTCCTGGCTGAGGTCTGGAAGGACCTAGGGAAACCGGAATTCTGACCAGAAACCACATGCCTGAGGCACTTTAACCATAAGTCACAATTTATCTTCCTATGCTAGAAAAACTTGCTCACACAAAACTGAAAATAGGATCTTCCTTGATAATATAAAAGCCACCATCAGAAGAAGTTCCTTCAGGATCATTAAGCTACTTTCTTTGTCCTGAAGTTCCTAAAGTAGTATTAAGTTACATTAAATCACCTGAAAAATGAGAACCACACACTACCATGTATATCTAAATTAAGCTTTGAAAATTCCCAAGACTGTTGCTAATTAATGTCATTTCAATAAGCCAGACCAACGTTTTAATTCAACACTTTTTCCTAAATCTTATACACTGAGAGAAACAGATACCAAATCATAATTTACTATCCTTGCCCAAATCAATGCACTGTATACCTAGTGAAATCTCCTTAGGCTACCCAGTTCAAAGATTGATAAAAAATAAAACTGAATGATTGGGAGTTACTTGCCAACTTGGAAGTAGAGTTCTTTTAATTTTCTATCCTAAGTATTTAAGTTCTCTGGCATGAATTATCTGAAATCACAAACTAAACAATTACTTAACCCTAACTTTTAACTGAAAGATTATGCAATGCTTTAAACTCATTTAGATACCAGATGAAACATCTTTTAGACACACATTTAGCCTAGATTATCCCCAAGAAACAATCTATAATAACCTTTAAAATAGACCAGATAAGAAAATACCTCTCTAGGTTTTGAACTTCCATTTAATTATGACTCCTATCAGTGGCACCTTAGATTTCCCATGAGTGGACCAGATGTTCTCACATAGGGGCAACTATAAGTGTAAAATCAAGGGTCTCAGTGTGACTGACTTTACTGCATTTGGGTGGAGTAATCCTTACAGTGCAGAGAAAGAATGAGGAAATTTCCCCAAAGCGAAAAAGGCTCTGGCAGCTGCTGGGAATTCCTCAGTTTCCCTTTCACTTGCAAGATTAGCTCCTTTGGATAGATCCAATCCTAGGCAATCTGCATATCTCCTAACCTTCCAGTAGAGTCAGTTTTTATCTGCCTAAAGTCTTGAAGGGGGAAGGGTGTATGTACTTTGATCAGCCCAAATTTTCTGATTCTTTTTTCTCAGTGAGTCCAAGATTTTTTCTCTTCATGGCAGATATCATAGCTAAGTCTACTTTACACTGTTGGCATGATTTAGGATTTTCCCTTAGAGCAAAGAAAACCTGTACATATGGCACCTCACACCATTTTTCTTTTTTTTTTTGCAAAATTTATCAAACTGTAAAAAGATATCTTCCTCTGGTGGCCAGGTTTCTCCATCAGAGAGTTTGTATTGAGGCCAGGCCAAGAAAATGAGGCGCTTTTTCTTGAGTGTTTGAGGGTCAAATTTATCCCAATTTTTCAATACGCAGGCTAGTGGTGCACCTAGCGTATTGGAGAGAGAAGCTCCTGTCTGAGTGAGAAGAAAACAGGACTCAGGCGCCCATGCTGCGCCGGAGAAAACTGTTTTCCTTAGGGACGTCTCCCTAACCTTGAGCTTCCTAAACGGTCCAGAAAACCCGTCTCTCACCTGGCTTTGCCAAGGGGTTTCTGGTCCCCTTTAGCAAAGTGCTAGGGTCTCAGTTTGCCCTGTGCCAGAGACCCTGGGAGGATTCAGACTTAAGGGCCTTACTGCTTTCCTCCCGACCACTAAAATCCCTTTGAATCGTGTGCTGTTTGTTGCCTGTGCTCTGTAGACTAGCAGATTACCGGAGGAGTTGATTCTAAAAAATGCTTCTCTTAGCAGCTTAAGGACCACAGCACATTTTAAACATTGGGTGGTAAAACAGACTATTGAAAGTTACCTATGCACCTTAGGGAACCTGGGCAGATTTTGCTAATTATCCCATGCCTTTTTCTCAGCCTTACAACCTGAATTGCTAACATTTCTGACCCATGAAGGAAGGGGAGCATCCAGGAGGGATTGGATGCGGGGTTGGGAGTGTTGCATGGCCCATACGGAGGCAAATGTGATTGGGGCTTTCCCTCAATGCCGTTCATCTACCGATCACCCTAGATACCCCTGGGGGCTGTCGGAAGGGGGCTCAAGAGAAAGGAACCTTTGGAAACGTCTGAGAGTAGCCCAGACCGGGATTCCGCAGTTGTTCCAAACTCCTTCCTCCACCTCCACGCATCCGAGGCAGATCGGGATTCCGGACACTGTGTACTCACACCAATTGCTCTCCGGGCCTCAGACAGAAAAGTTGGAAGCGGCTTTGACAGAACCCAATATGCCTGCTCTGTACCGAACAGGTGATTGAGAGCTGCCTAGGCCGAGAAACCTCTCACCCGAGTCTTGTAGAGTGGCGGCTGCACTAGTTGCGTTTAAGTAGCCGACGGGTGCCCACCTTACCCTCCAGAAAGAAAGAGAGAAAGATGCACCTCAAACAGACATGGGGTGCGTGCACTTACCTCGGTGTAGAATCCCGGTATGGGACCTCCAATATATGTTACCGCTGTTGACCGGTGACGAGTTCTTGCTCCCCGATGTTGAAGAATAACACCAAAGAAGCAGCAAGGCCAGAGTAGAAATTAGAAATTTATTAAAGGACAGAAGAAAAGACTTCTCCCGGAGGAAGAAGGGGACCCAGAAGGTGGAATCCCTAGACATCACTTCTCAAATCCTCTGCTTCCCTCCATCCCAGCCCTAGGCAACCATTAATTTACTTTCTGTCCCTTTAGGTCTACCTATTCTACACATTTAAGATCAAATAAAGCATATAATATTTGATCTTTGGTAGCTGACTTCTTAGCAGGTTGTTTCAATGTTCATATATGTTGTAGCATGTATTAGTACTTTTTTCCTTTTTATGAACAACTAGAATTCCATTGTGTGGATATAATAGATTTGGTTAATCCATTCACTAGTCAATGGACATTTGGGTTGTATCTCCATTTGTATAGACATGTCTATGAGAAATTCTACCTGGGAGCAGAATTTCTACATCCTATAGTAACTCTAATATTTAACTATTTGAGGACCTGTCAACTATTTTCCAAAGATACTACATGATTTTACATTCCCACCAACAGAGTGTAAGGGTTCAAGTTTCTCTATATCTTCACCAACCATTGTTTTATCATCTGTCCTTTTGAGTATAACCATCTTGGTGGGTGTACAGCGGCAACTCGTTGTGGTTTTGATTTGCATTTCCCTGATGGATAATGACATTGAACATCTGTTCATGAGTTTATTGGACAAATGATCTTTCAAGAACTACTTATTTATATTCTTTGTTCATTTTTCAATTGGGTTGTCATCTTATTATTGAGTTGTAAGAGTTGCTTACATGTTCTAGATAAAGTCCCTTATCCAATATATGACTTGGAAGTTTTCTACATTCTGTGGGTTGCCTTTTAACTTTGTTGGTGGCATTCCTAAAGTACCAATTTTTCATTATGGGGATGTCTAATTAACCTACTCTTTTCTTTGCTGCTTGTCCTTTAGTTGACTTGTCTAAGAAACTAGTGCCCAATCCAAGTTCACAAAGATTTAACCTTATTTTTCTGCTAAGATTTTTATAGTTTTAGCTATAAGGTTTAAGATGCAGGTGGAGTTCATTTTTGCATATATTGTGAAATTAGGGATCCAAATTATTTCTTTCACATGTGGATATACAGTTGTCCCAGCACCATTTATTGGAAGAGCTATTATTTCCCCCATCTTGTTATCTTTACACTCTTAAAAACTAAGTATTTCTTTTTTTCAAATATTTATTTTTTAGTTACAGGTGGACACAATATCTTTATTTTATTTATGTGGTGCTGAGGATCGAACCCAGTGCCTCATGCATGCTAAGTGAGCACTCTACCTCTGAGCTATAACCCCAGCCCCCCAAAATATTAAGTACTTCTTATTGTAACAGATCAGGAGGCACAAAATGCCCAATTGCTTCTCTTTTTGCATTAAAATTTATTCAGATTAAGACATTATCAACCTCCTCCATTCATTATGAGGCTCCCCATTATTCACCTAATGATTTGAACATCACTTCATTCTGGATGTAAAATACTAACAATTCCAAATCTAACATTTCTCCTGAACATTTTGTTTTTGAGAGACAGGAGAGAGAGAGAGAGAGAGAGAGAGAGAGAGAGAGAGAGAGAGAGAGAGAGAGAGAGAGAGAGAGAGAATCTTTTTTGTAGATGGACACAACACAATGCGTTTATTTTTATGTGGTGCTGAGAATCGAACCCGGGTCGTGCCCATGCTAGGCGAGCGCTCTACCGCTGAGCCACAATCCCAGCCCTGAACATTTTTTTTTAAGTTGCAATGGTTTTATAATATTGACTACTATTTTCTGAGAGTTTACTATGTGTAAGATGCTGCACAGGGAGCTCTCCTTAAATTATCTCACTGGATCTCACATCATAGGTCCTCAACATATGTTGGGGAGTCCAAAACTCACGTCCTTAATATCTCTCTCTCCCGCTTCCTTTTCCCTCTCTCAGTCCCACCCTCCCTGTTTTGCTCTTGGACATTCCCTGAGCTCAAAGACAGGGCTCATTTCGCACTACCTTCTTGCCTGGCATGTGTGCCATAACTGAACTGCTAACACTCTTTCCACTGGCCGCTGCCAGCTGGATTAATCTTCCCCTGCCTGCCTGTGCCAGTCTCCTTGTTTACATCCTTATCACCGCCCTCAGGCTAGCCTTGGCTTCCCAGTCTCTTGGGCCACGTGTTCACTCCCTTGCCTTTCCTGAGGTCTGGTTTCCACACTTGGGCCAAGACCAGAAGAAAGAGGCCTGGGTTTGTTCAGCCTGGAGAAGAAAGGGCTTCAGGTCTGATGTAGCGGGTGAGCAATGATTTCAGTTTTCCAAGCGAGGGTTTATATACTAGTGTTGTGTTCCTGTGTTAAGAAGAGAAAAAGAACATAAGTCAAAACATAAGGGGAGAAAAACAACAAGGGATTTGAGGAGGTAAAATGAGAAATCCGTCCTATCACATAGACTGTTAGAAACTGAATACCGAAAATGCTGGAGGAACCTGGGGTAAGCTGCTATTATGATTGTTGTGTTTGGATTTGGTTTTCATTTTCTCCTGTAGATTTAGGCAGCTAAGCATAAATTTAAAAGTTTAAAAGGTTTTGAGTTGGGTAAAACTTCTTGTCATGCCACCTAATATAATAATAACTAAACGACATTGAACTAAATACTTACTACCATTAAGTTTCTGTGTCCTCATCTGAAAAATTGGATGTCCTTCCATGCAAGGTCTATGCAAGGATTAGCAATAATTTAATGAGCTGTAGTCATTGCTCTTAATTTCTCCCTTCTTTCCTCTAAGCAGAGCTTTTAGAACGTCATCAATTTGTGTGACTGAGGGGACCCCCTATCTTAAGCAAATGAGATAAATGTCTTCTAAAATCTAGAGGACCCTTCCAATCTGAATTACCCAGAATGTATTCTTCACAACTATTAGCAGATATGGGGTGTGATCTTATCTCATTTTATATGTAAGAAAACTGGGTGGAAGAGGTACTTCCTTAACAGATGCAACGTCTTCCCCCAAATAATTAAATAAGAAAACGGATTGCAATTTAGAACTAAGAGTTCATTTAATATATAATTTGATGCTGCATCATTGAGCCACATCATCACAGGTTGCAATGACCATTATTCACAAAAGGAATGTGATGGACACGCCCCAGTTAGGCCTAAGAAAATCCTAACTTGGCACCCCTACCTGTTAATTGCATGGCCCTGCATGACGTATTCTGTCTATCCCAATTTTTCCATTTGCTAAGTGGATTGACAAAATTGACCTGTCTGAGTATTATTGGAACACTATGAAGATAGATAACAGAAGAAGAGCTGTTCCTTTTATTTAATTAAAGGTGGTCATTGTTGGGATATCTTCTTTCTTCGGCTGCAGCATACATTCACAGGACAGAACTGGTTTTTCTCTGGCTACTATAAGTGTTCTCAGTCCAACAGGTGTCAGGTGTCCCAGAGGCAAAGAATGATTCAAAAATATACAGAATTTGGGGCCAGGGATGTAGTTCAGTTGGTAGAATGTTTGCCTAGTAAATGGGAGACCCAGCACTGAGTGTATAATGGAAGAGGTGAGATGGGGACGTGTGGCTGCAGGGTCAGGAGATCTGGGAAAGGACTCGTGCTTCTTGCTGAACAGAGTAACCTTAGGCGAGATATTTAATCTCTTAGATCCTCAGTTTTTATGTCTGTAAGATGAAGCCTGTGATGGTAATTTTTATAAGATTGCTATGAAGATAAAACAAGGCAATGCATGTCCATGAGATAATGGCCAGGGTTTAGCAGTGGTAATTGGCTCAATAAATGTTCACTCAGTTATTATCATTGGGTCAAGCCAGGAAGCTGTAACCATCCCCCATCCCCACAGCCCTGGGGCTGGCCTGTGCAAACAGGCCTTGCTGAGAGTGAGATTCATCAGCCACACACTTCAGAGGGATGATCTGTCGCAGCCTGCCTTGCAGAGGCAAAGGCTTCCAAAAGCCCCATTGCTTCCTCAGAAACGGTGACAATTCCAGATGAGAGGAAGGTGTGTGAGTTTTGTTTTGTATCCGGTGGGCCCCGGGGGCAATTTCACTTGTTAGCTCAGACCCTCGGTTGTAATCTCATGTGAACCCATATCAGGAAAGCCAAGAATCAATGCAGGAGAAAAGACTTTGGACAAAGGACACCAGGATGTAGCCTGAGGCAGGGCCAGCCACCTGTTGACCATTTTCTATGTGAACCTTTCCAGTTTATAGCCCTATACTCACCTGGTGAGGCCCAGAGCCTAGAGTGGATCCTGATTGCCAAAGCCCTCATATCTCGTCAATGAACTGGTCAACAAAGAACTGTTGGGTGCTCACCATGCACCAAACACTGTGCTGGGCACAGTGGATGCAAGGAACCAGACAGACATGTTGCCTGCACTTGAGGAACCTACATCCTATCAGGGAAGACGAAAACTTAAAAAGTATTAAAATGCTTGACTACAAAAGTGATGAATGTACAAAGTTCTGTGAAGTTCAAGGATGAGGAGTGGAGGGAGCCTGGCATTCATTCTAGAGCCAACCTAGTCTGGAAAGGTCAGGGAAGCCTGCCTGGAGGGAGTGATCTTCAGGTGGAGACCTGGAGGTTAATAGAAGTCAATCAGGTGAGAAAAGGAGACTGGCTGGGGTCCTATGTGCACCTCTCTTTTGCCCCAGTACACCCCTACTGAAGTCACACCAAAATGTGCCAGTATTCTCTATGCCGTGTGACTCCTGCAGTACTCGCATCCTTGGACCTGCCCAACCTCCTTGAGGTCCTTCAGGGAAAAACCTTTCTGGTTTCTGGTGACTAAAGCAGGTTCTGTAATTAACCTTGCTTGCTTCCTTGATTCAGCATTTCTCCAATGAGAGGCTAAACTTTACATCATTGTTTTGCCCAATTAATTCTGGCAGGTGAGACACTGAGGAGACCCAGCCCTGCCCCGGTGAAAGAGGGAGCGGCTCAACCTGCACCTGAGACATTTTAGCACAGACTCTTTAGCTCTGGGAGTTGGAAGCAGGTTTCCTTGACCTCCACTAGAGCATGCAACATATATAGTCAGGTTCTTGGAGAACTCAGCAGGAAGGGAAAGCAACACAAGCAAAACAATATAGAAAGGTAAGAGAAAGAGAAAAGTGGAGTATAGAGCAACAGTCAGGGATACAGAAGTTGGCTTTAGGGATACATGTTGAGCATAGACAGGCCTTAATAGTACAGTGATCTTGATCACAAGGCTCAACCTTGCAAAAGTTCACTTTCATTGTCTTAAAATGTAAAAACTAAAAGCTTCTTCCACCCAGAACT
Organism: Urocitellus parryii; assembly: GCF_045843805.1. Lineage (NCBI taxonomy): Eukaryota > Metazoa > Chordata > Mammalia > Rodentia > Sciuridae > Urocitellus > Urocitellus parryii. Next base: position 100,024,836 of record NC_135531.1, read on the forward strand.
GTTAGGATTGAATAAGATATGCACATCCAGAGGGGTTTTCAACTTTGGCTCTGTTGACATCCCCCCTTTATTGAGGGGGGATGCTCTGTGCATGGTAAGGTTTTTAGCAGCCATTTCTGTCCTGTGCCCACCAGATGCCTATAGAAACCACCACCCACCCACTTGTGGCAAAAATGCCTTCAGACAGTGCTAAATGTACTCTGGGCTCAAAATTGCCCCTGGTTCACTGATGTGCTAGATGTAGCACAGGGTCTGGCCTATAGTAAATGCAGAATAAATAGCAGCTAAGTCAAGGCCTCTGTAGAGAAGATGCCCTTTCTAAATAGCCAGGGAAGACCATCCCTCAAACACATGCTGAGGGTGTAAGAGCTTTGAAAAAACCTGGAACTTTCCCAAGTTGGGACAGGGAGACTTGCCAGTGGCCTGATACTGGAAATATGCATTGACTGCAGAAGTTGAAGGGTCCTGAGCACCGAGTGGATTACCAGATCAGGTTCACTTTCCACTCCAGCTCAGCTCAAAGAGGAAGGAACCCACTCTTTGACACACCCAGCACCATGGTCCTGCACACTCCCCAGCTTCTTTGAGTGTTGTTAGTAGATGTCATTTCCATTTCAGATGAAAGAACTGAGACCCATGAGGATAAGTGTGTAGCTCAGAGTTAGTCAACAAGTACATTTCAGGGTTTGGATCAGAACCTAGGTCTGAGCATCTTCCAGGCCTATTAGGCTCTTTGCCTACCCAAACAGCAGGAGTGGGCATCTCAACTGTCCACAGTGCTGATTTAGGAGAGGTTCTCAGGCAGCAAGTAGGCACAATGGAAAGGAATGATGGGATTGATTAACAATGCCTGTCCTGGGCCAGGAGCAGGAAATGGGACACATGTACCATGTGTTTGCCATCTCCACACAGGCCCATAATCTAAGGCTTAGTGATTCTGTTATAATTTTGTTTGGAATTATCTGGGGGCTACACTGGACTGGGGTATATCCAGCTTTGTTCAGCAAACAAGCTACTATGCTTTCTTTGATAGAAACTGAAAATCAGACTTTTCTTCACAAAGTAGAAGTTTCTACAGACGGCACAAAAGGGGCTTGATCTTTGGTTGTTTTCTGGAAAAGCAAGATAAGGGCCCTATCACAATCCTTTGTTAGTGCCTCAGGAATTCTACGTAGGAGGAAAAGAAAGCAAAATATTCCAAGGAAATGGGCCATTGTCTTTCATTTTTTAAAAAAAAATCTGTTTATTGTATTTTTAAGTACAAGCTTTGGGAGATACACTCTCCATCTTTCTCCCTCTCTTCTCACCCCAGAACAATCAAGTGCTGATGGAAAATTGCACAACTTAAAACCTGCTTACATATGCAGAGAATATTGCGAATACCAGTTTATCTGTTTCCAAGACATTTCAGCTGGGGAAGTCCTTTCTCACGCTGAACACTGGATAGGGCAACTCTGAGGACATACAGGGCAGGGTCAGAAATGAGAACAAACCGTCCCCACACACTGGGCTCAGCTCCAGCTGCTTAACTTCACTCTTTCCTTGTCACCTTTGGCTCCACCCGCGTAGGCACTGATGAGAGGAGTCCTGCTACCTTCCCGCTTCTGTTCACAAACATGGAAGGCCTATCACGTGCCTGGAGTCCATTCATGCAAGGCCTTGGGGATGCACTCAGGAGACAACCCCTTAACAGATTTGAACCAGACATACACCAGATCACAGACAGCATGAGTTTAATCTTTCTCCTGCCTTAGTCTCCAATGGCAGGATACTAACGAGGTTGGAGAATGCCTGTCCTTTATTTCCAAAGTCTCATTCCCTATGGCTGAAAATAGACCTTCTCTGGGCCTCGTCTCCCAAAAAAGGAAAATAGTCACCAGAGAAAGGATTATTTCCACAGCTGGTACCTGGAAATTACCCACTCTTTATCCATTTCTTTGACCTAAAGTGGATTGAAAAACTATAGCCTATGTGGCCTATAGCCTATTCTATATGGTCAGCAAGTTAAAAATTGTTTCTACAGTTTGGGGTAGGGAATAAAAAGAAGAAGAATACTCCATGAGAGGACAAAATTATATAAAATTCCATTTTCAATGTTCAAAAGTAAAGTCGACACACAGCCAGGCTCTTTCTTTGTGTATCATCTGTGGCTGCCATCGTGAAACAATGGCAGAGTTACACGGTGTGACTGTATGCAAAAGTCTAAAATATTATTATCTGACTCTTTATAGGAAAAGTTTGGTGACCCTTATACTGAAACACTGTCCTTTCCTACTTCCTTTAAAAATGCTTTGTGAAAATGTGTCTGGTTACTTTGGAGCCTTCAGGAAGGAGGAAAAACTGGATGCCCTGGGGCACCATCTGGATCCCCATGACTGACCCAGGCCTGCAGGTGGACATTTGTCACTTGCCACTTTGTTTTGGGATTTACCTAAGTGCTGCCTTAATGCCCTTAACTCCTTAAGGACATGGTAACTGGTGCCCTGTGACCATTCCAGAATTAAGCCCAGCTGGGCCTGGCATGGAGAGATGTTTAGTAAATGTTAGTTGAATATGTGAGTGATGAATTGAGTGAAATCTGGTGAATGTGTATGTACCTATATATTTGAGTCCATAAACTTCAGCAAGAGACTGGATGAATGAATGAACACTTACTTAAGCGTTGAGGGACTTTATGAAAGAGAGAAGATGGAAAGAATATATATACAAATAAGGGAGTTCTTGAGGCATTCAAAAAAGAAATACGTATTTAGGTAAATGAAGAAGGGAGGGATGAATAGGATGAGTGAGTTCCAAGTGAATCGAATCCAGCTACAGAATCCCTACAGACGGGGAATGAAGGGTGTCAGCACCAAGTTCTGCTGATTCCATCATTTCACCTTGCTTGTTCATACTCTGCCAACCCTGGGGATTTTGAGCTTAATCAATACCCTTCCTTGTTGAGGGTGTGTCATGCATTAGTACTTTAATGTCTGGGCTCGGTCAGAAGGACAAAATCACCTGCATCTCTGGGCTTAAAGCCAGGTAAGGCAGCCATGACCCCAAAATTTCAGCCTCCACATATAGAAAAATATGCTTTTGGTGGTTGCATCCCTAATCCCATCCCTTCCATGTGCTATAGATGAATGAGACATACCCCAAAAGTTAAGGGTCCCACCAAGACAAGAACACAAGGGATGAGTAACATGTTGGGTTTGAATGAAGTTCATAACCAAGTTCATCCTAGCCAGATAGGAGGATGTGGACTCATGTCATCCCCATTATTCTGTTTTCTTAATAGAATGTATGTTATGCATTCTGTTCCCTCTTGCTTTTTACATGTTTGTTGTTTTTCCTGATCCCTCACTAGAATATATGTTCCATGAGGATGGAGCCAGGCAAATGGAAAGTTCAATAATACGGGTTGGAAATGAGTGAAACATAGTTTGAAGAGCTAATCAAGCAACCCCGCCATTTGAACCAGCTGCCAGGGCACAGTCCCTCGCCCAGGGGTGGAGCTGGTCCTGGATCTGCAGCCAAACCCCACCAGCAAACTTTCAGCATGCCATTTCTCCTCTTCACTGCTCAGGGGATTGAATTAGATGGCCCTTAAGGTCCCTTCCAGCTCTCACATTCTAGAAGTCTAAAGCCACAGGCTGGGAATTTTTCATAGAGTGAATATGAACCAGAGTTCCCTGCTGGCCACAAGTCTTAAAAGAAAATTTGGTTATTACATAGGGGTGGCCATTTTATCTGGCCCATGATCAGGGGCAAGGTGACCCTAGGTGTGGTGACATCTAAGCATTCTGTGTGAAATGACCCAAATGCTACCATTGCTGTCCCTCAGGCTTTGCCAAGCCTCTGTTTAGAGACAAAGTCCCGCCGACATCCTGCTGCCCATGCCTTGTTAAAGCCATAAACGTGCACCCATAAAACCTCCATGAGAGGAAAGACTGGGAAATGTTTCAGATGCCTTTGCAGAGTTCCCAGAAACTGGGCAAACCCTTCCTGGCTCCACCCAACAAATGAGGTAGAGAGCTAGACAGGCTCTTGCATGAGGCCCCAGCCCTCATGGACTCTTGCCCTCTGAGAGCCTCCAGCCGTGAAGGCCAACACCACTTGATCCTATCTCCAAAGTGCACATGCTGCCTTGTGTACTGCACATGGGGCTGAGAGAGCTGGCTCTGAATTCCAGCTTAGCTTACATGCAGCTGGCTCTATGGCCTTGGGCACATTAGTAGGATATGTTTTTGTCTTGATATTTGCATCTGTAAAATGGGAATCATGATGATAATAACAGTAGTAGTCCCTTGGTTTGTTATGAAGATCATATGAAAAAAAAATAGCAGGCTTAGAACATCATAGCCCCTAGCAAATGTTCCGTAAACATTAGCTCTAGTAGTGGTTGTGATTTGGAAATCTGTTTTGGCTTTCCCCATCTTATCTCAGTGAGATAATATGCCTGGTATAGAATCAGGGACTATGCTTTCTTTTCTAACCCTTCCCATCTTTACTTTGCCTCATATAATCCAGACATCAAAGTGCTCGTCCAATGGAAGGGACTAAGATTCCCAAATCATTTCTCTCCAAAGTTTACAGGACGTCTACTTGTCAGAATCCCTGAGAACTGGCCCATAGTTGCCTTTGGAGGAAAAAAAAAAAATGACACGAGGTTTTGTGGGAAATCATTGGTGAGTTAGGGAATATAAAGAGGCTGAGTTAGAGAATATAAGGAAAAGTAAAGAACTAAAAGTAAAAGTAAAAGTAAGCCCCGCAATGCACCCCAGTCGCCCCATGTTATAAAATTATTAACACCAGCAGAGCATTTGGGAAAAGGATGAAATAATTTCTTCACATCTGTCCCAGATGGTTTAGACACTGACCTTCCTGAAAGCAGACCCACCAAACATTTGTTGAATACTTAGACAACATTCCACAAGCCGGGGACACACACCATCAATTGACGTGTGTTCTAAGGAGAGGCCAAATTAAGAACTTTCATTTTCTTCATCCAAGTCCACGTTTGCTTTCCTTTTTAACATGTTGAGATAAAAAAATATCAGTACACCTGGAGGCAGAGATGATCTGAAAGGTTCACTCTCCTTTCATTTCCCATTAAATGTCATACTCTGGAAGGTGAGACCTGTCATTGTCCAAACAGCCTGGGGCTCTGAGCTGGTGTGATTCTCTCAGAATCAGAAGACAGCTGAGGGTTTGCTTATCAGGCAACTGGACCCCTTCAGGTACCACGGGCTGGGCTCTACAGGCAGCCATGGCAGGCATATGGGGGGCAGCCCATCAAAACTGTTTAAGTCTCATTAGATACAGTGAGGGACAAGCTTCCCCTGACATCTGTAGGAGCATACAAAGCCAGTAACATCCTGTCCAGAAAGGCGCTTTAAGTGATGGCTTTGGAAATGTCACATGTCCTGTCCACTTGTTGTACATTCCTGAGCCTGTATGCCTCTAGAAAATAAGCTTGGGCCTTGTAGCCATGTTCTCTTATTTCTATGAAAAGGAAGTTATTGTATGACAAACCAAGGCCTTAGCTTCAGTACCAGGTGTTTTCCCAAGGGCCTCCTGTTAAACAACTTAAAGAGGAAGGCTACCAGCCAACAAGAAGGTATCAAACAGGAAGAGCTTCAAGACACCATGAGCAAGACAGCCTCTGTGATGTCTAAAGTTGCAAATTTTTCCGTTGCTAAATTAACTGAATTACCCAGAGGGAATCCAGACAACTGCTCCCATAATGTGAGGAGTGGTGATTCTTTTTTCTCTTCTTTTCAAAAACATTGATTGTTATTGCTATAATCCCTTTGAGAAATTTTTACAATAATTAAGAAATACTAAGCACATGGTCAGAAGTAAACTTTATGAAGATGCCAAGATGAACTTGATGTTGTCAAATGATTGGGGGGGGCGCTCTAAATTCCTTAGAAGGGATTTTTCAAATTAATTTTTCTTTCTGTCTAATGTCAGTCTACTTTTCTAGTCATCTCCCTGAAATGAGACCCTTAGACTTATGTAATTTGACAAATCCTTAGGAAAAAAAAAAAAAACTATTAAAGTTCACCTAAACCAGAAGAAGGAATTTAGGAATGGATTGGTTAAATAACCTGCCCATGAAGGAAAGCAGAGGAGACTAATGCCAGAGACATCTGAATTCAGGACCCAGGTTCCTAACAATTATGCTGTTTTGTTTGCGTCCATCCAAGAATACTTTTGGGAGGCTGAGGTTGTGGCTCAGTGGTAGAGCACTCACCTGGCCGTGCAAAGCCCTGGGTTCAATTCTCAGCACCACATAAAAATAAATAAAATAAAGGTATCTGTCCAACTACAACTAACAAATAAATATTTTTTTTCTAAATACTAAATATTAAAAAAAAAAGAATCTCCTTGGGTCTGTCTGCCTTAGTTCAGGAAATGACCCTCATTACCACTCTCTCCACTATTAAAAAAAATTAAAACTACTTTCTAAAGATTAAAGGTTATTTTATCTATGTCAGCAATGGGTAGAACATGAAAATTTCTAGATGTTTGGATACTTCCAATCTCTGGATATTCTGCTCTGGAAAATGTGGGTGCAAGGACTTGGTATAGGACAGATAACATGTTAGTACATCGTCCACCCTGTATGTGAGAGCAGTTGTCTTGTCACAAATCCCCCAGACCTGGCACAGTGCTTGGTACCTGATAGATGGTGAACAAGCGTCTACTGTGACTAAATGCCATGAGGGGACCCAAAGCTGACTTAAGAGGAACTTTGCTTGTTTAAGTGTTTCTGGCCTTTTATGAGACCCCGTGAGAGGATTTAATTATAATTTTTGCAAAACTGTAACTCTTCAAGTAAACTGTTAGGGCTGGAAGGACAAGGGTTGTAATTAAGGTTTTGGTGTGCCCTGGCATTTCAAAATGCACTAACAGTACCCACTGCTTTGGTGCCCACATTCTGCTTGGAAAGCACCAGGCCCATAGGCTCAGAGAAACATGAGGTAGACAGTGGCTGGGAAGAGGCAGGGCAGGGAACATTCTGTGGCCAACCAAAGGACCCAGCTCAGGGGAGAGGATTTTGTTTTTATGGCTTGAGGTGTATACTATCTGCCTTCCCCCAAGAAGCCAATGCAGAGCTCAGCTACAGAGAAATGCTAGACCCTGCCTGTCTCAGGAAGCCTCAGGATGCACGAGAATATCCCAATCTACTGTCAGGAAAGACAGATTCCAAAACACATGTCCCATGCACAGGTCAGCCACTCATTGCTGGGTCTTCGTCAAAGGAAATCTGAGCTATTATGATAGACCTTTATATCCTAGCAGTGAATCTTTTTTGTTGTTGTTGTTCTAATGAGTTATGCATGACAACAGGATGCATGCGTTTCAACTCATTGTGCACAAATGGAGCACAACTTCTCATTTCTCTGGCTGTACACGACGCAGAGTCACACCGTTCATGCACTCATCCATGTACATAGGGTAATAATGTCCGTCTCATTCCACCATCTTTCCTACCCCCAGAATCTTTCCTTTTTAAACCTAGCCCTACTGAAAACATCCTGTCACCAGCCTTTAAGCCCTGCGCATCTGCCTAGTATGACTCCTACCTTGTAATAGCAACAGTGGTGACCAGTGAGCAGGCACTTCACATGAACCAGGTATGTGCCTACAGCACATTGCAAGCATGTTGTGATTGAATATCCTCACAAGAATCTCATGAGGTAGCTACTATTATTGTCCTGTTTCATAGATGAGGAAACTGAAGCTCAGAGGAATTGAGTCTGAGCCTCATAACAGCCGAAAGTTCAGTGCCAAAACTCAAACCCAGGTCAGACGGCACAATTCCATTTTTTTATCCATGGTTATAGAGTGTGTCAAGGAACTACAAAAGCCCACATAGTCACGTAGTCAGTGACTCTCCCCAGAGGGTTCTTCTTGAGTAAGAAGGTGGGACTCTGGAATTTTTTAAGGACTTGAACTGATGAGATAGGTGTCCACATCACTGGGATTTTCCAAACCTCTGTGCAAATGTTCCAAGAACCACCTTTTCTCCCCAAAAGAGCCCACCAGGTAAATTCTTGTTTGGGAATTTATCTTCAACATAGAGAGCTTATCAGAAACACTTCACATCTCGTAAACAACTCCTGGAAATGCTTTAGAATATTATTATAACCGTTAAGGAAATTGAATTAGTAATTTAAAATCTTACCACAAAGAAAATTTCAGACCCAGACAAATTTACATGTGAGTTCTTTCACAATTTCAAGAAGGAAATAATTCAACTTTTATATAAACTCTTCTAAAGAATGAAAAAAAAAACATTTTTATTTATTTCATAAGTCGAGGACATTCTTGTATCAAAGCCAGAAAAAGTTAACATAAGAAAGAAAAAGTAGCATTCTAACTCACTCATGAACACAAATGCAAAAATCTTCAAGTGTAGACTAGCAAACCATACCCAGTTATGCACAAAAGTGGAATACATCATAATCAAGTTGGGCCTTTCCTAAGATTCAAAGATTAATTTAACATTAGAAAATTAATTCACCTAATTTATCTTGGTTACCAGGTTAAAGGAGAAAAACCATTTGATATTTTCAATAGAATACAGAAAAAAATGATAGAACTCTCTATCCTTTTGTTACATATAAAAATCTTAGCAAACTAGGAATAAAAGATTAATGGAATCTGGGGCTGGGGCTGGGGCTGTAGCTCAGTGGCAGAGCACTTGCCTAGCATATATAAGGCACTGGATTTGATCCTTAGCACCACATAAAAATAAACAAATAAAGGCATTCTGTCCATCTACAACTACAAAAACAAATTTTTTTAAAGCTTAATGAAATCTATCTAAAAGCTACAGTAAGCATCATACTTAATGGTGAAATGTTGAAAGCATTCCTATAAAGTTGGAAAAAAGAGTAGAAAGCCTGTTCTGTTCCTGCTCAACACTGTCCTGAAAGACCAGTAAGTCAAGAAAAAGAAGCAAAAGTCAAGTATTTAAAAGGAAGAAGCATAATTGTCACTATCTGGAGATAATACTATTGTCTGTAGAGAGAACTCAAAAGAATCCAGAAAAAAAAATGTATTGAAAGTATGAATTTATAAATAAGATAACAAATAACCCAATCAACAAATGGGCCAAGGACCTGAACAGACACTTCTCAGAGGAGGATATACAATCAATCAACAAGTACATGAAAAAATGCTCACCATCTCTAGCAGTCAGAGAAATGCAAATCAAAACCACCCTAAGATACCATCTCACTCCAGTAAGATTGGCAGCCACTATGAAGTCAAACAACAACAAGTGCTGGCAAGGATGTGGGGAAAAGGGTACTCTTGTACATTGCTGGTGGGACTGCAAATTGGTGTGGCCAATTTGGAAAGCAGTATGGAGATTCCTGGGAAAGCTGGGAATGGAACCACCATTTGACCCTGCTATTGCCCTTCTCGGACTATTCCCTGAAGACCTTAAAAGAGCGTACTACAGGGATACTGCCACATCGATGTTCATAGCAGCACAATTCACAATAGCTAGACTGTGGAACCAACCCAGATGCCCTTCAATAGATGAATGGATAAAAAAAATGTGGCATTTATACACTATGGAGTATTACGCAGCACTAAAAAATGACAAAATCATGGAATTTGCAGGGAAATAGATGGCACTAGAGCAGATTATGCTAAGTGAAACTAGCCAATCCCTAAAAAACAAATGCCAAATGTCTTCTTTGATATAATGAGAGCAACTAAGAACAGAGCAGGGAGGAAGAGCAGGAGGAAAAGATTAAACAGAGACATGAGGTGGGAGGGAAAGGGAGAGAAAAGGGAAATTGCATGGAAATGGAAGGAGACCCTCATTGTTATACAAAATTACATATAAGAGGTTGTGAGGGGAATGGGGAAAAAAACAAGGAGAGAAATGAATTACAGTAGATGGGGTAGAGAGAGAAGATGGGAGGGGAGGGGAAGGGGGCATAGTAGAGGATAGGAAAGGTAGCAGAATACAACAGTTACTAATATGGCATTATGTAAAAATGTGGATGTGTAACCGATGTGATTCTGCAATCTGTATTTGGGGTAAAAATGGGAGTTCATAACCCACTTGAATCTAATGTATGAAATATGATATGTCAAGAGCTTTGTAATGTTTTGAACAACCAATTAAAAAAAAAAGAAAGTATGAATTTATCAAGGTTCCCGGATACCAATCAGTATAGAAAAGTGAATTGCATTTCTTCATACCCAAAGAAAAACAGAAGAGTAATTTTTAAAAAGATGGCTATTTATAATGGCAACTAAAAGTATTTTATTCCTTAGAAAAGAATCCAACATAAGATAGTCAAGACTGAAAACTTTATTGAAGTACATTAAAGAAGATATGAAATAAATGGAGAATAATGCCATGCTCTTGGATATTAAGACTCATTATCTTAAAGATTTTGATTTTCCCCAAAAATTCATTCATAAATTCAAACCCCAAGGCTTGCTTATTTTTGTGGTACTCAAAAGGGGACTCAAAGTCAAAGCGAGGAACAAAACACCAAGAGCCAAAATACTTCTATTGAAGAACGAGTTTGGGTGGAGTGAAGGGTGAGATTTACCTGGTCAGATATCACATTTTACTTTAAAACTATAGTAATTAAGATAGCAGGGATTCAGCATAGAATGTCTATTAAACCAACAGAACATATTGGGGAGCCTAGAGACAGACACAGCATGAAGATTTGATTTATGACAGAGCAGGCTTTGCAGATCAGAAGGGAAGGGTGAACTATGGTTCTGGGCTAATTGGGTATCCATGTGGAAAAAGATGAAATTGGATTCCTCCCTTGTCAAAAATCAATTCCTGGTGGATTAAAGACTTAAATGTGAAAGACAAAACTATGAGACTTTTCAAAGACAATATAGAAGTATATCTTTATGACCTTGGGATAAAAAAAATCTTATTCAAGATTTTCCCAATGTGTGAATCATAAGGGACTATATTTTAAATTTGACAATATTAAAAATAAGAATTTCAGTGCATCAAAAGACACCGCAGAACAAAAAATACAAGCTACAAAGAATTACTATACCAAATGCTAGAAGAAAATAATAAATAACCCAAGGGAGAGAGGGAGACAAAGGACATGCACAGGCCCATAAACATTTGAAAAAAAAACTCAGAGTAATGAATCTAAAACCACAAAGATATAGCATTTCACACCCACCTGATAGGCAGATATTAAAAATCTGGGCATTACCACATGCTGGCAAGACTGTGGAATAACAGGAATTGTCATCTGGTGCTGGTAGAAGTGTAAATTGTTACAGCCACACTGGGAAACAATTTGTTATTGCCTAATAAAACAGAACAGGCTTATACCCTATGGCCCATCAATTCCACTCCTAGGTGTATATCCTGGAGAAACTCATGTACGTGGGCACAGGGGACAGGTCAAGAATGCTCGCAGCAACATCATTCATAACAAGCCCAAACTGAAAATCACCCAAATGGCACATCAATGACAGAATGGCTAAATGGGGGTATATTCAAACAATGAAATATGGGACAAGAGTGGAAATGAGCCACAAAAAAATGAGCCACAGAAAAACTTGGTGTTAAACAAAAGATGCAGGACACCATGAACACATTTTGAGTTCATTCACAAAACATGCAAAAACAGGCAAAACTAAACAGCATGCTTAAGGATGTGTGCCACGGTGGTGAACTACAAAGAAAAGTAGCAATGATTAACAAATTTCAGTGCTGCTGCTACTTTCAAGGGGAGAGAAAGAAATCTGATTGCTAAGGAATATGCCAAGAGCCTCCAAGTACTGTATTCTATTTCTGTCTTTATTCTGTTTCTTATGTATATAGGTGTCAGTATTATTATTATTATTAAGTAAAATTACATACATGTATCTATATACATAATAAATGTATAATGCAAATGCTTAATAATAAGGAAAGTAACAGAGGAGAGGTGGGATGTAGCAAAGATCGAGGGTGACAGAAACAGCATGACCATCTTAAACACCTAAGAAAAAAACCCAGGGCCGGGTGCAGTGGCACATATCTGTAATTCCACTGTCTCAGGAGGCTGAGGCAGGAAGATCACAAGTTTGAGGCCAGCCTTAGCAACAAAGGATCACAAGTTCGAGGCTAGCCTTAGCAACAAAAGACACGGTGTCTAAATAAAAAATATAAAGGGATGTAAATGTGGCTCAGTGGTTAAGCACCTCTGGATTCGATCCCTGATACCAAAAAGAAAGGAAGAGAAGACCCCAGGGCTAACGTGAAGAAGGGAAGGGGAGGAGAGGTCATTGAAGCTAGAAAGGAAAGCAGGAGTCAGATCATGGAGAATACTCTAAGCTTCAGTGACTACTTGGGAATTGTAAATTTAGTAGTTTCTGTAAATTGTAAATGTAGTAGTAACTGTGCAATAACTAATTTCCTTGCAAATCAAAAAAATATTGCCCTTCTCCCAACCCTGAGTCAACATTCTGTCGACCGGCCATTAATAGCTCCTGGGAACTCAAGTGCAGAGCCGTATTGCCCCTGCTAAACTGTCCATGTACTTGAGGGTGTTCAGGGGGTGGGGGGTTGTTTTGTTTTTCAGAGCTGGACCCAAAAGAACCTGCTGACCACTCATAAATGGGTTCTCTCTTGCAGGCACTGTCTTAATTCTCAGGACAAATCACTAGCACTGAGTGGCTGCTGCTCCTTGCTCATCAAGAACAGGGAGGGTTTGCAGCTGGGCTGGCTCTGAGAAGGCCTAGATGGAGAAGGACTGAGAATAGCTTGGCAGCAGGAACTCTCATGCCCTGGGCACCTCAGCTCTGCTAGAAGGAAAAGAGAAACAAACTGAACCCATCTCATATTCCACCTGCTCTCAGATCTATTCTGAATTACAAGAGACACGGGACGGTGACAGTGGGCAGCGTATCCACAAGCATAAACAACACAATGTTGAATATGGCAGATAAGCAGCTCATGTACATGACCCCTTTAGCCACAGTGAAATCCAGAAATGAGTGTTAACCTTGGAGCTCTGCAGAAAGGCTCTGAGCCTCGTGTTCTTGCTTCTGGTGTCAACTTGACCACCCATTTGCTGGCTACCTCCAGGAAATCCTTTTATCCTGGTTCTCCATTCTATAAAAATAGGGATAATGATAATGGAGCCCGTATATAAATAAGCAGTGGAGGACCGTGAAACATCCCTCGAAGATCAAGGTAGTTTCCAGGGCATCCTGAACTTCCCTACCTGAACATGCACCAAGCTTTCATAATGACAAGCTGAACTCTTTCTGGTATAGACACTGAGAGTTCCACGAGTGACTCCCGCGTGTCTGGATTATTGCGGAAACATCAGGGCATAGTGAATACCCAGGACCTACAGGGTGCACACCTTGCAGTTACTGAATGTGGCTCTTAAGTGAATGAGCTTTTAGCAAGGATGGTAGAATGTGATAGATATCATTATCCAAAGTACATGTCTGAAGACACGAATTGGGTGTCAAAATACTATATATACAGAGATATGAAAAATTCTGGTATATATGTGTAATAAGAATTGTAATGCATTCTGCTGCCATTTATTTATTTATTTATTTTAATTGATTTTAAAATTAAATAAATAAATCAAAAGAGAATGAGCTTTCTGTACCCACCAATTGCTGTTGGTGGGTACAGAAACTACCAAATAAGACCTTATTTTCTACCTCTAAAATATTGCCCTTCTCCCAACCCTGAGAACATTCTGTAGATGATAGGTCATTAATAGCTCCTGGGAACCCGCGTTCAGAGCCGTAACCCACTCTGGAGTAGTTCACACTCTCGGAGGAAGACAGTGGCCCCATGCCCACCAAGTTACTGAAAGGCAAGACCCCTGGTGGAAATAGCAGAATGCCATGGCATGAGTGGAATTGGGGAACAGCAGACATATTTAGGAAAGCTGAGGGGGATTTCCTGATGTTTGTTCCCATCCCCCATATTCTCAGTTCCTGCTGTGTGTCCAAGACCTTGCAAGGCTATCCCATAAAAGGAGGTGCCCATCCACCCCACAGAGTAACTGTGCAATAACTAATTTCTTTGCAGATCAAAGTAAATAATATTTATTGAGCACTTACAATGTGCAAGGCCCTTTGCTAAATAGTGTACATGGATTATTTTATTAGATCTTCATAACAAATCTATGAGAGAAATGCCATCATTTGCCCCTGGTTTTAAGATTTTTAAGAAACAGAGGATCTGCAGAGCTCCACCACTTGCCCACCTGGTAAACGGTAGAGCTACTTGGCTGGTACTCTCTAAACCATATCTCCAGACTCCTGAGAGGCAGCTGCCCTCGTTGTACCTGTGTGGCTCATGGTGAGGGATGATGATGGAGCACTTCCAGAACTCCATGCCAGGCTTGGGGCCCCTTTCCTCCTCACCTAACCATGAAGAAGACCTGCAAATGCCCAGAGGCCAAGCAGCTGCGGTTCTTCTCTGACTGATAAAGATTTATTTTAAATGAGTCATTTCCTTCACAAGGGAGGGAAAAAATGTGTTCAGATTTTAGCAGAAATGCCCACCCCGCCCCATCCAACCCTCGTACCCAAACCTGCTCCCTGATCTTTCTCAGGGTGCAAACCTTTTGCCAGGAAGCATCCATGTTGCTTCAGGATCTTGTACGCATCCTTACAAACCTGTGTGGCCTGGACACCTGGGGTCACAACTGACTCCAGGGGAAGGAACCACTCCTAGGTCTGATCCCTCAGGGAGGCTGAGCTTCCTGTCTTGCATCCCAACTACAGGAACAGACTTGCATCCTCAGAAGTGAGCCATCTGCAGAGAGTCTTCATCTACCCAGTGGGGCCTTCCTTTCTGTCCTGTTTCGTCTGTCCTCCTTCCCACCCAGTTTCTCCTTCTCTGTTTATTTTGCTCTCTTTCTCTATCTCCTCAGTCATTCACTAACTCATTTCACCTTTTCCTTATTGACTGTGTTCTGAGCCATAGGTGCCCACTCCCAGTTTCTCTCCTATTCAGGTGCCCTCTGCCCACTTAAGCTGAGATGTTCACAGCCCCTTCTCTGACCAATTCTAGAGCTTGAGCTGAGTCGAGCTACAGCCCCTCAGATGTTTCCTGACAACACGGTAATGCACAGTATTTATCAGCTGTTGTAACAGCTCTATTAAGATATGATCAGGTATAATAAATTCAACCATTTTATTTGGACACAATACCTTCATTTTAAATAAACAATTCAATGGCTTTGGACATTGCATTACAGCCCACACCTGCAATCATGATATAGAGCATTTGCACCAGGCATGGTGGCACACGCCTATAATCCCAGTGGCTCAAGAGGACTGAGGCAGGAGGATCTCAAGTTCAAAGCCAGCACTCAGCAACTTAGTGAGGCCCTAAGCAACTTAGTGAGACCCTGTCTCAAAATAAAAACTAAAAAAGGACTGGGATTTGGATCAGTGGTTAAGTGCCCTGAGTTCAGTCTCTAGGACCAAAAAAAATAGAACCTTTGCATCTCCTCAGGAGTTCTCTGGTGCCATTTTTTAAAATAATTTCATATATATGTATGAAATTATTTTAAAAAATGGCACCAGAGAACTCCTGAAGAGATGTATTTTTTAATATTTATTTATATATTTTTATATATTATATATGTAATTTCAAAAATATATTTTAGTTTTAGTTGGACACAATACCTTCATTTTATTTATTTATTTATTTATTTATTTATTTATTTATTTATTTATGTGGTGCTGAGGATCGAACCCAGGGCCTCACATGTGCAAGGCAAACGCTCTATTGCTTAGCCACTACCCAGCCCTGGTGCTGATTTTTTTAACCAATCTGCTCTTCTTACCCTAGCTCCTGGCAAACTTTAACCTGTTTTCTGTCAACATGGTTCTGGAATTTTCCTTTCTTACAATTTCAGATAAATGGTATCATGTAGTTTGTCGGATTTTGTGTCCTGGGTCTTACTTAGGATGATGTTGAGTTTCATCCACGTTGCATATGTTGCTGAGTAAGGAGTGTCTCAGTGTGCTTATACCACAATATGGGGTTTTGTTTGTTTTTTATTCACCAGTTGATTGGCATGGGGGTTGTTTCCAGTTTGGGGCCAAAAGGAATAAAGTTGCTAAGAACAAATCAATATACAAGTCCTTGTGTGGACATTATGTTTTCAATTTGGGGGGTGGGGTACATGCTTCTGAGATTGTTGGGTAGTATGGTCAGTGTTAACTTTATATGAAATGGCCAGCATGTTTTCCAACTTGGTGGACTGTTCTCCATTCCCACCAGGTGGGTACAAGAATTCTAATTGCTCCACATTCTGATCAACACTTGGTATGGTTGGTTGTTTTAATTCTAGCCATTCTTGGAGGTATGTAGTAGTATCTTAGGGTGAGTTTAATTTGCATTTCCCTGATAATAATGAATGTTAAGCATCTTTTCATGTGTTCATTGGCCATTCTTTTGCATTCTTTGCCCAGTTTTTATTGTTTTTTTTTTTCTTATGAATGTATTTAAGAATTTGCCCAATCTGTTTTTATCTCCCTCTTTCTACCCCGCTTCCTCCCTTTGATCCTTTGGGTCTATTTGTTATCCCCTTGAGTCTGTCCTAACTGGACTCTGCCCATTCTTAGGAGCTTCTCTATCTCCACCTCCCTCCTCCTGTGGTGTCTTCCTCCTTCTTTGTAGGTTCTCCTCTCTTTTTACCTCTAGGACACCTCAAAACCTGAGAATCTGGACTCCTTTACCATTCCATATTAGAAATAATTCCATCA
This sequence comes from Urocitellus parryii, assembly GCF_045843805.1. Taxonomy (NCBI): domain Eukaryota; kingdom Metazoa; phylum Chordata; class Mammalia; order Rodentia; family Sciuridae; genus Urocitellus; species Urocitellus parryii. The sequence continues at coordinate 100,041,588 of NC_135531.1, forward strand.
CATCCACAGATTTCCAGCCTGGTTACAGTCAGTTTTCCAAATAAGGGAAGATGAAGTTCTAAAGAGGTAAAAATACAGAGCCAGGTATAATGGAGAGAAGGCTTTGCATTTAGTACCCTCCTCTTCCCTAGAAGATCAATAGTGCTTAAGATAGAAGTGTTTTCATTCAAACATAACATTGGAAAGTAAAGAGTATTAAGTGAGGTTCTTCCTGCTACTTTAGTGGTCCAGTAGCCTCCACAAACATAGGCGTAGTTATTTGCTTATAGTTTTTTTTAATTGAACCAATAAAAATAAATACTTTTTTTAAAACATGCAACTCTGTGCCAAAATGTTAAGCGTAAGGTGTAAAATGTCTAAATTAGAACTTAAAACTACACAAATTTATTTCAAATATAGAAATGTAATATAAATTACATGAAGTGTGTAATAGGAAAAAAAACAGTTAAAAAAAAAAGAGAGAGGGTGGTTGTTTGCATAACAAGACTCTCCCTTGACATAGCTCTCAAGCCCAGCAGGACCTCCTTGCCCTATTATACCGAAGGAGAAGCCTAGCCCAAAGCCAGCTCCTTTATATCTATTTGACAATATTTGATTGCAAAGCTCAGAACGTCTTATTCAGTGTTAGAGTGACTCAGATGGAAAATTAGGGAATGGTTTATTTTAAAAATTTTTATTGAGATGTAATTCACTTACCACACAATTTTCCCACTTATGGTTTAAAATTCAGTGGTTTTTAATATATTTACAGACATGTGCAATCATTATTTCTACAATTTTAGAACATTTATTAGTTCAAAAAGAAACTCTATATTCAAGCTATCACCAAACTCTTTAGCTATCACTCCCATGTCCCCTTTATCTCCTTAACTCTAGAAACCATGAATTGGCTTTCTATCTCTAGAGATTTGTCTATTCCCAACATTTTCATATAAATGGAATCATAAAATATGTGGTCTTTTGTGTCTGGCTTTCATTTAGTACAATGATTTCAAGGTTCTCCCATGATCTTACACATGTCAGTACTTAACTCTTTGTATGGTTGGATAATATTCCATTGGATGGATATACCATACTTTGTTTATCCATTCATCAGTTGGTGGACATTTGGGTTGATCCCATCTTTTGATTATTATAAATAACTCTTCTGTAAACATTTGTGTACAAGTTTTTATGTGGTCATGTATTGTTATTTCTCTTGGGCATCTACTAGGTACTTCTCTTGGGTATTTATATACTAGGAGTGGTCTTACTGGGTCTTATCATTTGAGGAACTGCCAGACAGTTTTCTAAAGGGATTGCACCCTATTGCATCCCCAGCAATGTATGAGGGTTTCAACTTTTCTACCTCCTTGTCAACATTTGCTATTATTTTACAAGAATGATTTTCCTGATCCTATAGCTAGATTCTCAAAATGTTGCACATACATTTACACAATCATTGACACAAATACACCACAAAACTACATAGTTGTGCTTACCTACACAATCCTCTAGACCTTATATGCATAACATACAGAATATTATAGATATTTGCCCTCACATATATACCTGTATATATATATGCAGTCTCATGCAGGAGTCATGTATTTCAACCCACATGGTTGAACATACCCATATATACAATAGACACATGTACCTACAATTGCTGTGGGTTCTGAGCAAACAGAATCAGAAACACATGCACTTAGTAACACATGCATACCTACACAAACACAACTTCACAAATAATAGTTGTACCCAAAAACAGTTCTAGAAAGGCACATATATTTAGTAACCATCATTTATGGACAGACAACTGAAAACAGATCTGCTGTGTTTACCTTGGATGGCATGGAGGGAGATGGTTAAGGCTTTGTCAGTGTTTCGTGTACAAGGTAGAAAGAATTTTTTGTTCATTTATTCATTCTTTAAGCTACAAGTACATATTGAACGCACAAGAAAAAGAAGGTTGAATAAGACTGACACAGTTTCTATCCTTCTGGAACTTAAAAGTCTAGTGGGAGAATCAGTAAAAAGCCAGGAAATAAACCAGGGTGTGAGATGTGGCAGGAGAGAGAATAAGCAAGGTGGTGTGTTCGCTAATAGGCAACTCCTGGGATAGCAGGCAGTTTTTAGAGGCTTTTATCATTGTTGTTCCTTTTTACCCTGGAGAAAAGAATTTGTGTGTGTGTGTGTGTGTGTGTGTGTGTGTGTTTTAACACCATGAGTAGTCAATGAGTGTGTGGGCTCAGAACCTAGGTGACTTGATTTTTAAATTTTGTTTTCTACTAATTGTGTGACCTTTCTTTTTCTCTGTGTCTCGGTTTCTCATCCAAAAAACAAGGAATAATAAGGATACTGGTAAAGCACTTAAAAACTGCCTGGCACGTGCTAAGTTCTGCATCCATCTTAGCCATAGTATCACTTTCTGAGAGCAGGTTTTCATAGAAGGTGGGGAGCTCTGTGGGAGAGGGTGGGGTGGGGTGGGGTGGGGTAGGGTGAGGCAGGGAGTAGGAGGAGTAGCGGCAGTGCCCTCTTGGCTGTAAACTGGACAGTTCTCCAGCCTCTACGGTATCTGCACAGTCTTGTGGAATGTGGCCCTGGCATGCCACCCTGGCAGACCATCAACTAATCTGTTCCACCCCATTCTACCTAAAGCCACAATCCACAGAGAAGACACATGGTGGGTGGTGCTGGGCATGGCTCTTGGTCTTCAGCTGTATCAAGCCTTATTTGCTGCAGGCCTGACTTGTGGCATTCACTGGTTCTGCTTCTCTGTCCTTCTGTCTGTGTAGGTCAGCACTTATCATCCTGCACCTGCCTCTCCAGGACATTCCATGGCCACGATCAGTCTGCCTGGCTCCCAGCAACACCTCTCCACTAACATGTGAGTAAAAACTTCATCCCTCCATCCCGGGTCCCTAGTACAGAGGAGTCAACTCTGCTAGTCGGATGCCATCGAGCCTCCCATGTCCAGACCAGAGAAACAACTCCTCTTCCTTAACCACCTTCAAAAGAGATAGTGATGAAAAACACAAATTAGCAAGCCACAACATCTTAGCTCATGATTTTGCAAAAGCAGAAAGAGACTGTAAGATTATATACCATTACACCTCTGGGAGATTGGCTATTGAGCAATCTCTATTGTTTTTCTTCATATTCAAAACACTAGGTCATAAATAAATGTTGATTTAGGGTCATATTCCAGTGTCCCGACATGGGTCATTTCTTGAATAGCATTGGTGGGGCAGCTAATCTCACGTCCTCAGCCCCAGTGGCACTATTCCCTGTTGTCTTCCCTGACTCTTACCTAATGTTACCCGCTTAAGTCCCATGTGGGCTTTAGGATGCAATGTCTCTGCTTTAGCCAGAGCCATTTTTGCCCATTGCAACATCCTGTCCTCCATCTCACCAAGCAGTCCGTGTTTCACTGTGTGTCAAAAAAGAGAGAAAATTAACCTCTGCCTCCTACTTCCCAATGTTTGCTTCTCTGCCTACATCAGGTAGCTCCTTGGGCCATTCCTGGAGTCAGACATCCCCATGCTCCCAGTCACAGGGTTGGATCAGAGAGTTCTGTGTTGACTTCTCACTCCCCTGAACCTTGCTGGTTATGAGCATTTTCTTGGGGGACACATTACACTGTCGTGAAAAAACATCCTTCCACTGTCGTGGAAGACCATTACTTGTAGGTTTGAGACTCATCTCTGTTACCAATCCTTGGTCACCTTTCTCCATCTGAGGCCAGTTTACCAATTGTTTTAGTACCAATGTTGGCCTATATTAGTGATCTGTGGTGCTCTATGGAGAAAGAAAAGGAAGATGGAGAAGGTCGTACTCCTCCCCCTCCATGACTGTTTCAACCAGGCTTCTTACCATTTTTATCTGTCTACAGGATGAGGTTTCCCCTTTTTATTTATTTTTTTTTTTTTTTGAAATTTCCATTTTAAAAGGTCATTATTGCTAACCACTGGGCTGCTGCGCTCTGGGGTTCCAACTACCTCTGCCATTGGCAGGCTTGATGCTCTCCACCAAGCATGTCCCCTTCTTCCCTCACTGGTCCCCTGTGCCTCCCAGGTTTGTAGCCCTACACTCCTACTCAGCCCATGGACCCGACGAGCTGGACCTGCAGAAGGGAGAAGGCATCAGGGTCCTGGGGAAGCACCAGGACGGCTGGCTGAGGGGCATCTCCTTGGTCACTGGGCGAGTCGGCATCTTCCCAAACAACTATGTCATCCCCATTTTCAGGTGCGTGCCCTCCAATCTTAGGCATCGGGAGGTTGCTTCATCCTAGACCAGAAGCCTTCTCTGGGTTGCAGTGATGGAGACTCAATTATCTTTCAGAGTAGAGGCCAAGACATGGCCTTTGCCCTCATACCCTCCTAACTCTTCAAAGAAACACATTGCAAAAAAACAGTTAGCTGTCTTACAGCTCCGGGGAGTTGACAGGCACTTTGCCTCTTTCATCTCACTGGTTATTCCCAAGGATTTTGTATTTGTCATTTTGCAGGTGAGGGAACTGCTATGCAGAGTTAAGAAGCCTATTGAAGAGCTAGATTTCAGGTTTTCTTCTGCACAAGTCCCAGAAGTCCCACATCACACCCCAACACTCCATCTAGTGGAATGATTGGGAAATGTGGGCAGACGACTTCCCCAGAGCGTCTTGGGAATGTTCCTAGGATGTTGACCATCAGTTAGATTTCCCTGAATTCAGACCACCACTCCCCCACCCACAACCCAGACAAAAATGCTAGTTACCCACCGTGCTCTTCCTACCAGTTTTTCCCAACCTTTTTTTTTCCCACTTCACAGCGCATCTATTGATTTCATTGATCCAGTTTATCCTGTCACTCACGTGGCCACAAATGCACACAGTCCCCAGAGCTACCCATGACTCCTCCTTCCTTACCCCACATCAGCCCAGGCAAAGCCACGAGGCAGGGAGCCCATAGAACACTGCCTTTAGGATGTGCTAGAGGGCCTCAACTCCAGGGAAAGTGATCGGACCCTGGGTGTGGTGGGGGAGGTGTTCTATCTAGAGTCATGTCCACTTTGGGAGATCTTCACTTAGTTGGGCCCTTGTCTGAAGGTGGTGAGGAAACATCAAACTGCATCACGGGAGAAACTGATGAAGACACTTGGGTCATTTAACCTGTAGAAGATAAAGGACAGAGGAGTCTTAGTAGACTGTAAACCAGAAAGATTTGAGGGGGCAGTACAGTAGACTGGGGGGGTTAGTTGGAGAAAAGGATTTGGTTCAAAGAAAGTCTGCATTTTCTAACCCATAGATTTTCCACCAGGCTAGCTGGCACGGTAGAGAACACTCTTTCTAGAAAGAGTGCAAAGTCTAGGTCCTCACAGATCCAGGATTACATAAAAATATTTTTCCACATGGCAGAAAGTTGGAGTAGAAGATCTTAATTTCTTTCAATGAAAGGTTCTTGGAATTTGTTAAAAAGTTCAAACTACAAAGAGGCAAACGAATGGGTCTGTAACTGATGCTCTCAGTCATTACTTCAGTAAATATTTATTGAGTGCCAATTATGTATCAGGCCCCTTTCTAGGCCCTGTAGAAATACCCATGAATGAAATATGTAGAATTTCTGCCCACAGGAGCTTATGATCTAATGTGAGAGAGATAAGGAACAAGATAAACAAGTAATACATATTGTGGATTAAGGGCTAAGAAGAAAAATCAGGAGAGTGGGATAGAATTTGTGTAGAGGTGGGTTACAATTTTAGATAGGTTGACCAGGGATGATCTTACTCAGAAATAAGAAGGAGGAGTGAAGGAAATAAAGATGTGAACCATGTGATTCTGTGAAAGAAGTGGATTCTAAGCCAAAGGAACAGCAAGTACAAAGGCCCTAAGGTAGGAGTGGCCAATGGAATCAGATTGGAACAAGGGAGGAGGAGAATAGTAGGAGACGAGGTCATCAGAATGTCCTAGGTCATAATGAGGGATTTCATTTTAACCCTATTACAGAATTTTAATAGAGGAGTGACATGAATCTAACTTACGTTTAACCAGAATATCTCTTTCTGCTGGGAATCTCGAACTAGTAAGAGAATAGACTAGAGAGAAAATAGTAAAAAACAGAAAAACTAGTTAGGAGGCTATTGTAATAATCCTGGGGAGAGATGATTGTAAATAGAACCAGGGCTTTGTGAAGTGGATACAGTCCAAAGTGGACAGATGCTGCAAGTACCCTGAAGTTAGAGGCAACAGGATTTTTCTAAGAGTTCAAACATCAGATGTGAAAGAAGAGAGTATTCGAGGTGAGTCTTGGTTTTTTGCCATGGCTAACTGTAAAAGGGAGTGGCCTTTTACTGATGGTGATGATGAAAACGGTAAGATGGGGAGATTGAGTTATGGGGAAAGCAACAGCTTAGTCTGCAGCAGACTAAATCAGAAAGGCCCATTAGTAATCAGAGTAAAGATGTTGGTGAGATGAATATACAAGTCCTAGCATCTAAGAGAGCACTCCAGGCTTCAGATGGTATTTAAAGCCCTAAGATTAGATGAGATCATCATCATAGCATCAGTTCTATCAAGAGGCCAACAAAGAGTCAGAAGCTACAGTCTTCAAGGAATGAGAGGACATACAGACCCTGAGGATGAACAATGACCACACAAGGTGCAGGGGTGGGTGTAGAGTCTGATGATACGAGTCGAAGCCAGGAAGTCTTGAAGAGGATGGGGAATGATTTAGAAGTGACAGGAGCAAGGTGAATGCCTATTCTAAATTAAGAACCATTGCTTCCCTGAAATCTAACTAGAATTGTCCAAGGCTCATGCCTACAGGTAGAGCATTCGCTTCTACATTTAACTCTAGGCCCAGTCCCGGCTGTGCCATCAAAGAACATTAGAATAATGGTGATCAGATATAAGCAGATATAAACTGAAAGTCTCCTGGAGAAACCAGGACCTATGGTCACCCTAACTAGAATGTGTGTAGGTTTTTATCCCCATGGATCTCAAGGCTCCCTGCCTCTCCTCTTTGGCTCTTCTCCTGGATGATATGTTGTGCTCTTGGGCAAGCCATGAGCTTCTGTTCTCATCCCCTCTGAGGTGAATGTACATGAGACCGTAGATGGAAGCTCAGCACCATGGATTACCACTGAGTCCTCCCTCCCTGCTCAGAGAAACCTGAGCATGTGCATAGCTTGAGCTGCTACTAATGTTGAGGCATGATTTTTCTTATGTGGAAGCAGCACTCCCAAGAAGAACAAGTGCCTGTCAGAGAATATACTCCTAAGGTTATTAGTGACAGAGAATCCATGCTTTCTTTGATGATCTTTCTGATATAAAAAAAAAAAAAGTTCCCATTCCCACTGACCTTGGATTTGAATGCCATATGCTCAAGTTGTCACTCTGGGTGCAGCTAAGCCATATTCTTAGCCAGGCCTTCCACTGTGGGAAGTTTCATTCTTCCCACGTCTCAGGACTGAAAAATGCTGTCCTTTGTCAGCTGAGTTTCTACTACTGTTAATAAGTGATGTGGGTGAATGTAGGGGGTTGGGCCACATGGGCAGGCCTCTCCTTTCTGTTCTTTGGTTCTGTTTGACTTTTTTCCACCAGGTGGAAAACCTCCCTCGTCTTTGTTTTCTGTTTGTAGTGATGGCTTGCACTGCCATCCAATCTTCTTAGTGTATAGTGCAGCCTTTTATAAAAATAGCAGGGCTGGGAGAGGTAGATGCACCCTGAGCACTGGAAACTTTACACTGGTTAGCATCATCTCTTACGAACTGAGCCAGCCAAAGTATGGAGATTAATATAGTTTAGAGTTAAGATTCAACAAGTGAGCCTTTTAGCTACCAAGAGTCAAAAAGGCTTCTACGCTAGTCTGTTCCAGCCCTCTAGGCTAAATGGTGACACCAACCTGTACAGTTCTTGTTGACCACAACTAAATCTCTGCCACAGTGAAGTCTCTTCCAAGATCCTGGAGATATCCATGAGCTCAGGTTGTACAGAACATTTGTCAAATTTTCAAACTTTTCATCTATCCAACATCCAAACTCCTTCTTTTTTTTTTTTTTGGTGGGTGGGCACTATGTATTTAACCCAGTGGTGCTCTTCCACTGAGCCACATCCCCAGCCCTGTTTTAAATTTTGTTTTGAGACATCTTCTCAAAAATTTGCCAAGACTGCCTTTGAACACGCAATCCTCCTGCCTCAGCCTCCTATTATAGGTGTGTATGGAATTATAGGTGTGTGCCAAGGTGCCTGGCCAAAGCTTTTCTTCTTCTTTTACTTTTTTTTGTGTAGTTATAGATGGACAGCATACTTTTATTTTACTTGCTTATTTTTATGTGGTACTGAGGATCGAACCCAGCGCCTCACATGTGCTAGGCAAGTGCTCTGCCACTGAGCCACAACCCCAGCCCCCAAACCCCTCCTTTTTTTTTCTTTTTTCAGTGCTGAGGATTAACCCAGGGCCTTGTGCATATGAGGCAAGCACTCTACCAACTGAGCTATATCCCCAGCACCCCCCCAAAACCCCTTCTTAATAGCACCAATATATCTTTGAACTGCCTTCTTTGTGTGTCGTCTTGGTAGGAGGAAGATGTTTCCTCTCTTTTCAGAGACCAAACAAACCCAATACTCCTTTTCCTCCTCAACCCTGCATGCAGCTAAGGGTCAAGCTGAGCCAGCATTAGGCTCCCTCTTGGGATTTTAACACTTGAGCAGGAGAGGGAAGATGCGGGCAAGTTGGAAAACCTAGCACAGTGAGGGCACCAACAGCAGCATTTGATCTGTGGCTTCCCCCTATAGATTCCTCTGCTGAGCCCTCTGCACCCTCCTCAGATCTGCTACTAAGTTCTTTCCTCCCCCTCCTGCCCTCCCAATAATTCTCTTCTGCCCAGTTAGCCAGGATATTTTTTTTCTTGCATTCTTCCCAGATACATATGCCTACCTAAGTAGCCTTATGGGTGGAGAAAATTGACAAGTGGATTGCCCCTCCTTGGCCTTTAACTCTCTGCACAGACTATGTCAAGATGGTCAAGTCCAACCTTTCTCCTTACCAGGAAACTGCTGCCAGTGCTGAGCCCAGAAGAGCTGCTCTTTGTAAGGCACCTTTTGAATACGGGCCAAGCTCTTAAGGACAACATACCAAACAGACAAAAGGACACAGGGACATGCTCAATGGAACAAATTAGAAGCAACCTCCACTCCTCCCACTTAAGTCCAAAATGCTTTTCTGTCTCCTCTGGAAAATAAGGACATAGTGTCTTCAGTTTGGGATATCATGGGGCTTAATTAATACATTTCAGCAAAGTGCTTTGATGTTGGGGGGAAAAAAGTGCTAGGTAAGTGTTGAGCTTTTTGCCAAGAGACATAGAGTAACTCAGTATTGCATGGGAGACTTGGGATTTGGGAGTTCCTGGAATCTGGCCCAGTACTGGGCTCAGGAAAAAAAAATGAGTTCAGACCTCAGTCCATAAACAGCCATTCAAAGAAGGGACTGGAGGAATAAGGCTGGCTTGGGCCTAATTAACTGTATTCCGTTCTTGCTGCTGTTGCTACTGCTGGAAACAATTTTGAAACCTGTCTTTCCTGTTGCTGATCCACTTTGCAGTATCCAGCTCTTTGCAACCTCTGTTCAAAAGACAGATCAGTTGGGCTCTGCCATGGAGCTCGTGCTGGGGATTCCTTTCCTCTGCCCAGATCTCATCTCCAGAATCCAGTCTGA